>NC_134353.1:153967890-154342890 GCF_048569485.1 Anomaloglossus baeobatrachus
TTTTTTCCGCAACGAAAACTGACCTGCAGTGCGGCTTCCGGAGCCGCAACATGTCAATTCTTTGTTGCAGAGTCAAGAGTGTCCTCCGCAGGGAGGACACAGCGAGACATTACAATTGCCCGAGCCCAGATCGTGGGCACAAGCAGCTGCAGTCTCCTGTGGAGGAGACTTGTTGCCCTGCAGGTCAGAACCCACACATAGATGTCTTAAATAGGGATACAACTATTAAAATAAAATAAAAAAGTCTAATGGCTGGAAAAGAAAGCTGCCACCATGAGCTGTTGGTGCATTTGTCACCTTCTTACATGAGGCTAGGTTCCTGAATAGACCTGATAAATGTCTCCTCCATGACCTGGAAATCTTTATGACCTAGTTCTGCCACACAGCTCAAAGTCACTTTACTGAGACCGGAGTTAATCAATGCACAAAACTTTTCTACAAGGAAAAAAGTTTTTAATAGATTAGAATAAACAGATCCTCCATGTACTA
Source organism: Anomaloglossus baeobatrachus (assembly GCF_048569485.1). Taxonomy (NCBI): domain Eukaryota; kingdom Metazoa; phylum Chordata; class Amphibia; order Anura; family Aromobatidae; genus Anomaloglossus; species Anomaloglossus baeobatrachus. The sequence continues at coordinate 153,968,380 of NC_134353.1, forward strand.
ATAATGATGAAGAAAGTCTTCTCACTGGTTTACAAGACACCCTCCCCCTAAACATATTCTAAGTATCCCCAACACAATGCACCTTCTGATGCCTTCCACGTTAGGCCACTGCCAAAGTCTTCTTCTCCAATCACTCACAATTATTTACATTACAAAATAGGGTTACGACAATGTTTAAATAACACATTAAAGAATAGATATATTAAGGTGTTTGTGCCAAAAAAGTCTCAGTTTTTCTCACACTTGTGTTTTGTGAAAAAATGTAAAATGTATGTGGGTCTTGGTGTGTTGGCAGGAGGACGTGACCAGACACCGAACAAAGTCACTATAAAAAGTGTATAAATATGTGCACCAGCGAGCAAGGCACAGATGAATCCAAATCAAGGAACGATCAGGTCAAAGATTTTCAACTATTCTAACAATTAATGATTAGGTGCTAAAGAGAAAAAAATCTCACTCTGTGTATCTGTATGTGGACTCAGCTACTTAGTGAGATCTTCCTTGTGCTCCAAAAAGTAAATATTCAGTTTTACCTGCGTGAAGGGCATATCCCGTCCTTATGTGTGGCACAAGTCAGCCATTTTACAATCAAAGATAGACTTTATTTCATATAATCCTGAAAGATTTAAATTTCTATAGCGATATTTGTCTGCGTTCATCAACCCTCATCCAATGGTGGCATTTGTGGCAGTGTGGTGATGTGAAGTTGAATCCATGTCCTATAGGTCTGATATAAAGCCTGATCAAATTCTTCTTTATTGATTGGATTTTTATATCACAATAACTTGGCAAAAAGTTTGAAAAAAATCATGAAACTTAGTTTGCTTCACCAACCCATGTGAATATCAGGGTGCTCCCCAATTATTTTATTGGACAGCAGACAGACGCACTGACTACGCCCTAGTGTGATCCTCAAGATCGGATCAGAATAGGATATGCTTGGAATTGTTTTCTCCGATCCATGATTATTATGTATGTCCGATAAAAAATGCATGTGGTAATGCTTTAATAGTTGTACATTTAAAGGGAGTCTATCGGTCCCAAATTGCATTCTAAACTGACTACATAGCCCTATCGGTGGATTTAGCAGCTACAGTATAAAAATCATTGATTTCATATATTTGCAGCTTGCTCCTTTGTTTGGAAAAACAAATTTATTCCCACAATGCAAACTAGTGTTCGGTGGACCCTTGGTATAGTCGAGCCCCACAATGCACCACTGCGCACCTATTCATTTTTGTTGCATATGTTGGCTAGAGATGAGCGGTTCCGTGGAGGTTCAGTTCGCCAGCAGCCAAGGAGACAAGCCTCTACTGGCTCGAACTTGACCCAAACCCCGGAGCAAGTAACTGATTGGAAGTGGAGTTTCTGCCCACCAACAGCCAGCCATAAGCAGATCACTTCCGGGGGAGGATGGGCAGGCTAAATGCAAGTGTCAACCAGACAAAAAGGAGTCAACGGTATGCAAAAAAAAAAGGGGTGGAATTGTACACTGAGGAGCTAAGCCATGCCAAAGGCGCATTGAGTACCCTAATTTGCATATGTAAATTAAGTTTTTCTCTGGAGCAAGCTGCAAATAAATAATTATTATAAGTGGCAGATCCCCTATATAAATATGTACTTCAACTAGAGAGCAATTTTGAGCTGACAGACTACTCTTGTAAGGGGATTTTTCCAAGAACATTATTTATCACCTCTCTACAGGACAAGAACTGTACAGATCAGAAAAATCACAAACCTATGTTCACTGTATAAATTGAGCATAATACCATTCTCATATGCTAACAGAAGTGAATGGATTGGCGGTCTAGCCTCATAGAAGTGAATGGAGTGGGGGTCTCAGATGTACCCTACCGCTCACTTCACGTGGGTCTTTGGCACCCCATCAGGATTGGTAGAGATCCCAGAAGTCAGATCCTGTCGGCTCATCCATTTACCAGATATCATGTGAATTGTTCATAAATGTGGATTGTATTTTAACAATTTTACGCATTCCTTACCAGCTTATAAACGATTAGTCTACTTTAAGAATTGACTGGATATATAAAATCATCCATGTCGTGCTAGTACAGGAGCTGAAATCATAAGGCCCTGTGCGCACACTGCGGTTTTTGCCGCAGATTTGCACAGTTTTTGCTGCAGAAAAGGTGCGGTTTGTGTTCATAACCTTTCTGCAGTCCTTCCCTAGCAAAATCTATGGGAAAACCAAAATGCTGTGCGCACACGGCGGGTTTTTTCCTATAGGTTTTGCTGCAGAATTTCTGCAGCTTTTCTGCAGCAAAAAAGAAGTAGCATCTCAAGTCTTTTCCGCAGGTACCTGTGTTTTTGCCATAGTTAAATGGTAAAAACCCGCAAGGACCAACCCGCGGACAAAACGCGTCAAACCACGTGTGTGCGGAATTCTGCCAGAGGGTGCTGATTTTCCTTAAGAAAAGAAAATTTCCCAGTGCGCACAGACCCTAAAACTTCTTACGTTCTTGGTAAATAGCTTGCCATAATGAAATGATGTGGATATTTGTGCCCATTTGGCAGAATAAATTAGAGAAAATTACCAAAACAGGAAAAAAAATATTTTGTCCTCAAAGCAAAGCCAACAAAAACTGGTATTAAAATGCCTGATTTTTCGCCTAGGGTCTAGCCCAATACTGATAATAATAGTAATTTCCTCACTGCATTACCGATGTGGAATTTCAGAGCCATAACCGGAAAAACAGAGTCATATTTCTCATGCAGCTGAAATTCTCAGATTTCTCTACCTCTCCTTTATAGAGATCAATCTTCACGTGGACGAGCTAACCAGTCCGGCCGGATACATATGCTTGGAAGAAATAGAAAGGTTGGTGTCTGATGGCTGATAGTATGGCTGTCTGACTGGGTTGCTGCTACTAACATTCAGGTTTTGCAATGTACGGTGTTCTGTGGGATCCGTGGGAAACGTTGCTGAATAGGCCGTAGAAGATTTTACAAATGATAGTAATGGACGGGTCAGCTCTTCTGTATTGTTATAGGACAATGACAGAGAGCGGCTCTGCGTTGGTGAGAAGCTCAAAGTCACATTAACAATGTTTGAGTGGTCCGGGGGTCAGCTGCCATAGCAACAGGTTGAAAAAAAGTTTGGTCACAAAACCTGAAAACTGCAAAGGGTTACCATTTCTGCCATGGAAAATATAAATAAAAGGATGGCCTAATTGGTATCAGTGAACGAGGTAAAAATGCTCAGAGGGAATGGTTTGCCACCGGTCACCTTCCACCACTGTCTCATGTAACATTGGCTTAGGCGGGCTTTGCACACTACGACATCGCAGGTGCGATGTCGGTGGGGTCAAATCGAAAGTGACGCACATCCGGCGTCGCAGTCGATATCGTAGTGTGCAAATCCTTTTTGATACGATGAACGAGCGCAAAAGCGTCGTTATCGTATCATCGGTGTAGGGTCTGACATTTCCATAATGCCGATGCAGCGACAGGTACGATGTAGTTCCTCGTTCCTGCGGCAGCACACATCACTGTGTGTGAAGCCGCAGGAGCGAGGAACATCTCCTACCTGCGTCCCGGCTGCAATGCGGAAGGAAGGAGGTGGGCGGGATGTTTACATCCTGCTCATCTCCACCCTTCCGCTGCTATTGACCACCTGCCGTGTGACGTCGCTGTGACGCCGCACGACCTGCCCCCTTAGGAAGGAGGCGGTTCGCCGGCCAGAGCGACATCGCAGGGCAGGTGAGCACATGTGAAGCTGCCATAGCGATAATGTTCGCTACAGCAGCTATCACCATGATATCGCAGCTGCGACGGGGGCGGGGACTATCACGCTCGGCATCGCAGCATCGGTTTGCGATGTCGAAGCGTGCAAAGTACCCCTTAGTATTCATTTTTACAAATTAAAATTATTTTTGGACCATTATTGTTAGTCACATATATGCAATATGCTATTACAAGGAACACGAACTGTCTCATGCCGGATAATTTGGAATAGAAACGTGGGTAATGAAGGACAAGAACACAGGCGGGTCAACTCAAGAATAACTTTACTTAAAGGCCACAAAGGAAACAACTATAGGATGTCTCACCAGCGAGGCACATGGACAAACCTTACACCATAAAAAGCATCATAGCAACAGTTGAACACATCTTCATAGCAAGTGTGTTAGGAGTAGACATAGTCTGAAGAGAGCCTCCGAGCAAGAACAATATATGGGCCATTTGCTGTTCAATAGCTTATCATAGTGCACCCCTATGTCTGTCACAGTATCTGCTTATATAGCAGTATAGCTTAGATAAGGGGACCCACTTCCACCTCCTATCTGCATAAGGGTCCCGTCACACGTAGCGACGCACCAACGATCCCACCAGCGATTTGACCTGGCAGGAATCGTTGGTGCGTCGCTACATGGTCGCTGGTGAGCTGTCAATCAGGCAGATCTCACCAGCAACCAGCCACAGCGACTCGTGTGACGATGCTGCGCTTGGTAACCAGGGAAAATATCGGGTAACTAAGCAAAGCGCTTTGCTTGGTTACCTGATATTTACCCTTGCTACCAGCGTACACCGCTTACAGGCTGCCAGCGCTGGTTCCCTGTATACTTAGCTAGGGTACACATCAGGTTACTAAGCAAAGCACTTTGCTTAAATACCCAATATTTACCCTGGCTACGTGTGCAGGAAGACAGCGCTGGCAGCCTGTAAGCGGTGTACGCTGGTAACCAGGGTAAATATCGGGTAACCAAGCAAAAAGCTTTGCTTAGTTTCCCGATATTTACCCTGGTTACCAGTGTACGCTGCTTACACAGAGTCGGTGCTCGTTGGTCTCCTGCAGTCAAACACGCCGATGTGTTGCACAGCAAGAGACCAACGACCAAAAAATGAACCAGAACAGTATGTAAGGATCAGCGATTTCACAACAGGGGCCAGGTCGCTGCTTAGTGTCACACACAGCGAGATCTCTGATGAGGTCACTGGTACAACACAAAACCTGTGACTCAGCAGTAATCTCGCTAGCGATCTCGCTATGTAAAGGCCCCATTACACGCAACGACATCGCTAACGAGATGTCGTTGGGGTCACGGAATTCGTGGCGCACATCCGGCCTCGTTAGCGACGTCATTGCGTGTGATACCAACGAGCGACCGTTAACGATGGAAAATACTCACCTAATCGTCCATCGTTGACACATCGTTCCTTTTCAAAAAATCGTTGCTGGTTCAGGATGCAGGTTGTTGGTCGTTCCCGAGGCAGCACACATCGCTATGTGTGACACCTCGGGAACGACGAACTACAGCTTACCAGTGGCCGCCGGCAATGCGGAAGGAAGGAGGTGGGCGGGATGTTCGGCCCGCTCATCTCCGCTTCTCCACTTCTATTGGGCGGATGCTTAGTGACGCCGCACGAACCTCCCCCTTAGAAAGGAGGCGGTTCGCCGGCAACAGCGACTTACGGCAGGTAAGTCCGTGTGACGGCTACTAGCGATATTGTGCGCCACGGGCAGTGATTTGCTCGTGACGCACAAATGACGGGGGCGGGTACGCTCGCAAGTCATATCGCTAGCGATATCGCTGCGTGTAACGGGGCCTTAAGAAGTACCCCTAAGTTGCATCAATGGCATGTCCAACCCTCAACACTGCTGCAAGCTTCATTGGAACAATGGAGTATGCTTTATTGGTGTTTCCTCTAGTATCACAGTCCAGACTCTTTGTGTGGATACCCTGATAAGCAGGGAAGCTATAATCTATCTTAGAACCTCCTTAAGGTACCTCCACACATAGCGAGATCGCTAGCAACATCGCTGCTGAGTCACAGATTCTGTGACGCAACAACGACCTCGCCAGCGATCTTGCTCTGTTTGACATATAGCAGCGACCAGATCCCTGCTGTGCGATCGTTGGTCGTGTCAGAATGGCCTGGACCATGTTTTGATAGTCAAGGTCCTGCTGGGCAGGATGCATTGGTGTGTTTGACGCCTTACCAACGACCTCATTGACGACTCAGAGCTCAGACACGTACCACCAAGATCGTTATACAGGTCGCTACGGTCGCTTTATCGTTGCTGCGTCGTTGGGAAGATCTGGCTGTTTGACATCTCACCAGTGACCACGTAGCGACTTACCAGCGATTCTTATCAGGTTGTATCATTGTCAGGATCGCTGGAAAGTTGCTAAATGTGACGGGGGTTTACGGTCCGTTTAGGGTCCACTAGCAGCACCAAGGCCTGTGCGGATTCCTTCTTCAGGACAGGACTCTGGCTGTGCAGACTGAAAGCCTGCAGTGTCAGTGACAGCCCATCAAATTTATCTCCACAAATTTGAACCTCTCAGAAAACCCAGTGACAGCAAATTAGCCAAGTTAGCAATACTGCTCCTTGTCACAGGTACACTGACAGTGTCAACACCTTTCAATTGAGCTTCTAGCCTTCTCTGCAGACCTCAAAATAAAAACAATCCTCCAACCCCACCGCTCAGAAGTAGAAATGAGCGGACCTGTGGAAGTTCGGGTTCGGCGGGTTTAGCCGGACTTTATATAAAGTTCGGTTTGGGACCCGGACTTGACATGAACCCCAATTGAAGTCACTAATTGGGGACATCATGGGGCTGATGGATGTTAGAGACCTTGCACTCCTCCACCTTCCATTTGAGGAGTTCTCACAGATGCTCAGTAGGGTTTAGGTCTAGAGACAAACTTCTCCAGTCCAGCACCTTTACCCTCAGTTTCTTTAGCAAGGAAGTGGTCATCTTGGAGATGTGTTTGGGGTCGATATCATGTTATAAATCTGCCCTGAGGCTCAGTTTATGAAGAGAGAGGATCATACTCTGCCTCAGTATGTCACAGTACATGATGGCATTCATGGTTACCTCAAGGAACTGTATCTCCCCACAGCTGGCAGCAATCATGCAATTCCAAACCATGACACTCCCACCATCATGCTTGGGTGTAGGCAAGACATACTTGTTTTTGTCCTCCTCACCTGGTTGCTGCCAGGTACGCTTGACACCATCTGAACCAAATAACTTTATCTTGGTCTCATCAGACCACAGGACATGGTTCCAGTAATCCATGTCCTTAGTCTTCTTGTCTTCAGCAAACTATTTCCAGGCTTTCTTGTGCGTCATCTTTAGAAGAGGCTTCCTTCTGAGAAGACAGCCATGCAGACCAATTTGATGAGGTTTGCAGCACATGGTCTGAGCACTGACAAGCTGAACATCCACCTCTTTAACCTCTGCAGCAATGCTGACAACACTTGTTTGTCTATTTTGAAAAGATAACTTCTGGACATAACACTAAGCACATACACACCAAATTTACACTGTCATAGGAGCTGTACATTGACTACTTCAGGCCGGTTTCAGACGTCTGTGTTTAATCAGGTACCAGTCACATGCATGGTTATGGTCATACGTGTGTCACACGTGTGACATCTGTGTTTGCATACGTGTGACAGGTACCAGAGAAAACACAGGTCTGTGAAATAAGAAGATTTTCCATATTTACCTTTTTTCTTCGGCTCTGCTGTCTCCCGGTCCTGACCCCTGCTCATTATATTCATCGATTATTCACCACACTCAGGCCCTGGAAGCCGGAACAGCGTTGGGGATAGCGCCGGGCACAGCACCCCCGAGGACAGCACCGCAGGGACAGCTGAGTATTCTGCAAGCACAGTGACATCCAGGAGGTCATTGGAGTTCCCAATGAACTCTGATGACATCCTGATGACCCCGCAACACCCGCGCTACAGCTTCACGGGTTCATCAGACTTCATTGGGAACTGTGATGAGTCCCCGATGCTGTCCCCGTGATACTCCGGCTTCCAGGTTCTCACTACACACACACACACACACACATATATATACACTGAGCACATATACAAACATATGTATGCACACATAGGAGACACATGGATACACCGAGCACATACACACACATAGCGCACACATGTATACACTGAACACACACACACACACACACACACACTGGAGACAACATCGCTGGAGAGAGGTAAATATAGAAAAGTTTTTTATTAAAAAGACACGTGTTTTCTCCGGTACGTGTGACACTGATGTCACACAAATCACATCAGTGTGCGATCCGTGTGACACTCGTGCTGCCGGAGAAAAAACGGACATGTTTGCGTGTGTGTGTGCGGGGTCATGAGAGGTCACACGGTCCATGAGAAAACACGAACGTGTGATTAACAGCAAATAATAAGATGGGGACATGTGGCATCCGTTTTAAAAACGGATGTCACACGTACCTGAAACACGGACGTCTGAAACCAGCCTTACATTGTATCAATGTGTCATAAAAAGATATAGTAAAATATTTACAAAACTGTGACGGGTGTATATACTGTAAATGTACACTCTACCTTGCATATTAACCTTATTAGAAAGTTATTAATCATAATAACCATTTTCCATTACCTAAAGCAGGGGTGGGGAACCTTTTTTCTGCAGGGGGCCATTTGGAAATTTTTACCAACCTTCGGGGGCCGCACAAAATTATCAACTTGAAAATTACCCTAATATATTTGGTCAAACAATTAACTCACTGAGGCGGCTGGAGCTTGTACTCTTTGGTGCAGCTGTAATATTCGGCGATATTGATCTTTTTGCTTTTCACAACTGCTTTTCCAGGTTTGAATTGGCTGGGACTGCTGTATATACATCACTGGGGAGGGTTGGGAGGAATATAGATCACTGGGGAGGCTGGGGGCATAGACATCATTGGGGGGTACATACATCACTGGGGGATACATACATCATTGATGGGGAGCACAAACATAGCTGGGGGCATAAACATTGCTGGGGAGGGCTGGGAGGAATATACATCACTATGGAAGCAGCAGGGCATAGACGTCACTGGGGGTACATACATCACTGGGTGGCACAGACTTCACTGGGGGTATATACACATCACTGGGTTACACAGACATAGCTGGGGGGCACAAACATTGCTGGGGTTATATAAATAGCCGGGGGCAAACAGCCCTGGGGGATGCCGGAGGGACACAGAGAGCCCTGGGGGAACAGAGAATGATAGGAGAGGCTGGAGGCACAGACAAATCAGGGGGACGCTGGGGACACAGATGGCACAGAGAAGAATGGGAGAGGCTCGGGGCACAGAGATCACTGGGGAGACTGGGGGGGACACAGATCACTGGGGATACTGGGGGGGCACAGATCACTGGGGAGACTGGGGGGGGCACAGATCACTGGGGAGACGGGGGCACAGATCACTAGGGAGACTGGGGGGCACAGAACACTGGGGGGGCACAGATCACTGGGGAGACTGGGGGGCACAGGTCACTGGGGAGACTGGGGGGAGGCACAGAACACATTGGGGGCACAGATCACTGGGGAGACTGGGGGGGCACAGAACACTGGGGGCGGGCACAGATCACTGGGGAGACTGGGGGGCACAGATCACTGGGGAGACTGGGGGGCACAGGTCACTGGGGAGACTGGGGGGAGGCACAGAACACATTGGGGGGCACAGATCACTGGGGAGACTGGGGGGGCACAGAACACTGGGGGGGGCACAGATCACTGGGGAGACTGGGGGGCACAGATCACTGGGGAGACTGGGGGGCACAGATCACTGGGGAGACTGGGGGGCACAGATCACTGGGGAGACTGGGGGGCACAGGTCACTGGGGAGACTGGGGGGCACAGGTCACTGGGGAGACTGGGGGGAGGCACAGAACACTGGGGGGGCACAGATCACTGGGGAGACTGGGGGGCACAGATCACTGGGGAGACTGGGGGGCACAGATCACTGGTGAGACTGGGGGGCACAGATCACTGGGGAGACTGGGGGGGCACAGAACACTGGGGGAGGCACAGAACACTGGGGAGAAAGAGGGGCACAGAACACTGGAGGTACAGAGCGCTGGGGGCACAGGCAGACTCGGATGAGCTTGGAGGTAGTTAGAGAACTGGGGGAGGCTGGGATCACAGAGCGCTGGAGGTGGTTGCGGGCACGGAGGGCTCTGCCGCCGGGCACAGAGAGGAGCAGCCACCGCTGCCGGGCACAGAGAGGAGCAGCCGCCTTCGCCGCTGGGCACAGGTAGCCGCCGGGCACGGAACCGCCGGGAACAGGGAGCCGCCGCCGCAACCGCTGGGCTCAGGGAGCCACCGGGCACAGAGAGGAGCAGCCGGGCACAGGGAGCCACCACCGGGCACAGGGAGCCGCCGCCGCAACCGCCAGGCACAGGGAGCTGCAACCGGACACAGGGAGCCGCCGCCGCAACCGCCGGGCACAGGGAGCCGCCGCCTCAACCGCCAGGCACAGGGAGCCGTCGACGCCGCAACCGCCGGGCACAGGGAGCCGTCGCCGCCGCCGGGCACAGGGAGCCGCCACTGGGCACAGGGAGCCACCGCCGCTGGGCACAGAGCGCTGCCGGCACAGTAAGACCTGGGGGATGATTGGCAGTCAATCCTCTCCTTTTGATTTTAGCGCCCCTCACGCCGACCCCACCTACAAAGTACGTCCTCACGTAGGCAGTGCCAGCGTGGGGACGTAGTCTTTCAGGTACAGGAAATGCAGCGTTCAGCATTGAACGCGCTGTGTGGGGTTTTAAAGGGCCAGCAGCCAGTAAGATGCGGCTGCCGCCCCAGCACTACAGTTCCCGGGAATCAGCCCGGGGGCCGCAGAAAAAGTCGCCGTATGCGGCCCGCGGGCCGGAGGTTCCCCACCCCTGACCTAAAGAATGACTAACCTTTCAATACATTTTTTGCAAAGGGAATTCTGGACCCGAAATGTTCACTGATTACTCAAACAACAGTGCAGAAGTGCTCAGCCTATGCATGGATGCGCGCAAGGTAATGTATGGATCCTGAGACTTTCTATTGGGCCTGCAAGTTGCATAAGCTGATCACTTCTTCCCAGATTTTGAGAGATCAGGGCAGGTCTAAGGACCCAGATCCTCACTGATCAAAAATACTTAAAAAGAATACATAAAGGGAACCTGTCACCAGAGTTTTCACTATTAAACTAAAAGAATCACCTTACAGACAGAAATTGTAATAGTTTTATCCTTGTAGAGTGATTCATACAAAAAATATGGGTGAACACAGATATCAATTTATCCCAAACTGTTGTTAAGTTAGGACAGATGCAAATGTTATCTAGGTTACCATTGCTGGACCATCAGAATTATCTGAATTTCTATGTAGAAAGAAGTCTGTCTCTGGTCTATCATTGGCCATACATATGGGACAGCTCTTGGTCGAAACATTGCTCGGGAAACACCATCTCTCCCGACTCCCCTATACACATCAACGTTTGGGAAAAAAGTTAATGTACTTTGTGGGAAGAGAAGATAAAGCCACACATTTTTGACAACTGAATACATCTGCTGAAAGCAAACAAAATCGGGTCATGAAATTCCAACTACCTGACCCTTATCTGCCACAACATAATTTGTTGAGAAAGAGTAAGAAATTCCCCATGTACATTAGATGGTCAGTGCGTTTGGCCAACCTTAATCCAAAGTGTATGTATCTGTCAGCAGATTTTTGCTATGTAAGCTGAGGAAAGCATGACTTAAGGCCACGTCACACTAAGCAACATCACTAGCAACATCGCTGCTAAGGAACAACTTTTGTGATGTTGCTATCGATGTTGCTGTGTGTGACATCCAGCAACAACCTGGCCCCTGCTGTGAGGTCGTTGGTCGTTGCTGAATGTCCTGGGCCATTTTTTAGTTGTTGCTCTCCCGCTGTGAAGCACAGATCGCTGTGTATGACAGCGAGACAGCAACAACTAAATGTGCAGGCAGCAGGAGCCGGCTTCTGCGGACGCTGGTAACCACAGTAAACATCGGGTAACTAAGAAGCCCTTTCCTTGGTTACCCGATGTTTACCTTCGTTACCAGCGTCCGCCGCTCTCACGCTGTCAGTGCCGGCTCCCTGGTCCCTGCACACGTAGCTGGAGTACACATTGGGTAATTAACCCAATGTGTACTGTGGCTACATGTGCAGAGAGCAGGGAGCCGGCACTGACAGCGTGAGAGCGGCAGACGCTGGTAACGAAGGTAAACATCGGGTAACCAAGGTAAGGGCTTCTTGGTTACCCGATGTTTACTGTGGTTACCAGCGTCAGCAGAAGCCGGCTCCTGCTGCCTGCACACGTAGCAGAGTCTACATCGGGTAATTAACCCGATGTGTCCTGTGGCTAGGTGTGCAGGGAGCCAGAGCTAAGCGGTGTGCGCTGGTGACCAAGGTAAATATCGGGTTGGTTACCCGATATTTACCTTAGTTACCAAGCGCAGCATCGCTTCAACACGTCGCTGCTGGCTGGGGGCTGGTCACGGGTTGCTGGTGAGATCTGCCTGTGTGACAAGCTCACCAGCAACCCGTGTAGCGATGCTCCAGCGATCCCTGCCTGGTCAAGTTGCTGGTGGGATCGCTGGAGCGTCGCTTAGTGTGACATCTCACCAGCGACCTCCTAGCAACTTACCAGCGATCCCTATCAGGTTGTATCGTTGTTGGGATCGCTGGTAAGTTGTTTAGTGTGACTGGGCCTATAGAGATTAAAAACAAAGAGCAACTGTGCTATCTGTGTGTGCTATTGTTTACTTAAACTAATGGCTTTATTGCCCTCTGATTAACATTGTAGGACTAGAAACTCATGTGCAGAACAGTCCAGCACACCTCCTGCTGTAATTGACACCTCACAGTCCATATACAATCTCTATTGAGAGCCTGGTGAGGGTGGGACAGCCCTCCCAGCTCAGCTACATGCTTAAAACTCAATTCTTTGATTGTGTGAGAATGTCTTCACCCAGTAATCTATGTGATACACAGTTGGATTCAGAATCTCCTTGCCTACATTATGTTGCTGTCAGATGAGGGAGCAAAAAGCTGCTGACAGATTCCCTTTAAATGCAGATACAATGCATAAAAGATGAAAGCCAGCTAAGAAAAATAATATCTACATACAACTAGTTGTCCACTCAACATTGTTTGGTTATTAGATATCATTCCTGAGTCCACCATACTTATGAATGTTCAGCTTGACTAAGCTCTTAGGTTTTTCAGTGAGGAGTAAGCTGTCCTCAAATTCATCATTTAGTGGCTTATCTTCACTGAAAGCAATAAGATTGGGCATATGAATTCAAACTACCCGATCCTTTTCTTCTCCAAAGTCATCTAGTAGAGGGGAGCTGGTCCTGCCAAAATCAGTGGGTTTGGCCATCTTTCAGCGGCCTTGACAAACATATTCTCTGTCTCCTATTGCCATATTTGCTATACTTTGGTAAGAATAAACTAATGTACAAATTTATTTAAGAAATTGCCCTATCCAAAGTTAAAATAAAAAAAATTCTGTGACAAATTCTCCACAGTATTATTCTTTTGCAAAACTTATTCTGCACATGGCCAAAACTTAAAGGTCCACTCCAGTGTTTGTTTTTTTGCACCACTGGAGTGATGCTTTAAATGCAAGCCCCCTGTTATATACTCACCTTCCGGAAGATTCACCGGCAATCGCCACTGCTTCGTTGGGCTCCGGCGATTTGTGACCTGCCAGCAACTCCAGTGTTTCATGCAGCACGCCGGAGGTCACAACTCAATACAAATCTATGAGAGCCTCGTTCTGGCTCTCATAGAGATACATTGGGAGCTTGTGATGAAACTTCTGACTTCTGTCCAGAGCTGCGGGACAAGAGCGGTGTTGGTAAACAGTGAAGCCGCAGGAAAGTGAGCATATCAGAGGGGGCTTAGATTTAAAATGGCACGCCAGTGGCTGGAGTGGTACTTTAAGTAATAAAGGTCCCGTCACACACAACGAGATCGCTAACGAGATCTTTTGTTGCGTCACAGTGTCTGTGACGCAGTAACGATCTTGCTAGCGATATCGTTATGTGTAACTCCTACCAGCGATCAGGCCTCTGCTGTGAGATCTCTAGTCGTTGCTGAATGGTACGGACCATTTTCTTTAAAGGTGATGTCCTGCTGGGCAGGACACATCGCTGTGTTTGACACCTAACAATGACCTCCTATACAGGTCGCTCATCGTTATACAGGTCGCTCATCCTTACTGCATCGTTGGTAAGGTCTGACTGTGTGACATCTCACCAGCGACTTACCAGCGATCCTTATCTGGCCGCATCGTTTTCAGGATCGCTGGTGAGACGTTAAATGTGATGGGGGGCTTAAAACCATTCTTGCATGTACCTTTATGTAGAAAAGAAGATACCAAACAAAACAAAAAAACTCAAGTGGTGTCCCCTAGCAGAGCTTTTTATCTAATGAAATATTAGCCATCCCATAATAACTATTTACGTCACAGTGTAAATCGGTGGAAATTACTACCATTCATAACTAGTCCTAATTCAGAGTCAGATAATATAACAAATACCGGATAAGTATCGCTCTACAATAAGGTTCTCCAGCAGTCAAACATATCTTATTTCACTGAAGCAATAATGTTATCTGTCTTATCCAAGATGTTTGCTGAAGATAAACCGGTATCAGTGTTTACTTAAAAGCAATGAATAAATCCAATGTATACTTTAATTATTCAAGTTGGACATTTGTAACTTCTGGCGACACGCCTCAGCAATGTTTGCTTGTTTGCTCTCCTGGTCTACGATTTATTTCATAGACTCGTAAATGCTGGCGGTGCACCAGTGCCAGATCTTAGAGAGTTACGGGCAACTTTTGTATTTTGCATCAGTATAGAGCAAACACAGTGGCCCGTTGGTTATTACTTACACTGAAAATGATATTTCTTCCGTCTGACATATTAAAAATGCACGTTTTTCTCCTGGGATTAGGTAAGAAACATTCAAACAGTGTAAGAGGTAGTGGCACTCACTCTGCAAACGCCTGGATGAAATATTCTTGGCCTGCACTTTTACTGCATTGCTGAAAGAATCCTGACAAGAGAAGCAGTCACGAGTCCGCCTGCTCAGAGTAAGCGCCACTTGCTTAGTAATTAATCAATTCAGGACCAGCTACATTATCCAAGCACTTTATATTATCTATATCCATCTATCTATATACACTGAGCTGTGTTTAGACTTTTAGTTTTCGGAGCCAAAAATAAATTAATCAAATACTGTTCACGCTGCCAGTAGTGCTAGTAAGTATTACTCTCCATGGTTTTCATTGGATAAGTGGGGCACTGGCACAAGACAGAAATTTTTAGTTGTTTGTATGTGAACATGTCAAGATTTTCTAATTAGAATGATATAATTTACTATATGCTGAAGACAATTACAAACTATTAATGTTTATGTAACCACATGTTTCATAAGCATGCCCCTTTAAATGCTTTTTTCATGACCATGTACAGTGCCTACAAGTAGTATTCAACCCCCTGCAGATTTAGCAGGTTTGATAAGATGCAAATAAGTTAGAGCGTGCAAACTTCAAACAAGAGCAGGATTTATTAACAGATGCATAAATCTTACAAACCAACAAGTTATGTTGCTCAGTTAAATTTTAATACATTTTCAACATAAAAGTGTGGGTCAATTATTATTCAACCCCTAGGTTTAATATTTTGTGGAATAACCCTTGTTTGCAATTACAGCTAATAATCGTCTTTTATAAGACCTGATCAGGCTGGCACAGGTCTCTGGAGTTATCTTGGCCCACTCATCCATGCAGATCTTCTCCAAGTTATCTAGGTTCTTTGGGTGTCTCATGTGGACTTTAATCTTGAGCTACTTGCACAAGTTTTCAATTGGGTTAAGGTCAGGAGACTGACTAGGCCACTGCAACACCTTGATTTTTTCCCTCTTGAACCAGGCATTGGTTTTCTTGGCTGTGTGCTTTGGGTCGTTGTCTTGTTAGAAGATGAAATGACGACCCATCTTAAGATCCTTGATGGAGGAGCGGAGGTTCTTGGCCAAAATCTCCAGGTAGGCGGTGCTATCCATCTTCCCATGGATGCGGACCAGATGGCCAGGCCCCTTGGCTGAGAAACAGCCCCACAGCATGATGCTGCCACCACCATGCTTGACTGTAGGGATGGTATTCTTGGGGTCGTATGCAGTGCCATCCAGTCTCCAAACGTCACGTGTGTGGTTGGCACCAAAGATCGCGATCTTGGTCTCATCAGACCAGAGAACCTTGAACCAGTCTGTCTCAGAGTCCTCCAAGTGATCATGAGCAAACTGTAGACGAGCCTTGACATGACGCTTTGAAAGTAAAAGGTACCTTACGGGCTCGTCTGGAACGGAGATCATTGCGGTGGAGTACGTTACTTATGGTATTGACTGAAACCAATGTCCCCACTGCCATGAGATCTTCCCGGAGCTCCTTCCTTGTTGTCCTTGGGTTAGCCTTGACTCTTCGGACAAGCCTGGCCTCGGCACGGGTGGAAACTTTCAAAAGCTGTCCAGGCTGTGGAAGGCTAACAGTAGTTCCATAAGCCTTCCACTTCCGGATGATGCTCCTAACAGTGGAGACAGGTAGGCCCAACTCCTTGGAAAGGGTTTTGTACCCCTTGACAGCCTTGTGACCCTCCACGATCTTGTCTCTGATGGCCTTGGAATGCTCCTTTGTCTTTCCCATGTTGACCAAGTATGAGTGCTGTTCACAAGTTTGGGGAGGGTCTTAATTAGTCAGAAAAGGCTGGAAAAAGAGATAATTAATCCAAACATGTGAAGCTCATTGTTCTTTGTGCCTGAAATACTTCTTAATACTTTAGGGGAACCAAACAGAATTCTTGTGGTTTGAGGGGTTGAATAATAAATGACCCTCTGAATAAACTTTTCACAATTTAAAAAAAAAATAAAAAAAGAAATAACATTCTTTTTTGCTGCAGTGCATTTCACACTTCCAGGCTGATCTACAGTCCAAATGTCACAATGCCAAGTTAATTCCGAATGTGTAAACCTGCTAAATCTGCAGGGGGTTGAATACTACTTGTAGGCACTGTAAGTAATAATTGCCTACAGTCTATCCCATGCAAGCAATGCATGTAGCAAATTACATGTCCTTGGTGTCACGCCGGGGAAAGGGAACGCCTGGCGTACAGGGCGAGACAGCAGGAAAACCAGGGGAGATGTTAAGGAAGGCCCCGGTGATAGTAAGAGGGGTCACCACCCAACACTCACCTATGGATGATCTCTGCACTCCCTAACATCTCTAGATGGGTCCTGCCCCCTGTGCACCATCACATGCTTAAGCCTTGGTGGACCCTGAACTTACCCTGATAAGACAAACGGGTGGGGAAAGACAACAAACCTAACTTTCTTCAACAGGAAACTTATCAGCTGCAACTAAATTGACACCTCAGCTTCTCCAGAGACTGGCTTCTTCAAAGTGGACAGTAAAACAAATTCTATCACCGGCATGGAGTAAAGTCAGGACTATTTATTCACTTATATGGCGCCATTAATTCCACAGCGCTTTACATACATCAGCAACACTGTCCCCATTGGGGCTCACAATCTAAATTCCCTTTCAGTATGTTTTTGGAGTGTGGGAGGAAACCAGAGAACCTGGAGGAAACCCACACAAACACAGGGAGAACACACAAACTCCTTGCAAATATTGTCATTGGTGAGATTTGAACCCAGGACTCCAACACTACAAAACTGCAGTGCTAACCACTGAGCACTGTTCTGCTCTATAATCCCTTGGAGGTATCTCTGATTTCTTATGACGCACCACCATCCCACCATTACTGGCAACAAAAACGGCAATGGCCTTATTAATTGTAATCCTTGGTTTTGCTCAGTTTATCCACTGACATCCATATCTACATACCAACCATGCCACAATATCTAACCATATACCGGTAATAATAATCCATGGGTAAACAGACCTCAAACCCAATGAATCAAATTTAATATCCCAAATTAATTCACGGGAAGACTCAACACCAATATGTAAAACCAGCATATTTGGTGGTCAGTATACCCTGGAATAGTATCCTGCAATAGTACAAGAATTCTGGTAACACCCGACCCTATATCACACCATGGATTCCAATCCACTTGACCCATGCCAGGGCTTATCCTGCCCCATCTGCCGGCCGTAAGGATGAAGGTCAGCTCACAACACCCCCCCAGAACACAAATGAGTGCCTGAGGATACGCATTAAACATTCTCCTGTAGTAAAAGACAACCAACACAACATTAGTAAACATACTGCTCATCTATGAACCATCGATATAGCACTAATAACCATCCCAAGAACGAACCTGGATAACTATCCTTAACCCATTGTTTTAACACCATAATAGGGCAGTCATTATTTCCCAGGACTACATAAAAAAACACCAATTTACCCCACCCAATTTGGTCCATTTTTGAAAGCCGCAACAACATTCCAATCTATCCTCCTTCCAAGGAACATCGTTCAACACAAGCCTACCTGTTTTAATCAATTCACTAATCTGAAAAGCGCTGTAAAATGACAAACAGAAGCCGTTGAAAACAACAATGCCCTAAGACCTTATAATTTTAAACAAAAAAAGGCTACTGCCACCAGCTTCTGTGCCACCACTGACACTAATCTGCCAGCTTCATAAAACCTGCCCTGTCAAAGACAGTAACAAAACAACCTATCCTTATAAGAAGGCCTCACACCAGCTTCAATGCCGAAAACCTTCCATTACTCCCAAACTTTCCTATATCTCTACCATGTAGCCTCAGTCATCAATTACTGAAGACTTTGTGGTTATGAGGCTCCACATTCACACATTCAGCTGGGACACTTTGCTCCAGCTTTGTCTGCCCACTACACCATGCTTCAAAACCTGCTGAACTGAAAACGAGAATGTATCATCCACCTCATTGGACACCCCTGGAACATGCTTTGAAACTACACCCACTTTCAATTCCAAACACCTTAACACCAAATGACACAAATAAGCCACAACTGGGGAGGGGGGCGGGGGTGTGACTCAGCTGAAAAGGTATTGATCTTGTGACCAACCAACAATTTGTCATAAGGAGAAACACAACTTTATTAGCCAACAAAAACCTCCAGAGCTCCAGTGCCACCAAAATCGGAAAACTTCAAGTACAGCCAGATTTGTTACTAAACCCATCACTCGCCACATCCTGGGCCACTGCCTCACACCAGTGCCCTTGAAAAATTCCCCCAAACCAATCAATTCTGCAGCGATCGTACAAAGCTGCCCAACTGTTAGACCACACCTTCTCCATCCACAATGAATGTGCACTGTAGGATTCCAAAATTGAAACCCAAACCACTAAATCATCTCTGCTCTCTCTCCCGAACAAATGTGTAAGAAACTGCTTACCTTAGGTGTCCACAGACAAAATGCTCAGAAAAACAGGACCAATTAGCATAATTTGGCAAGCAAAAGTAAGCTTGCCTAACAATAACGGTACTACCCTAACGCGCACCTTCTAGATCTTCCTCTAAGAGGCTACTGACAGTTGTAAATCAACCCATTTCTCTTCCAGAAGCCTACATTAAATTTTCACAGAATCAATTTTAATCCCCAGAAAATGCATAACCGTAGCCGGGCCTTCTGTCTTCTCCGCAGCCAATGGAACTCAATGGAAAGCTAACACTACATTTTTGACAGTTCATGATAACATTGCACAAAACGCTGAACCATAAGGACCAACTCAAAATAAATACTCCAAGTGATGCAATATAGAACGATTCGGGACACATCCTGGTCTACCCATTCAATAAACAAACTAAAAGCTTAAAAATAGGAACATGCGATAGAACAACCAATGATGTAGACAGTAATCAATGAACTTCACCATGCCACAAGCACCCACCGCAAATTAAAACCATCAGGGTGCACTGGATGGAAAAGGAAAGCCGCCTTAATATCTGATTTTCCATTTTTATCCTTTCTTCACCAAATCCACTGTCTTTTCAGAAAGCACACCTGACACTGTTGACAACTCTGGTGAGCTGCCGTCATTAACAAAGACCCCACCGGATAAGATAAATGGTAAATGAGCTGAACATATTGGGTTCCCACTTAGGCACCACCTCAACAGACAAATCCTCAAATTAAGCCACAGGCGATCCTTGAACGGACCTGCCATGCGACTCAATTCCATCTCCTTGCCTAGACCTTTTGAAACACTTGGACAAGCTTTGACTTCCTCCATAACATGAACACTTGTGTTTGAACTTACATAATGCTCTGAACTTACACTGTCCAAGGATCCGCCCTCTGCACTGGAAGACCTCCCAAAAGAGATGAAAGGCAGGAGCCATCATTGGGCAAACCCATAAACATATATCTTTGTTGTCCAATCTCATACCAGGCCTCATGCCTTTTCTCTGCCTAAACTGCTCATCATACTTAAGGCACACCAAGCTCCCATAAACCCTATAAGCCTCCCTGATCGCATCCATATACCCCAACAGGGCAGAGCTATGCGCAAACTCCTTGTCACCTACTATGCTTGCCAGAATTGCAAATGCTTGAAGCCAATCTGACAAACATTCTTGGAATTAAACAATATGTATGTCTCTCCTCCTCATTTCTCTTTAGCATCACTAGGCTTCACCTTGTCTCAATTAAACTTTTCTAACGGAAGCAACGCGAAATGCTGTACAGCAGTATGGTGGCTCAGTCGTTAGCTTTGCAGTCTTGCAGCGCTGGGGTCCTGGGTTAAAATCCCATGAAGTGCAACATCTGGAAAGATTGTATCTTCTCCCCTTGTTTGCTTGGGTTTCCTCCCAAACTCCAAAGACATAATGATAGGGAACTTGTGAGCCCTAGTGTTGATCATTTTTGTAAAACTACATGGCGTTAATTGCACTATATAAAATTGAGTAGAATAAATAAATATTCTCCTTTCCAAATCTTCTCCATCACTTCCTGCTTCAAATGTGCTCACAGCAGGCCTTCAAAACACACATAAATCTCATTTCGGGCCCAATCATTCCATCACACAACCTTGTCTTCCATTACTTTTTCACTCTTGCCTTTTCTCACCTCATCTCCTGAAACACCCCTGTGCAGGATAGAGTCTGCAACAACCAGTGTAACTACAACATCCTGCTCAACTACTGAACCTAAATGCATCAGGGCCACCCAAGCCCCTACCGGAGACCGCACATCACCGGGGACAGCCTGTTCGGTCACTAAAACCTTGTAATGCACCCATCAACTTCCCCCATAATTCCGTTACCCCATTAAGAGGACCCTGACTATCTCTGGAAGCTGCTCCAACATTACTAACCCTAATAACATTACCAAAACTCCCCACAACAGGTAGATTATAAACAAAATCGACATCTCACCAAGCTGCTTCTGAGATATTCTCAGAACAGCCGTACCATCAACCACTAGAACTCGTTCATCTGCCGACACTCCTAGGGATATCTTGCCCTTCTAACAGCTGGTTTCTGAACTCTGAAAGTGATCATCAGGACCAGAAGCAACGAAGAAGGAACAGAGACGACGTGTTCGGCTGCTGCGCCCTGTTCTGTAATCCAGCCTCAGACTGTTAGCCCCTCTGCCAAACTGAGCCTCATCTTTTGTCTTACAGATTTGATTCCTAGCCGACACATCACAGGCACCACCACCGCACAGGACTGAAGCCTAGCAGGCCGCAAATCAGAAGCTGGCTGCTTGGCAGGGACCATCTATTTGCAGTTGGCTGTGGCTTCATTGAGGTTTCCTTCAGAGCACTGGGGATGAAGACACCAGCCAGTGTTTCTCCCCCTGCCCCAGAGGGTCCCCAAGGGGGCTCCTGGAACATCTGCTGGATTACCTTTCTTCCTCCAGAGAGTAACATGATGGTGACAGGGATAGCCGAGTGCATGGTGCAGGAGTGAAGGAGGGACTCACAGTAGCCAGAGGGAATGCACAGACTGCACAATGCTGTTCCTGAACCCACTCGGCAATGTGGACTGCTGTGGCCGCACGTACCATCTCCCACAAGGCCGCAAGATCTTTCTGCTGTCCTGTCAGTTCCTGAGATGCCAGAAGAGGTAAAAACCCTTTTCTCACCATTTTATCCTCTACCAAAACCTGCCCCCATTCTCCCCCCTCCAATCCAGAACCCCGCACATCCATCTCTCCTGAGCTGCATCTGACCCCTTAATCTTTAATCCATTCTCTCCTCCCCACTCTATATTGTAATGTGGCCTAAACACCACCGATTTTTGGTTACCTGGAATTTCTGAATTGTTCACAACTCACCTATGAAGGTTGTTTTTCCAGCAAACAATGCAATAAGTTAAAAATTTAAAACTCTGACCAATCTCTCATGATCTGCGACCTTCTTTGGGTTTCTATTGTGCTAAAGTGACGCTTACTATTAACTAGAGATTAGTGAACTTTAAAGTTTGGTGTTTGTACTAAAAGCAGACTTTACAAAAAAAAAATGTTTGAGTTTGAAGTGCGGGTGCTTTGCGTATGCAAACTACTCGAGCGTGCAACGCTGTGCTTGGGTACGCTCAGTGCTCAGCCCAGTGTGAGCTGGGCTACGGCTGAACCCGAACTTCAACGGGTCCGCTCATTTTTATTATTAACACCTTTCAATGTATTGCCAATAACTGCACCAAGTGATGAAGGAAAAACATCGAACGCAGCAGGCCAGCTGTTAAAATATATAAGTTATCAGTCCCCACAACCACAATAATTCTTGTCACAAAAACGAGGCAACAATAAGCAGACAATATGTACATGGAGCATGCATACAATGAATTTTCCATCCAAAATTTTCCAAAAATCTACTGCGCATTATAATGGCAGCTCTAAGGCATCCACAACAAAATCTGCAGCTTTTTTTTTTTTTACAGCTACGAAATGTTAATATTGGTTCCCTTACAATTATCCATCGAAAGGCCGCTTTACATGCTACGACATCGCTAGCAATTGCTAGCGATGTTGAGCGCGAAAGCACCCGCCCCATTGTACATGCGATATCATGTGATCGCTTCCGTAGCGAACATTATCGCTACGGCAGCGTTACACGCACATACCTGCTCTGCGACGTTTCTAAGGGGGCGGTTCGTTCAGCGTCACAGCGACGTCACAGCAGCGTCACCAAACCACCGCCCAATAGAAGCGGAGGGGCGAAGATGAGCGGGACGTAACATCCCGCCCACCTCCTTCCTCATTGTGGCCGGCCGCAGGTAAGGTGAGGTTCCTCGCTCCTGCGGTGTCACACATAGCGATGTGTGCTGCCGCAGGAGCGACGAACTACTTCGTACACCGAGCAGCAGCGATATTCGAGAATAAGGGAGCATGTCACCGATGAGCGATTTTGACCGTTTTTGTGACGATTCAAAATCGCTCATAGGTGTCACACGCAAAGACATTGCTAAAGCGACCGGATGTGCGTCACAAATTCCGTGACCCCAACGAGATCGCTTGAGTGATGTTGCAGCGTGTAAAGCGGCCTTTAGTCTATACTTATGTATGCTGAAATGTAACAGATGTGCTGCAGCTCTTTCTGCATTTGTTCCAAGCGGATTTTTTTACCATTTTTATTGTGGATTTGGAATACACAAATTCCAAACAAAAAGTTGATTGATTTTAAAAACTGCACTGCATGTCAATTTACATGCAGACTTTTCTCTGTTGTGCGTAGAAGTCTACTTAGCTGGTATTGTATTACTATGCAGATTTTCTTCATAAAGAACTAAGCAGTGTGTGAACATAGCCTACACGATAGCATTGTGCTGGACTATGCAACAGACAGACTACTAAAAAAAAAAAAAAACTTCTGCCTGTTGGGCCAACATTTTTGCTGAATATTGTCTTACTGTGATGCAAGTATAAACTTCTAAAATCTAATGTACGAGCTATGTTAAACCATAATAACCAGTTTTTTTGCCATCTTATTTCATTACAGAAAATGTATCAAATTCCTGATTTTTACTTGCTCCTCCCAACCACATATAGTGATCAGAAGCTTTATATCACCAATGTGGGACAATTACATAGCGAGTATTTTGTTTGCACTAACAATTGTGAATAGTTTCCAATGAATTCTTACAGATCTCACACGTCCACTGAGGAGACATAAAAAACAAACCCGAGTGCTCTAAAAAAAATAAAAAAAAAAAAATGGCCGAACGACCTTGTGAGAAATAAATACATGTCAATGATATTGTCTGTCAGTTATCTGCCCAGTTAATTATCAGGTTTACTACTTTAATATTTTATTGTTTTTACAATTAGAATGCAAAACGTTCTCCACCTACACATGTTTGCCTATTACAGTGGAATCTCGGTTTACGAGTACAGTAACTTGGTGTACGAGTATTCCGCTTAACGAGGAAAACTTGCTTTAAATTTGTAACTCAGTTTACGAGCAAGCTTTGCTGTACGAGCAAATACTCACCGCACACACTTCCGGTTCCGTACTTTCACCGCGCTCTGACCCGCTCTTGCAGTCCACACAAAGACACATAAACACACACATATTATGCTCACCTTACCTTCCGTTCAATCACCGGCCTCACGGTTCTTGTAGTTCGCCAGTACAGGATGTGTATCGGTAACCATCGCGACGATGGAGGAACTTCAGCCGCTACTCAAAGGCAGCACGCTGACTAATCAGAGGCAAGCGGCTCCTGCCTTTGATGTTAGCGCTCTGGCAGCGGAAGCTCCGGGGCATCGGTCGCGATGGTTACCCGATACACATCCTGTACCGGCGAACTACAAGAATCAGGAGGCCGGTGATGGAACGGAAGGTAAGGTGAGCATAATATGTGTGTGTTTGTGTGTGTGTGGAATGGCACAATAGGGGACCAGGATGGACATTGAACAAGTTGTAGAACGAATTGTCTGAGTTTCCATTATTTCCTATGGGAAATTATGCTTTGGTAGACGAGTAACTTGATTTACAAGCACACTCCCAGAACGGATTGTTCTCGTAAACCAAGGTTCCACTGTACTTACTTTATTTCTCTAATATTAAAAACACTTGTAATAAAATGCTGAAATGTATTTGTTCAACAGAATACTTGTTATAACACTATCTTACATTATAACTATATACTCGACAATTTATGTAAACGTAAGACAAAAACCAGCACTGACTACGAATGATAAAAGTTCGGCTATTTCTGAAATAGAAGACTACCGTAAATATGTAGTATATTCATGAGGTTATATGATTCACATAAGTCAGAAATAATGAATATGACTTGATACAGTAAGTTACACTCTTACAGAAAGTAATGTCTGCCAACACATTGCTATGAACAGGCCATCCGTCTTGATCACAGTAAAACCCAACAACCACCCTATCGAATGTGACTAAATTAGTCCAAACCAGAAAGTAAATAATCAGGAGGCTTTCTACATTACATCAAGAGGACATTTTTTTCTTAGCAATGTACAGTATATCCAAATAAGATTTTATTTCAACTTACTGCATGATGTAGCCTTTCTTAAACGAACATATAAGAAAGATCTCACAATGGAAGAAGGTTAAAAGTGAACCTGTCAGGTGTAATGTGCACTCAGTACCACGAGCAGTTCTGGGTGCATATTGCTAATCCCTGCCTAACCGTCCCTGTATACACTAGCATAGATTAAGAGATCTTTAGAAAAAGTATTTCTAAAGATTCTTTATAATATGCTAATGAGGGAAGTGACTAGTCGCAAGGGCGTTATATCCCCCCGACTAGTATGCCCTCTTAGCATGTTAGCATGCCCACAGGGGCGTACTAATGTGCTATTCAATGCCACATCACCAGCGGTGAGGCGTGTACCTGTGTCCATGGTGAACACTGAGCTGAATGCCGGGCACTCCTGTTCATGCGCAGTATGCAGCCGGGTGTACACCTCCCGGCTTCTCACATGTCTACAGCGCATGACCAGTAGTAAGGGACAGTCAGATCAGCATTCACCACAGACATAGACTATGCGCATCACCACTGGTGACACTGCATTGAACAGCACGTTAGTACACCCCGGCGTGCTAACATGCCAAGAGGGCGGCTAGTCGGGTGAAGTAAGACCCTAAAACTAATCGCTGGCTTCACTAGCATATTAGAAAGCATCTTTAGAAATACTTTTTCTAAAGATCTCTTTATCTAGTGTATACAGGGACGGTTAGGCAGGGATTAGAAATATGCACCCAGAACTGCTCGTGATTCTGGGTGCATATTGCACCTGACAGGTTCCCTTTAACATTTACAAGAAGGAAAGCCAATAACTTCTACAGTTAAGTATTGAGTTACACCTTTCTGCATCGTGACATTTTTCTCATTTTAAGAATGGCTACACCTGTAATGCTCCTCTTAAGGGTGGGTCATCTTAGAAAGCACCCCCTCTACCTACCCAACGATATCTGTGCTCTATACCCATCCATGGACCCAAGTCTATCTTACCTGAGCTCCTCTTAAAGAGAACCAGATCACATAAAAATTAAGACCTCCCACTGGACTCCTAATCCCAGGATTTCAATAAATAATATTCAATTTATATTGAATAATAAATAGTTTTTCATGGAAACAAGTGGATCGGCTCCACCTCCTCCATTCTGCTGGAAAGTCAGATTCCATGTTCCACGTACAAAGTCCCTTTAAAAGTTTTTTTACCAAACAAAGTTAATTTTAAAGTTGATTTTAATTATTAGATCTTGAAGTAATAATAATTTCCACAACTGAATGCGTTTAAAAAAAAAATAAAAATTCTATACTGAGAAAATCTTATATATGTGCTCCTGCTATGTACTGTGTAATGGCCGTGCCTGACCGTACAGGGACATAGACATACCACATCTCTTGGGTCGGTGAGGCTGCAAAAGAGATTATACAGACATTACAACATGGGATCATAGCCGATTCTTTTTGTGAGGTAAAACATTTCCTTGCCAGTATTTTAAAAAATGTTTTACCTCAAAGAAAAAAAAACAATCATCTGTTATCCCATGCTATAATGGTTTTATACTGTTACTTTCTCCCCTGCCCAGGAGAAGTGGCATGATCAGACCATGTCTCTGTAAGGTCAGACACGGCCATTACACAGTACATAGCTGGGACACATACAGTATATAAGATTATCTCGGCACAGGAACATTTTTTTTAAACACATCGAATTATGGAAATTATTAGGATCTATTGATTAAAATCAACTTTGTTTGTGGGGAAAACCCCTTTACGTCTTATCTACTTTCATTGTCAGATAAGGTCTTAAATTTTAAATCATTCCGCAACTGGGTCCCCTGACTCTTAAGGCCCCGTAACACACAATGAGATCGCTAACGAGATTCGTTGCTGAGTCACTGTTTCTGTAACGCAGCAACGATCTTGCCAGCGATCTCGTTATGTGTGACACCTACCAGCGATCAGGCCCCTGCTGTGAGGTCGCCGGTCATTGCCGAATGGTCCGGACCATTTTCTTCAAAGGCGATGTCCTGCTGGGCTGGACGCATCGCTGTGTTTGACACTTACCAACGACCTCCTAACACAGTCCCAACGCCCGCCGAGATCATTATACAGGTCGCTGATTGTTACTGCGTCGTTGGTAAGGTCTGACTGTGTGACATCTCACCAGCGACCTCCCAGCGACTTACCAGTGATCCTTATCAGGTCGTATCGTTGTCGGGATCGCTGGTAAGTCGTTGTGTGTGACTGGGCCTTTATTATTGGTAACAAATCCTTTTAAGACAGGTATAATAGAAATTCCATCCTCAGCATCCATAAACCAACTAAGGTAACCACTATAAAGTACTTTGAAAGTATTATCTATGCAGACTTCTTGCACAAATATTCTTATCACCGCCTCCATTACACTGCTGCCACCAGTAGCCCTGAGGGTACATATGTATCCATAATGCAGTTACAACTATAAAACCTAAAAGTCCCCAAAGTCACTCATTTTCTCATGCCAGGTTCCAGCCTTCGTAGTCAAGTAGGGCCATCAACCTCACAGTAGGGTTTTATTATGGGTTATACAATTTTAGGAAAGACATCTGTCGGAAGCCATAGATCTGATATGATCTATTCTTTGGATGGGTTAATATTACAGTCCAAACCCTTTTCTGTGTTTTTGCTTAAAAGTATTTATTCCCTGTTTCACAGTAACTATTGTTTGGCTGCAGCGGTCATGTGAGACCCCTGTCAGATGCCAGCAGGTAGTTCAGGAGCAAATGTGAAGTGGTCTGGAAGGTCAGTACAGGTTTTTTTTTCTTAATGGGCGGCACGGTGGCTCAGTGGTTAGCACTGCAGTCTTGCAGCGCTGGGGTCCTGGGTTCAAATCCCACCAAGGACACTATCTGTAAGGAGTTTGTATGTTCTCCCCGTGTTTGCGTGGGTTTCCTCCGGGTTCTCCGGTTTCCTACCACACTCCAAAGACATACAGATAGGGACTCTAGATTGTGAGCCCCAATGGGGACAGTGTTGCCAATGTATGTAAAGCGCTGTGGGATTAATAGTGCTAAATAAATGAATAAAATTATTATTATCATCTAACCTTGGCCCATTGATTAGGAGTTGAAAAGTGGGGAAAGACCTCTATAGTCCTTTTTAAAGATCATTTTGTATTTTTTTGGGTTAAACATTTGGTGGCTAGGTAATCAATTACTATTTTTGTATGTTCCCAAGTTTTCAGCATACAATGGCCATCTTTAACTTAAAACACCATTCCAGCAGGGATGAGGTTTCACCGCTTTAGTGGCGCTTTAAGTCCCTTGCGCTTGATCTTATACTCACACTCTCGCATTTTTGTCTTTTTTCCGTACTGCTCCAGTCCCACGGCGCCATCTTGTAATCGTAAATTCTGACTGTCGGGAAGTCAAAAGTTATGTTACCAGCTCTCAATGCAAGTCTATAAAAGCCAGAACGAGGCTCTCATAGACTTGTACTGAACGGCGATCTTTGGCTCGCTCCATAAAACACTGGAGCATCTGGCAGGTCACAAACTGCTCGACACCGATGGCAGGGCCGCAATAACAGAAGAAGACAGCGGCAAATGGGTATGTATAATACTGGGGCAGGGAATTTAGATTTAAAGCACCACTCCAGCGGTGAAATAATAGAAACAAAAATGCTCGAGTTTTGCTTTAATATTGTAACTTGAGGAACCTCTTAACTTGAATTTATCCCAAATACCTTCCAGTTAATGACTTTTGTCATCATTGTTGCCAGACTTCATTTCTGGTATGCTAATATATATTTTTCCTAGTGGACAAGTATCATCTACATATTGGCGGGTCCAAACATAAATTCTGCTGTTCCTTACATCAACTGAGCCAATGATATTTCCGCTAGTCTGGCCACATATTTTCTACCAACATATAACATCCATAGCTTATAATTAGATACCACTGGCATAGCAATATTATATAAATAAATAAATAAATATATATATATATATATATATATATATATATATATATATATATATATATATATATATATATATAAAGCCGTTTACTTTGGATCATGGAGTGGATAATATATCATGACAGTAGATAAATGAAAGCAACTATTAGATTTATACGTCCAAAGTTATCAAAACAAAAAATAGTTGGTGATTAAATAATTGTTTTACGCCATTACAATTATGTGTCTGTATTAGGAAGAGTTGGACAAACTTTTACTTTTAAAAACTTTTAAATTGAGGCCATGTTCCCATGTAAATGCAGACTTTTGTTCAGATGGATTTTTTTGCCCAAAATCGGTTTAATTTAACAGTTTCAGCAAAGTGGGGTGATTTCAGGAAAACTGTTGTATGTATAGACTGTTGAACTGTGTTTTCCACTATATACAGTATCGGAAGCTTGAAAATATTAATGTTTAAAAATCAATTGCCATTTTAAGTGCAGAATCTCTTTGTTTTTTCACTAAAAAGTGAACAAAAAATGTTGAATTCAATCTTAACCCAAAAAAAATCATGAAAAAAAAAAAGAAGAAAACACACAAAAATGCAGGAAAAATCACAGCAGATGGATATTGCTTATATTGCTGCAGACACCGCTCCCCATAAATTTTTTTAAAAAATGCAGCATCTTTGCTCCTAGAAACATGGCCTTACAAAATAGTTCTTATGTATAGATGATCAATTTTAATGTTTAAGAAATTAATTATTTTCTTTGCAATATTGAAACAAATAGTTATTTTTATGATTGCTCAAAAATAAAGATAAGCAAAGCCGAACTGTAAAATTCGGGGTTCAAACCAAAGAGCGAGTGTCCAAGTCTCTCGAACAAGGACTTTTATAAAAGGTCTGTGTCCGAGTTCTGGCGCTGTTCATATCCTAACCACTCGATCAAGTATTGGGGGCTTGGGTACACTCAGTGCTCGGTCCACTAGGAGCAATTTGCTGTCTCTGAATGGCTCTCAGAACATTTTCAGATGCGAGTGTAAAGGGTGTGTTACACGCTGCGACATCGCTAGCAATCTCGTTAGCGATGTGACTTGCCAGATCGCAGATGCGATCTGCCGAGGTCGCACATGTGACCGGCGCTAAAAACGACCTATGTGCGATTCCGCAGATCGCATCTGCGATCTGGCGTGTCACATCGCTACCAAGATCGCTAGCGATGTCACAGCGTGAAAAGCACCCTTAAATAAAAAAAAAACCTGCTCTCCCTCCCTGTTTATGGCTGGCTGAGTGTGGGTGGAGAGCTGAACTGCCCAAACATTGACTTCCATTAAGGTCCCTTTAGACACTGAGACTTTCTAGCAATCCCACAAGCGATCCCAACCTGGCCGGGATCGCTACAAAGTCTCTGGTGAGTCGCTGGTGAGCTGTCAAACAGGCAAACCTGGCCAACGACGCAACAGCGATCCGGACCTGCAGAACGACCTAGCTAGTCATTGGGGACGTTGTAAAGCAGCTTTTTGAAAGGGAAGTCGCTAACGAAGTCGCTGTAAAGTCCCCTTTACACACTGAGACTTTCTAGCGATCATGCTGCACAGCGGGAAACAAAGGACCAAAGAATGGTCCTGAACGATTTGTAGCGATCAGCAACTTCACAGCAGGGGCCAGGTCGCTGATGTGTTTCACACACTGCAATGTCGCTGGGGAGGTCGCTATTACGCCACAAAACCGGTGACGTTACAGCGATGTCGTTTGCGATGTTGTAGTGTGTAAAGCCACCTTAAAGGTACACGCATTACTTGAGTTGAGCCCGTTTGTTCTCAACTTAAGGCCCTGTCACACACAGAGATAAATCTGTGGCAGATCTGTGGCGTCAGTGAAATTGTGGACAATCAGTGCCAGGTTTGTGGCTGTGTATAAATGGAACAATATGTCCATGATTTCACTGCAACCACAGATCTGCCAAAGATTTACCTCTGTGTGTGACGGGGCCTTTATATGGAGTTCCAGCTCCAAGATCAAGCTCCGATCAATTCCAGGTCCTGAAACAAAAATTTAACTGAATTACAACCGAACCCAAACTCCCATGGATCTGCTCATCTCTGCTCAAAAACTTACAAATTTGCCATTTGATTTGTGTAAATGGACCTTGGCTTCCATTGAAAGCTTGGTAAACTCCATAAGTGCATTCACACCCATGTCAGTCTACTGTGATAAAGCTGTGATGACAAAAAGACGGGACGTTACATAATAGGCGTGCTCATTGTTTATCAAAGCCATGCAAATAAAGCACTGGTAAGAAAAAGTGACGCATACTTCAGAAAGTGAAATAGAACTTTCCTACCTATATTCCTGTTTATTTACTTAACTTTGACCTTTTCTGAATATCGGAAGCATATATTATTACACTACAAGTAGTCCAAAAATGATTGAACAGTTGGCGTGATAATGAAGATCTTGGGTTGTATGTGTGTATTGATATACAGCTGGATACATACCTGCCAGATGATTGGGGCTGGTATAACAACTTTAACTCCAAAGGCAAATTTTGGGACAATAAGTACAAAGTTGCTGACAACCCCCCATAAACTGCCATTACACGGTTTCCCATGAGCTAATGCACGCTCTTTTCAATCTCAGCTCCTAATGAACTTACTAGTACCTCCAGCTAAGTATTGACCATTGTTAAATGGCAAGGCCGGCCACTAGAATACATTTGCATTTCACCCATAATAACACACTCAGTTTCTGTACATTTGCAATTTTAACATTCTTTGTTATACGAAAAACCAATGTAAAGACGTTTATGTCATAGGAGACAGGTCAATTAGCCCCTGCTTCTTTATTGTCCCCGCACCTGGGAACGTGGTCATCAATCTTTGTGCATTGTGTACAGGTTCCTTGACATGGTCACAACAAAACCTAAGGGTATATATCCAAATCTTCTTCTTAATGATTCAGAAAATGTGTAAGAAGACTTTACTAAACATGGCAGTGTTAAAAAACGTGTTCATCGCTGCTATTTTTATATAGGTATTAAGGTGCACAGAAAGGTTTTGTGCACTCCCCGGCCTCCATATACAAACACACTTCCTAACCTTATGTGATAATCATTTCAGTACTAAAGAAACCCTTCAATTTGGGGGAGGTGTATAAAACAAATTATAGCCGGCCTGATGAAGATCATTCAGGTTACAATGAAGGCAGGTAGATATCTTACATTGTCTCCTTCTTGTAGTGCCTGAAGGATGATGTCAGCCAACGATAACCCAATGTCCTCAAAGCTTGGTATAAAGAGCAACTGGTAATGTTCCTTTACTCCAGTCACCTCCTCTCTCTTTCTCCAGATAACTACATGACTGTCCATTGAAAGGACACAAGACGGCTTCACATTTCAACCTGCAGACATAACCCAAAGTGTCAGATGATCTCCTAGAGACACTTGAGTTATCACAACTCAACAATCTACACAAGAGGGTAAAGCAAGCCTCTACCATGATAGGCATACAACAATTACACCCGTACCAGCAAACAATCAGATCTGTAACCACATATAGTGTATGTACAAGGGCCACCATGTAGGATAGATGGAGGGGATTTCCCATCAGAAATGAATACACTGGTGGATTATCATTTATTTCTATGTGTACTAGGAAAGGCCATGAAGTAGGCGACTCATTGGTCCCTATTGTATGATTTGTTAGCCCCCCAATATGATAATTAAACACCATTTTTCAATATAGCTGAGTCAGGCTCACTCCAGTGGTCAAGAGAAAGCGACGTCACACAGAGATGAAGTTGTGTCTTTCTACTGATGCTCAGGCAGCCATATTTCAATGTATCTAATACCGACGGCTAGAGAAAACATAGGAAGGCCTCGGAAACCTGGAAATTCAGGAAAGCCAGATTGCTTCATTTTACCTTTAAAAATCTAAACAAAAATCTCAACCCTTCCAATATATAGTGGTAATACAAATACAATGCCTATTGCTAGTCCAGCCATACTACCATCACTACATTAGTACGGCGAGGTTACCAGAGATCAATAGATACATCCTTTGGACATAACACATTATCGTTGTGGCATCTGTGATGTCAGCGGAGGAGGCTATGCTTACAGCAGGATCCACTGCAGGCCTATTACATTCCCATATTATTTATATCCTTATAAGACAATGAACGAGCCTTACTCAGGAGATTCGGGTATTGTCACTCTTATAACCATGCAAAAACGGACATTAGCAGGGGAAATTTACCAATACAGCAATGGTAAAAGGAGATATCTACTGGGTATCACCAAATGGAATACATTCATTCCGAGCAATAGATATGTAAGGTATGAGTGATATCTGAAGGTGGGGTTCAGAGGGAATCTCAGAAGACAGCCAAATCCCCAAAGAAGCTGGTATAGTAGGTTACTTGTAATGATGGAGGATGACATAGCCAACATCTATTACACGAGTACGTCAGTCTACATCTGAATTCTCTTATTGGTGGTCCTAGGCTATATACTTCATTGTGGGGACATGCATATGTAAAATGTACAGATGTATTGGGGCCTGGTGTAATAGATTTGTGATGAATATGCTCCGGTTGAGGAGTCGGTAGCCCAGCTGTGGGGAGCACAGGCACCATCCTTTTCTGCAGCCCAGAGCTGCTTTGCATTGAGATTACGCAGCAGTCTTTAAATAGATTTTGGTCATTGCTTAAGCATGCCTGTTCCCCTCTCTGTAAATTAAACCAGCATTTAACCACTGCATCCTGCAGTACCTCCGACATGACGAAAACAACATCACCCCATGCAAAAAAAGGGGAAAACGTCTATGGCTATTGTTTTTAATTAGGCCAATTACTGCACCATTTTTTGCAAATGAGAGAAGAAAAAAAAAAAGCTGTCTACGCCGTATAGCTTATATAACTGCCCATTTTGGTATATCAGCATACGAGATATGTGACCTATTATATATAACGGGTAGGAAATCTGTGCAGCATCCCTCATATTGGAAGTGCTGGATAAGCAGCTCCCAATAAATGGAATAAAAATAGGGCTCGTGTGTGGATCTGACCAGGGCAACCGGCCATTCGGCTGCTCAGCCGGAGATCTAGATGTGCTGCATACATTATTTGCCAAATAACACCATATTGAGAGGCCTAACATTGAATGTTAGCGATGTACAAAATGGTGGATGTAGACACAAGCAGCTAAATATATACAATTCTTATCCTTATGTAAATACATGGAGCGATACATTGTATATGTGCACAATGACAACCTGATAGATACATAGACAGATAAGATGGATAGACAGATGGCTATTGCCTCTGGTGTCAGAGGGAATATTTAAGCATTGTATATATAAAAATATATATATTTTCTAATCATTCCAATTTGAAGCACAGGATAAATGTAGGAAATTTGACAAACCTGATGTCATATAGCCTCGTGATGCCTGGGAAATAAAAGCTGGTGGAAAGTGTTTGTGCAGGCGATAGTCCTTTTCACTACGGGACCTCATGCGGTCTGAGGCCCGGTCAGAGAAATCAGCACTAGGCCAGGCCCGGCGTAAGGTTGTACTCCGAGTCTTCTTCATTCTGAGGCTACCTGAAGCCTAATTGTCCAGCTGCATGAGACAGGCCTCACCGCTGTTCCCTTTTTTTCATCAAAACATTAAGCACACAGCTTGAGCCTGGGCTGCAAACATTTTGCCGCTACCTCTTCTAGGAAGCCAGCTGCGGGTCCGTTCGTTTTCTCCCTCGAATGATCCAATTTTACACACGTCCCACAATGCATTACACTTCATTTGCAATCAATCCAGCTTATAGCTTCCAGATTCATGTGGAGGAAAGGCACATTATGTGGCTTCTCAGCCAAAGAAGGGGAGGGGGAGTGAGCAGAGATTTGTAGCGTGAAAGCTCTGAGATCCCAAACAATAGCTTGATTCAGCATAGGGCTGCTTAGCCAACTGTGAGGCACAACACAAAAGAACCCAGCAAATACTGGGAAAAAACACCCACAGAATTTGGTTTCAACCTGAACACTTGCACCGAAGATCTTGCGGGAACGAAAAAGGAAAAAAAAATCGTCAACGTCAATATCCCAATGGTTATGGCATTAAAATGAGGAGGCGATGACGACGAACGTGGATTTTTTTTCCCTCCTCTCTTCACCTATCAGGCTCCGTGAAGCGAATCAATGAGGCAATCTAAATCGGCATTGCAGTAATCAAGGGACAATATTCATTCTTCACAGCCACACAGCTGTTCCTTACACACTGGGCGTGCAAAAGTCCCCATCGCATCATATCCCAGGCACGCGCCTGTACCAATTTTCACAGTGATGAAAGGGAGAAATCCTCGGATTGGCGATCAGTGTCTCTCCCCTTCTCTTGGTCCACTCATAGCCTTTTCCTGCCACTGCTCATATTCCATTATTTATTGCTCTCGCCAGGCCACTCCTTCAAGCTTATGGGTCTACAACACAATAAGACCCAAACAGTTTTGCATTCAGGTATTCCCAGCTCTGCAAAGCTTGCTCTGTCCTCTGTTGAATGGCTCTGTGCCTTTGAATGCAGTGAAAAGCTATTGAAGGGCAGGAAGCAAGACAGCCAACCCAGTCTCATGCTAATCAAGAAGCTGTCTTAACCCTTTCACCTTGCAAAGTCAGCCTTGTGGCGTCATAGTCGCACAACGTACCATCAAATTCCTTGTTTTCGAGGGGGATCTTGTTGTATGTTGGTACACGACATTTTGGTGCCGCCTGTGTTGTGTGACCAGATCCATACCTCCTGAAAGATCAATGCCATTCCACTACAGGGTTAAGACAGACACACTGATCCTGTCAGGCATCACATTTTAAATGTAAAACACCCTGAGGCTCTCTCAAACCTTGGCTGTAGTCCCAGCCTATAATCAGCTCTCCTCTATTTACATACAAAGCTGTGTATTTTTAGGATGGTCCAGCCCTCTCCAAGGAGGAAAGAAAATGTTTGTTTTGAAAAAAGAGACAGGGAAAAAAAAAGCAAGAAAATAAATAAATAAAATGGTAAGTGGCGGTATTATGTGACAGTCGATCGGTAAGGTCTGCAGAAGAGGAATGGGTCTTGTGACAGCTGCAAATTCCGCTGTAGCACAGTACAAATGTAATAAAAGTGTTATGGTAGAATCCTCTCTCGCCCATCTGCTTTATGTTCCTCAACAAACTACTCAGTGGAACACCAGGCTGATTGCTCCATTCACATTGTACTAAACAGCTGTTAAACGACTGACAGATAGTGGTCAATGGGTGTCACACCATCCCTGCTTTCACACCACTCCACTCCACTGATACCTTGCCAATGTAAAAGGTACTAATTACCCGAGGGTGCACAAAAATTGTTTCCGTAGAGGATCTAGTATGCGTGCCTTATAGACCACTGTTCTATAAAATCTATCAATTTTACTTTTGGCAATTATCTGGATAAGTGACAATGACTCTCTTGGTGCAGATTGTGACAAAAGTATTGTGTGTCATGTCAATGATTTTTCAATTAGGCCATAAATGTTACTTGAATCAACAGTATCCCATGCACCACTCCACCACTCGTGCTCCTTGGTGCAGTTCTCCACCAGCTGCAACTTTGTAGAGAATCCACAAAATTCCAAGGCACCAAGAAGCTCCTCTCCATTTATAAATCTTTATTTGTCCCCGCATATAAAAGGAAAAAGTGCAAAAAAACAACATTTCAGCTAACAGGGCCTTTTTCAAGTCATAAAAATTACATGGAATTTTTATGGCCTAAAAAAGGCCCTTCTTGGAGAGAAGCTTCTCGGTGCCTTGACATTTTTTAGATTTGGCCATAAATGTTGGCAAATGTAGAAAGCTTTGATGACCTGTTTAAAGAGGCTTTGTCAGCACAAAATGACAGTTCAAACCAAGTGCAGACACTTGGTGCATCTTGGTGTGGCCAAACATTTATCTACACTTTCCCAACTACTTGTTTCCCATCTATCTCTGCTATTCTGTGGCTCTATAAAGCCAGGGCTGTCAATCAAAGAAAAGGGGAGTTGGGGGGTGAAGATGGAGGGTAAATAAGAAGGTGCACTTAAATGTTTGGAAACACCAGAGGTGCACCTAGTGTCTGTACTTGGTTTGAACATTCATCCTGTGCTGAAAGGACAGTGACTAATTCAGCCTTCTTGCACTGGAAGTTGCTCACTTATAGACGTCATGCTCAAAATGTATCTACTGGGCAAAAATACACTTTAATGTCATACTGGTTATATATATTGTGCGTACTTGGATTTTCTGAGGCATACAAGTATATCTCTATGGCTGCATTTCCCAAAATCCGGCCCTTAAGGTCCCCCAACAGGTCATATTTTCAGGATTTCCTTCTGTTGCACAGTGGAGAAAACTTGTGGCAATTTCCGATGACTTGATAATAATTCCATCACCTGTACAATAGTATTCTGTTAGGGGTCGTTGAGGACTGGAATTTAGAAAACACTGCTACATAGGCTTCAATGCCAAAACAAAGGGAAAAAAAATGATGCCATAAAATGTACAATTTTTAATGAATGCCTCATTATAGAATACAGTAGTTGACTATATTACTTGTATTGTTCACGATTATTGTACTTGGGCTTTTATTATGTATACCCCTCTTCACATGTGAAGCACCATAGGATAAATTGGGCTATAATAATAATAAATAATAATATTGCAAAAAAGTTAACCAAGAGTGGGTTCTTTTTCAGTCGCTTATACTGGCCCTCCATTCAATCAAGAATACATTAGAATGTAAGGATCTCCCACATAGTTACCCAGATATCATCTGTCTCTTAAAACCTACCACTCATCTCTGCTACGACCCTATGCCCACCATTTTGCTAATGACGGTCATCAAAATCTCCTCCAATAATGGACTTCTTCAGTGCTGCAGCTGTACACTGGAATGCTCTTTCATAATTTTGCTAACACCAAATGTATTACATACAGTGTTGATTGCTAAACCCACTTACTAATCTAGCTCATCTTTCATATACTCTTCTATGTCATTCTCTCTACACTAAGTACCTAATACCTTAGCTTGCACAGGTTATCCCAGGTAACTGGCACATTATTAATAAGCCCTTTGGTATTTACATGTGATGGATCTACTGTAGACGACACGTCTGCTTATTATATTGTGATATTTAAGTTGTCCTTCTTCTGAGCAAGTCTTTTTTTATGGGAGGTGATAAATCTAGTTTTTACAATTTTTGGGGGGTCCCAGCAGATTAAAGAAATAAAAAAAAAATCTGTCAACTGGTCTTCCTTCGCCTTACGGCTAAAATCTAGACCAATTTAAATAATAAAGAATTAAAATTGTGTATGAGTACAAAAATGAGAAAATTCTGCAGAACAAACATGATAGTATGTGACGTTATAGTATATACAGTGCCATATTTGTCAAGAACCTATGGAATCTCATTACCCCTTAGGCTTGTGTCTCATGTGAGCACTTGAACAAAAACATAGAGGTATGTACCCGAAGTGTCAGCTATGAATAATTCTTAGTAAGAACTTAATTTAACCTTGGGAGATACATTTACATAGAAATGTGAGAAGTACCCTATATTCCCACAGTACAGCATTATAGTAGCGTTTGGTTACTGGAGCGATGATTTACGACACTTTTAATGAAGCACTTTCTCCACTCGATTTACAGTAAATACTTTAGAATATGTCATCCGAAATACTGTTTGTTAATTGGACAAACCCAAGAAAAGACCAGTAAATGACGGGGTAACTACAACATAATCATTCTGCTATACAAATGCAAAAATTTACCATATTTATAAAAAGGTAAAAAAAAAAGTGTATTAGGCAATATCGTAATTTTTAGACGTTTTTACTGGAAATATCTTTAGGCTTTTTGAGCCAAACTCAGAATAGTTTTTAAAAGAAATGATAAAAATAAAGGATGTTATATGTCTGATGGATCCAACTTTGGCTCCGGCTCAAAAACCTAATAAAAAATTGAATCTTGGAAAACTGCATGTGTATTTCTGGTCTGGGAGGGTGCGCTCGGCATGTGTGAATGGGACTGATCTGCTGCCTCCATGGTGGTAAAATGTGCACCAAAAGATCCAGTTTTTGTTTATGCTGCATATTTCAGTATATCCATTGATATGGGTTTCCTCCACTGCATTGTGACGTTTTCTAAAACCTCATCTATAATGTTTCTAAGGCTAAGGACACACAGGCATTACTGCGAGTGCCTCACATAACACTCGGCTCCCGCTCAGCTGCGAGTGTAAGTAGAGTGTCATTATACTGTGATGCAATCCTGCGATCGGATCACACCTGCGGAGGAGAGGGAGGGACTAATCTTTCTATCTCCTCCATTGTCAGCTGATCCATATATTGCACTGTACTCCGCTGTAATGCGAGTGCAGTGCAATGTTTCTCTCGCACCTATAGACTTGTATGGGTGTGAGTGAAAACAAATTGGATTCCACCGGCAGCATGCTGCGATTGTTTTCTCAGTCCAATTAGGGCTGAGAAAAAAAATCGCTCATGGGAGCAACACCAGAGAGTAACATGGGTCCGAGTGGAATGCAATTTTTTTATCGCATTCCACTCGCTCTGTTTTACTCGCAGTTGTGTCCTTAGCCTTAATGTAATAAACAGTGGAACACAAAAAAATAATGTGTCTTGTACACAAACCTTTAAAAAGACGTTCTAAATGTAAAGGCCCTTGCACATTCAACTACTGTAATGTCCTCTGAATCTGACGATATCGATGGGTTCGTCTGATAGTCTTATGTGTATGGGGGCATCAGCCGACTGATGATCGAGGAAGATGTCAATTACATATGTCCGATTTTGGACTGCCAAACGCATTGTTCTCCCAGAGATAACCCATCATCCGACCGACGTGTCAGCTGACAACATTCTAATAAAGAACACGACCACTGGACTGAATGAGCACTCCTGTATATGGGAAAGTCAACTGCCAACCAAACATCAGTCAAAGCATCATTCATCCAATAGTCATCAAATGTGTATGACCTGCCTAATTCTCGGGCCAACTTCATAAGGAAACTCACAAACGCCTTCAAATATTGGGAATGACTCTTATGTGGGCATCACACGGTACGATCTATCGTGCAATCGCATGAGCGATCGTACCCGCCCCCGTCGTTTGTGCGTCATGGGCAAATCTATGCCCGTGTCGCACAAAGTCGTTAAACCGCCGTCACACGTATTTACCTGCAGAGCGACCTCACTGTGGGCGGCGAACATCCTCTTCCTGAAGGGGGAGGGACGTTCGGCGTCACAGCAACGTCACACAGCTGCCGGCCAATAGAAGCGGAGGGGTGGAGATGAGCGGGACGTAAACATCCCGCCCACCTCCTTCCTTCCGTATAGCCGGCGAGTGCCACGGGACGCAGGTAAGCTGTGTTCATCATTCCCGGGGGTGTCACACGGAGCGATGTGTGCTGCCCCATATACAATGAACAACCGGCGCCATGAAAAATAAACAATTTTTTAAAAATAGGCGACGTGTACACTGTTAAGGACAAGATTATGAACTATTAGGAGTATATATGAAGATATCCAAAAGCCAGGATTTAATGCTGTTTCAGACTGTGTACCCCACCTAGTTCTGCATTTGGACATAAGACTCAGACAGTCTGGGCTATTCATGTGATGAGTGAATCATGCTGACATTGCTTAATATAAATGAGGAAGCAAGCAAATTACAGTATATTGTATATCACAGAATAAGCTGTTATACTTTATCCAACAGGAGACGTGTTACGTATTCTTGGCACCTAGCCAATAACTCCGTTTAAATGTTTGTCCAACTTCCGGAATAAATCAGTCTTACTTTCTATTCATATCCGAGTACGTCTCTGGTGTGTGTGGAAGAGAGTGGTATGCATGCTACCACAAGTGACTCATAATTTGGACTGCAGACAGTTTAAGAGGGATGCATGACTAGATTGCATCACAGTAAATTTATGGCCAACATTAACAACACGACTCACGATTTGTGACCGATTCAGCATCACTCGGAGGTGTCACACGAAACGACGTCGCAAACGATGCCGGGTGTGCATCACGAAAACCGTGACCCCGACGATGCAACGCGCGATAGATCATCTCGTGTGACGCCCACATTATCCTAACTAACAGACCCCATGCATTATACTTTCCATGTGCAACTACTGGTTGCAGTGGTATCACGCTATACCGGATCTGCAGGTCAACCAGCAGAGTAAAGGCCACTTTACACGCAACGACATCGCTAATGCGATGTCTTTGGGGGTCAAGGAATTTGTGACGCAGATCCGTTCTTGTTAGCGACGTCGTTGCGTGTGACACGTAACAGCGACCGCTAACGAGCGATAATACCCACCTTATGGTTGATCATTGACACGCTGTACAGTTCCTAAATATCGATGGTTTTTCAGGACGCAGGTTGTTCGGCGTTCCTGCGGCACCACACATCGCTATGTGTGACACTGCAGGAACGAGGGACCACATCATACCTGCAGCTGCCGGCAATGAGGAAGGAAGGAGGTTGGCGGGATGTTCGTCCTACTCATCTCCGCCCCCTCCGCTTCTATTGGGCGGCTGCTTAGTGACGTCGCTGTGACACCGAACAAACCGCCCCCCTTAGAAAGGAGGCAGTTCGCCGGTTACAGCGATATCGCTAGGCAGGTAAGTAGTGTGACGGGTCCGAGCGATGTTGTGCGCCACAGGCAGCGATTTGCCCATAACGCATATCCGAGGGGGACGGGTATGCATGCTAGCGATATCGGTAACGATATCGCAGCGTGTAAAGCGGCCTTAAGACTGGACAAGCATTTTAATATATTTTAACAGGTAACTTATTATTTCTTAACATGTGACTCAACACAACATGATCAACACAGGTTAATCTGTGTGATTGCAAATAATAATAATAATAAGGCCGTCCTATAGACTTGCTTGCAGCCATTCCTATAACGCTAGTGCTATAAAATGCTGCACGGTCTCTTTTCTTTCAGTACAATTCCAAAATAAAGGATTAAACAGTTTGGTTATACTCTTATGGACATCTAACATTCAGAACCACAGACATAATTCACAGACAGTACTGAGAAATTCTAATATTTAGACATGACAGACCCCTTTTGTTATAAAAAAAAAGGCTTTGTGTTGTTTGTCAGTTCTAGAGTTAAGAATCATTTTTTGGTTCTTTGAAAGATTTTTCTAGGGAACTTACCACTTATTTATTTATTTCGGCAACGAGGTGGGAGTGACCTTTATGCGGCTGCTCTACGCCCCTCCGCTTCTATTGGTTGCCTGCTGTGTGACGTCGCTGTGACGCCGCACGAACCGCCCTCTTAGAAAAGAGGTTGTTCGCCGGCCACAGTGACGGCGTTAGGCAGGTAAGTACCGATTTTGTCCGCCACGGGCAGCGATTTGCCCGTGACGCACAAACGACGGGGGCGGGTGCAATCGCTAGCGACATCGCTAGCGATGTCACAGCGTGTAAAGCGCCCTTTAGGAGTAGAATTGAGCAATAGCATTCACACTGTTCTGGTCCCACCACCAGTCTGGTGTTCAGTGGCAATTGGACCAAGGCAGTCTTTACTGATGCGGCCAACATCATGGGCCATGTATCCTGCTGGCGCTTCGAGTGTTTATTAGGCCTAGTCACTTACGCGCCTTCAAGTCGTATATCACGCGGTCTACTAAAAACAAGAAGCACACATGATACTGGGTTTGTGATGCCAGTTGCAGAAGTAAAGACTGCCCTGGTCTAACTGCCATGGAGAACTGAACTGGACACCAAACGAGGGTAGTGCAAAACGTTTCGCTCAACTCTAGTTAGAAGGTTGTTCTTTCTCCAGACTAAACTTTGGTTACCTAATATATATGTCGTGACCAATGCTGCATGATGTAAAAGTT
This sequence comes from Anomaloglossus baeobatrachus, assembly GCF_048569485.1. Classification (NCBI taxonomy): domain Eukaryota; kingdom Metazoa; phylum Chordata; class Amphibia; order Anura; family Aromobatidae; genus Anomaloglossus; species Anomaloglossus baeobatrachus. The sequence continues at coordinate 154,011,504 of NC_134353.1, forward strand.
ATATTGTGAATTATCGCTATTTCACAAATTGTGGGTGTATAATATTTTTTGAGGTTCGGCAACCATGATCACTCTCCTAAATAGATCTGTAAAAAAAGAGTAATAATAATAATACCGTTGACATTCATCTGCCTTACTTTCTTCAGCTGGACTCAAATATAAAATGTGACAACTTATCAAAAAACAATAATTGTATTTTAATTATTTCGCCAATAATTTCAATACTAATAAACAAAACGTTAACTGTTTCCATAGTACTGTAAGTTCATAAGTTCATCACTCTTGTCTACTAACTTGTTACATCTTTATATTATCACATTTTACTATCTGAGCAAACTGTGCCTTTAGTTATCCTTTTGGTGGTCATTACATGGTTAGACTAGGCCAGCGGTGGGCGATTACCGTATTTTTCGGATTATAAGACGCACTTTTCCTCCCAAAAATTTGGGAGGAAAATGAGGGGTGCGTCTTAAAATTCAAATATAGCTTACCGGGGGGAGGCTGTCTATGCGGCGAACGGGTGCATGCAGGTGGCCGGGTGCCTGTCGGTGCCAGCTCCCTCTCTATCCTGGAGGCCAGCTGCCTCTCTGGTGTGGGTAAGCGGGCGGGCATGCGACCTGCTGGCTGCCACTCTGTGCGTGCGAGCAGGAGGCTGTGCGGACTGCGGAGGCTGTGCGGTGAGTGTCCCAATTCAAATGATGGCGCTGGGAGTCAGCACATGCGCAGATGGAGCTCTTGGATGAGAGCTGCATCTGCGCACACACCACTCGGGGAGTCAGCCAGTGCGCAGATGGAGCCCTTGGATGAGAGCTCCCATCTGCGCATGCGCCACTCCAGGCGCCATTATTTGAACCAGGACCGCAGACACTGGGACACTCATCGCACCGGCCTGCTCCACTACTGACCCACCGCTGCTGCCGCCAGTGACCGCCGCCGCTGCTGCCACTGACCGCCACCGCTGCTGCCGCCACTGACCTCTGCCACCATGGACCCGCCACCGCTGCTGCTACCACGGACCCGCCGCTGCTGCCAGCAAAACCTCTGCCTCCTGTGACCCGCTTCACCACCACTGCTGAGTGGAGTAAGACAACACCGGAGTATAAGACGGACCCCATTTTTATCTTTTTTACCTTTTTTTATCTACAAATTTGGGGTGCGTCTTATAATCCGGGACATCTTACAAAACGAAAAATACGGTAATTTTCCGGAGGTGCCACATGAGAGACTGTGATTGGTGTGGAGGGTCGAACCAATAGGCTGAAATTAATTAAGCTCAATATTAATATTCACATATTAAATTATTATAGTATTAATTGTCCCACTTATTATTGAGCAGAATTAAGTATACTGACATCACCCACATATACACTATGAGCACAAACACAGCACTCCCTATATACAGTATGAGCCTCTACATATACCCCTATATACGGTACATATAGTATGAGCCCCAAACATAGCCTCTCTTTATACAGTATGAGGCCCATATAGCCCCTGTATATAGAGTGTGAGCCCCCACATAGCCTCTTGATATAGTGTGAGCCCTCACATAGCCCTTCTATATACAGCCCCCAACATAGCCTCCTACACATAATATGAGCCCCCTTATAGCCCCTCTATATGCAGTGTGAGCCCCCATGTAGCCTTTCTATATACAGTTTGTGCCCCTACATAGCAATACTGAGCACCTGAGCATGGTAGTGCTCACTTACCACTATCTAAGATACGCCTGACATATTGAAGAAAATGGATAGGCTACAAATTGATGCTGTAATCTTGATTATTAGATGTGATGTTGAAAATCTTTGCACGTCTATTTGACACAGTGAAGGCATAAATGCCTTGAAGCTTTTCCTAGGAATGTCGAACACCAAATTAGTATATGATTTTCCAATAACTCTTCTGCATTTTGCCTTGATACAGAACTTCCTTTCATTCAACAAGTTTTACCTAAATCTTCAAGGTAATGCAATGGGGGCAGCCTATGTGCCCTCATATGCTAACCTCTTTCTGGGGTTGTAGGAAAGAGACTTTTTATGGTTGGCCCTGTACCACAGGTTGAGATTTTTTGGGGTATCTTATGGCAGAGTTCAAATGAGTACTTATAAAAATAAGTACACTGGGAATAATTTTGCAAAAATCATCTCTAATGAAATATATAAGACAAGGAAAAGGATCTAAAAACAGATGCACAGCAGATTGATATGATAGGGTGTCTTATTGGTAAAGCTTTGCGAATATGTAGTATTGTGGTATACCTTGTTTATCTGCACATGGCAATTTACTTTTGCTATTTGTAGCTTATCACGTTAATATTATAATTTTTTTCCCTACCCTTATATTCCTTAACATATTATTATCCATCTGCTAGCTTAGTACTATCTACTCCACACTGATACCATATTATGCCTTTGTCATCCTTGTTTGGATAAATCCTTTTCAGTATATTATATTGTGGCACATATCGAACAGTGTATATGGCAATTTCTCTTTTTGGTATAAACACCAAAATCACCACCAATATTTGGGAAGTTACAACCAACTAATTATAAATCACCAACAATATATGTATTTGCATATAACAATCAATTTTATTAAAGGGGTTATCCGGCTTATTTTGACTTTTTTTTTATTATTACCCTATTGGGCTACATTGGGGCAGGTAAGTAGATAGTGACCACTTACCTGCCCTGCTGTCAGCCCCTCTCCCCCGGCTCAGAGCGGTCATGTGACCGCTCCTGCCGCGATTTTGCTGCTTCCGGTCATTTCATGTCAACATGGGCAGGACCATGTTGACATGCAAATCTGGAACAGCTTGTTACCACCCTGCTGGGCGGGTACAGTGCGTGGAGTCACCGCCCCCCTTCCCTGCACCCTCCTACACATTATCCTGCACCCCGTACTCTCCCCGCCCACGGTGCCAGCACCGGGCCCCCTGCTTACAGTGCTTAGGATAGCAGGAGTGCCCTTGCAGTCTGTGTCCCGCTCCCTGCCAGCCTCGCGGCTGCTCACACTGCAGTATCAGCAGCTTCTCACAGTGCGTGCAGCCGCAGGGATGATGAACGCTGCTGGCAGGAGGTTAGATGAGATCATTACCTCCTGTGACGATCTCCTCCTCTGCCGACGTCAGCGCTGTCACTGCCTTCTATGCCCGCCGCGTTCTCACGTCACGTCTCGCGGGTGGCCCGAGACTGTCACTAGTGGTGACGTCACGGGTTCTCATGATACTGCTGAGAACGCGGCGGGCATAGAAGTCAGTGACGGCGCTGACGTCAGTAGAGCAGGAGATCGTCACTGCAGGTAATGATCTCATCTAACCTGACAGCAGCGCTCGTCATCCCCTGCAGTGACCTGGGCTATTGAGGTTAGCTCAGGTCACTGCATTGGTCTCCCAGATAATGGGTAACATTCTGTTCTTCATTGACTGGGACATTGACTATGGTATGGATGTCGTAGGACACCCTTATTGGATTACGCCACACCCTGATTTTATTGTTCTTTTCAATAAATTGGTGAAAGAGGGAATGTTTTGGGGAGTGTTTTTTCAAATAAAACATTTTTTTTTGTCTTTTTTTTTTATTACTGACTGGGTTGGTGATGTTGGGTATCTTATAGATGCGTAACAACACCAACTGCTGGGCTTGATGCCAGGTGACATTACACATCTGTTATTAACCCCATATATTACCCCTTTTGCTACCGCACCAGGGCACGGGATGAGCTGGGGTGAAGCACCAGGATTGGCGCATCTAATGGATGCGCCACTTCTGGGGCGGCTGTAGCCTGCTATTTTTAAGCTGGGGAGTGTCCAATAACAGTGGACCTCCCTACTCTGAGAATACCAGACCACAGCTGTCTGCTTTACCTTGGCTGGTGATCAAATTTGGGGGGGATAGCATGTTTTTTGTTTTAAATTATTTATATAATTTAAAATAACAGAGTGGGGAGCCCTCTGTTTTGGATTACCAGCCAAAGTGAAGCTGCCAGCTGTGGTCTGCAGGCTGCAGCCGTCTGCTTTACCCTAGGCTACAAAAAATAGGGGGACCCCACGTCATTTTTTTTTAATTACTTATCTTTTGGCTAAATACAAGGCTAAGCACCCTTTAGTGCCACATGAAAGTCACTAAAGGGTGCCAGCTTAGAATATGCAGGGAGGTGGGACATTATATAGGTCTTTCTCATCTATCTATCCCATTCATTCATCCCTCTATCTCTCTGTCTCTATATCTATCTATCCATCTCTATATCTACTCATCTATTTATCTTTCTTGCTGCTTCCGTTTTTTGCGGTCCGCAAAAAAAGGAAGGCACACGGATGACATGGATGCATCCGTGAAAAAAACTGACCTTTTTTTGCGGACCGCAAAAACGGAACGGTCATGTGAATGTAGCCTACATGTGTTCCCTATTGGGGTAGGGGTCGGTACAGAACGATGGTGGGGGGGGTTGGTACAGAGCGCCGTTTGTGTGTGTGTGTGGGGGGGGCGCAGAGACCGATGTGTGTGGGGGGCGCAGAGCCCGATGTGTGTGTCGGGCGCAGAGCCCGATGTGGGGCTGTTAGTTCCAATGCTAGAGTGATAAGAAACAGGCCAGGTGCTGGGGCAGAATACTGACAGGGAATGTGTGTGCAGGGGGCGGGCAGGGGGCGAGCCTGGACACTGATAGCGGGCAGGGTGCGAGCCTTGACACTGAGGCCGGGCGGTGCCAGCTCTGACGAGGAGGTGTGGCACAGGAAGAGGTCAGTTTGCTGGAGCTGTATGTAAACAACGAGCTGCAGAGAATAAAGGGATAATTCAAGAGGAAGAAAAGTTAGAAAACAAAAAATAACAATGTAGGGGTGATTTATATGACAATACAGCACAGATAAACTTAAAAATGTTTGGTAAGCTAATGTCGGACAACTCTTTTATATAAAACAACATTAAAATCACAACATATACAGGATGTCTTCAGAAAAACAGACCCCTCCAAGGGTAATAAAGATATTATGTTGGGAATATCAAGTCAGAATCCCCCATGTAGCATAAATAATAACAGCCTATAATAATGATGGGAATAATATCAAAGCCAAAAAAATGTGATGATACAAAATACAAAATACAAAATAACAAAACAAGTGTGCCGTTATAGTAACTCAACGGTTACTCTTGAGAGTGTGTGGGACGCCATCTACCTTTGTCTACTGTTTCCCCTGTAGATATACTTTTGTGATTATGGGTTTCCAATGGTTAACTGTAACCGTCGAGTTACTATAACGGCACACTTGTGTTGTTATTTTGTATCATCACATATTTTTGGCTTTGATATTATTCCCATCATTATTATAGATTGTTATTATTTATGCTACATGGGGGATTTTGACTTGGTGTTCCCAACGTAATATCTTTATTACCCTTGGAGGGGTCTGTTTTTCAGGAGACATCCTGTATATGTCGTAAATTTCTCTTTTTGGTATAATGTAATCTATTGAGTTGATATTATATTATATATTGCAACATTAGTGTTTTTTGGTGTCAATCGTTGACACTTTTGTAGATGAATATTACATCCTGATAGTTTTTAGTACATTGTTTGCCATCAGTAACAATTATATTTGCTCTTGAATAGCTTTATCATATCAATCTGTTGCGCATCTGTTTTTAGATCCTTTTCATTATCTTATATATTTCAATAAAGATGATTTTTGAAAAATTTATTCTAATTGTAGTATTTTTATAGGTATATATTTCCCATTGAGTAACTACCTGGCTATTATTTGTTTGATAGTCTGGCTCTTTTGAGTGGTGGTCAATATTGTAGGTTTTCTAGAGCTCAAATGAAGAGCAAAGAGGATACACAAAGTACCCATGCTTTTTGTCTGAATGGAACAGCTGAGATAGGACTCAACACTGCAGCCAAAAAAGTTAGCCAACGAGAACATCTTTGTGACCTGGACCCAAAAACAGTTGTGAAAGTTCAGTTGATCCCACTAAAGTTTTCCTGCCACCACTCCATATTAAGCTTTGACTGATAAAGCAGTTTGTGAAAAAGTTACCAAGAGAAGGATAGACTTAAGTACCTGTGTACTAAGTTTCAGGTACTGTCGGAAACTCATGAAAGACGTGTTAGAAACAAAAACTAAAGGTGTTAAGAAAACGACTTTCTTTTTTTAAAGAAGTCATCAAGAAATTTCTAGATATTAACAAAAAGGCAAATTTTAAGTCCTTCCGTTCCATGCTGAAATGTTTCAAGAAACTAAGTTGTCTGATGACTGAAGTTACAGTTTTTACGTTCCATTTGGACACCTTTCCTAAAAACTTTGGTGCTGGTAATGAAAAGCAAGGTGAAAGTTTTCATCAGGATATCAAGGAGATGGAACAACAAAACTAAGGTAGGCGGAATGTGAACATGATGGGGAACGACTGCTGCATGCTTCACAGGGAAAATCCGCAAGCCTTCAATAGGGGAAAAAGTATCAAGAGAAGCTTTGAAGAAAAAAGGAAAATACACAAGAATTATTTTCCAATAAAGTTGCAGAATGAATGTTCAATAAATTTTTATATACAGTGGTACCTTGCTTAACGAGAACAATCCGTTCTGGGACTGTGCTTGTTAACCAAGTTACTCGTTCAGCAGAGCAAGATTTCCCATAGGAAATCATTGCAATGCAGACAATTCGGTCCACAACTAGTTAAATGTCCCATCCTGGTCCCCTGTTCTGTCATTCCACACATGCACAAACACACACAAACACACACAAACACACAAGCACACAAACGTACATATTATATGCTCACCTTAGCTTCCGTTCCATCGCCGGTCTCCTGGGACTTGCTGTTCTCCGGTGCGGGCCGTGTATCGGATTACCATAACGAGGGAGGAACTTCCTGCCAGAGCACTGACGTCAAAGGCAGAGCCGCTTGCCTCTGATTGGCCAGCGCACTGCCTTTGAGTAGCGGTGACAGGAACCAGGAAGTTCCTGCTTCGTCGCTATGGATGCCGATGTACAGCCTGGAGTGGAGCGGAGCGGCGAACTACAGGACCCAGGAGGCTGGCGATGAAACGGAAGGTACACATATTATATGCTCACCTTACCTTCCGATCCACCGGCGGCCTCATGGTACTTGTAGTTCGCCGCAAACACGTCACGATGTACCCGGGAACTACAAGAACCATGAGGCCGGCGGTGGAACGGAAGGTAAGGTGATCATAATACTGTATGTGTGTGTGTGCGTGTGTGTTTGTGTGTGTATGTGCGTGCTTGTGTGTGTTTGTGTGGACTGCAAGTGCGGGTCAGAGCGCGGTGGATGGACGGAACCGGAAGTGTCTGAGGTGAGGATTTTGCTCGCACAGCAAAGCTTTCTTGTAAACCGGGTTACAAATTTACAGAAAGCTTTGCTTGTTAAGCGAAATTCTCGTGAAGTGGGTTACTCGTTAAGCGAGGTACCACTGTAAAATATTGTGTACATTTTTGGCTGCAATAAAGATTTTTCTTGTTTATCGTGCATGCACATAATTCTACGCACGTTTTGTGCAAAATCCATACGTGATGGTTAAAAATAGAAATGGAGTTTTTTTTTTAAAATAAGACACAAGAATCAGTCACAGGATTTGAAAAAAAAATTAATAAACCCAAACTTTGCATACTTGTGTAAGTGTTGTGTGTTATATATTTCTATGAACTTATTTATGCTAAATGGTTTGTGTGAAAAGATATGTAATAAAATATATTTTTTAATCAATGGTTGTATAATTGTAGGTATATAATGTTACTTTGAACAAACAACATAAGGAAAAATGTCTCTAATTAGTAATAAGACTTGACAATGCCTGGACATAAATATAAGAATACAATCTATCCATAAGAAATTTATAATCTAATACGAAGTAAAGAGAGGGACAAATGCAGTTTTTGTGGGAAATGTTAATAGCAATGCTTAGAAGTACAACTGAGCAATAACATTCACACTGTCCTGGCCCAACACGCAGTCTTGACCTTAAAGGCAGTCAGAACAGGGCAGTCTTCACTGATGCGGCCGACATCATGAGCCTAGCATCTTGGGGTGCTTCTGGTATTTACTAGGTCTGATCACTAGGATGTACACCTTCAAGGTGTATGTCACGGGGTCTATTAAAATAAGCGGCACACGATACCGAGTCGGTGATGCCAGCCGCAGAAGTAAAAACTGCCGAGAAAATCTAGACTGGACGCTGAACAAGGGCAGAGGAAAACGTTTTGCTCAACTCTACTTAGAAGGTTGTTCTTTTCCAGACTAAATTTTGGTAACTGAATATATATATACTAGAAGGTGGCCCGATTCTACGCATCGGGTATTCTAGAATTTACGTATTGTGTAGTTCATGTATGATTTTTGTTATATATATATATATATATATATATATATATATATATATATATATATATATATATATATATATATATATAGATGTTGTTGTGTGTAGTTACCAAGTGTTTGTGTAGGGGCTGTACATGTTCTGGGTGTTGTCTGGGTGTGACGGGGGGTGAGAGCGGTGTTGTATGTGTGTTGCGTGTGTTGCGTTGTTTGTGGAGCGCTGTGTGTCTGTAGCGTTGTGTGTGTGTTGCGTGGTTTGTGTGTGTGGTGTGTTTTGGGGGGAGGTATGTTTTGTGCAATGTGTGTGTTGTGCGGTATGTGCGTATTTTTGTGTGTGCCGCGGTGTTTGTGTGTTGGGTGTTGTGTGTGTGCAGCGTTGTCTGTGTGTGTGGGTGTCTGTGTAGGGCAGTTGTTTGTGGTTCCCAGTGTGTGTGTGTGTGGTGTGTTGTGCAGTGCGCGCGCGTGTGTGTGTGTGTGTGTGTGTGTGTGGGGGGGAGGTGCGCACTCCCAAACGTGCTCCATCCCCCATGCAGCGCACTCCCCATCGTGCTCCATCCCCCATGCAGCGCACTCCCCATCGTGCTCCATCCCCTATGCTGCGCACCCCCCATCGTGCTCCATCTCCCATGCTGCGCACTCCCAAACGTGCTCCATCCGCCATGCTGCGCACTCCCAAACGTGCTCCATCCGCCATGCTGCGCACTCCCAAACGTGCTCCATCCGCCATACTCCGCACTCCCCATCGTGCTCCATCCCCCATGCTGCGAACTCCCCATCGTGCTCCATCCCCGATGCTGCGCACCCCCCCATCATGCTCCATCCCCGATGCTGCGCACCCCCCCATCGTGCTGCATCCCCCATGCTGCACCAGCATCAGCCTCTCTGCCCCCAGCATCAGCTTCTCTGCCCCCAGCATCAGCCTCTCTCCTCCCAGCATCAGCCTCTCTCATCCTAGCATCAGCCTCTCTCCTCCCAGCATCAGCCTCTCCTCTCTGTCCCCAGCATCAGCCTCTCTCCTCCCAGCCTTCCCCAGCATCAGCCTCTCTCCTCCCAGCCTCCCTCCTCCCACCCTCCCCCAGCATCAGCCTCCCTCTCCCAGCCTCCCCCAGCATCAGCCTTCCCCAGCATCAGCCTCTCTTCTCTCAGCCTACCTCTCCCAGCCTCCCTCCTCCCAGCCTCCCTCAGCATCAGCCTCCCTCTCCCAGCCTCCCCAAGCATCAGCCTCCACCAGCATCAGCCTCTCTCCTTCCAGCCTCCCCCAGCATCAGCCTCCGCCAGCATCAACCTCTCTCCTTCCAGCCTCCTCCAGCATCAGCCTCCCTCTCCCAGCCTTCCCCAGGATCAGCCTCTCTCCTCCCAGCCTCCGTCCTCCCAGCCTTCCCCAGCATCAGCTTTCCCCTCCCAGCCTCCCTCAGCATCAGCCTTCCCCAGCATCAGCCTCTCTCCTCCCAGCCTCAGCCTCTCTCCTTCCAGCCTCCCCCAGCATCAGCCTCTCTCCTTCCAGCCTCCCTCAGCATCAGCCTCCCCTTCCCAGCCTTCCCCAGGATCAGCCTCTCTCCTCCCAGCCTCCTTCCTCCCAGCCTCCCCCTCCCAGCCTCCCTCAGCATCAGCCTTCCGCTCCCAGTCTCCCCCAGCATCAGCCTCCCCAAGCATCAGCCTCCACCAGCATCAGCCTCTCTTCTTCCAGCCTCCCCCAGCATCAGCCTCTCTCCTTCCAGCCTCCCTCAGCATCAGCCTCCCGTTCCCAGCCTTCCCCAGGATCAGCCTCTCTCCTCCCAGCCTCCTTCCTCCCAGCCTCCCCCTCCCAGCCTCCCTCAGCATCAGCCTTCCCCTCCCAGTCTCCCCCAGCATCAGCCTCCCCAAGCATCAGCCTCCACCAGCATCAGCCTCTCTCCTTCCAGCCTCCCCCAGCATCAGCCTCCCCAAGCATCAGCCTCCACCAGCATCAGCCTCCCTCGTCCCAGCCTCCCCCAGCATCAGCCTCCCCCTCCCAGCCTCCCCCAGCATCAGCCTCTCTCCTCCAAGCATCAGCCTCTCTCATCCCAGCATTAGCCTCTCTCCTCCCAGCATCAGCCTCTCCTCTCTGTCCGCAGCATCAGCCTCTCTCCTTCCAGCCTCCCCCAGCATCAGCCTCCCTCTCCCAGCCTTCCCCAGGATCAGCCTCTCTCCTCCCAGCCTCCGTCCTCCCAGCCTTCCCCAGCATCAGCTTTCCCCTCCCAGCCTCCCTCAGCATCAGCCTTCCCCAGCATCAGCCTCTCTCCTCCCAGCCTCAGCCTCTCTCCTTTCAGCCTCCCCCAGCATCAGCCTCTCTCCTTCCAGCCTCCTTCAGCATCAGCCTCCCCTTCCCAGCCTTCCCCAGGATCAGCCTCTCTCCTCCCAGCCTCCTTCCTCCCAGCCTCCCCCTCCCAGCCTCCTTCAGCATCAGCCTTCCCCTCCCAGTCTGCCCCAGCATCAGCCTCCCCCTCCCAGCCTTCCCCATGATCAGCCTCTCTGCTCCCAGCCTCCTCCAGCACGCCGTGCTCCTCTGCCGACACTCACACACCCGATCGCATCCACTCACACACACCCGATCGCATCCACTCACACACACCCGATCGCATCCACTCACACACACCCGATCGCATCCACTCACACACACCCGATCGCATACACTCACACACACCCGATCGCATACACTCACACACACAGACACTGACGATATCGCACATACGCGCTCACACTCACAACATCCGGAGATACCACATGCCTCTGGCCATGTGATCCTCCGTCAGGTCCTGGAAGGTCACAACAGCACAGTATCGAGGCCGAGAAGCAAGCGATATCGCCGGATGCTGTGAGTGTGTGGATGTGAGGTGTGTGTGAGGTGTGTGTGAGAGTGAGTGTGATCTGATGTGTGTGTATGTTTGTGTGTGTGCTGTTATGTGTGTGCGTGTGGATCTTCCGCCGCAGCAGGACCTTGATGCGCTTGTAACCATGCGAGCATGGTTACCAACGTATCCACACCACACCCGTGCGAGCGGGGGCCGGGGAGGGGTGTGGGGGGGGGAGTACAGTACTCACCTCCGTGACAGCCGTGTCAGTTCGGGGAATGCGCGGGGGGATGGGGGGAGGGGGGGGGGGAGTACAGTACTCACCTCCGTGACAGCCGTGTCAGTTCGGGGAATGCGCGGGGGGAGGGAGGGGGCGGGGCCAGAGCTAGCGTGCATTGCGTGAGGGGGGCGGGGCATGGCGTGGCCGAATTGCCAATGCCTGCAGGGTGCCGGGGCGAGAGGCCAATCTGTGGGGGGGGCGGAGCCTGGGCGAGCGGCTGGCCAATCCGTGTGGGGGCGCAGCCTGGGCGAGCGGCCAATCCGTGTGGGGGGGGCGGGGCCATGGCGAGCCCAGCGGCCAATCAGCTTTGTGTCACCGTAAGGACACAATTTTGGAGCATGACAGACAGACAGACAGACAGACAGAATAAGGCAATTATATATATAGATGCCAAGTGAACAATGCTGCATGGTGTAAGGGGTACTTTGCACACTACGACATCGCAGCTGCGATGTCGGTGGGGTCAAATCGAAAGTGACGCACATCCGGCGTCGCTGTCGATATCGGAGTGTGTAAATCATTTTTGATACGATTAACGAGCGCAAAAGCGTCGAAATTGTATCATCGGTGTAGCGTCAGTCATTTCCATAATTTCGGAAGGACCGATGTTACGATATTGTTCCTGGTTCCTGCGGCAGCAGGCATCGCTGTGTGTGAAGCCGCAGGAGCGAGGAACATCTCCTACCTGCGTCCTGCAGCTCATGCCGGCTATGCGGAAGGAAGGAGGTGGGCGGGATGTTTACGTCCCGCTCATCTCTGCCCCTCCGCTTCTATTGGCCACCTGCCGTGTGACCTCGCTGTGACGCTGCACGACCCGCCCCCTTAGTAAGGCATCGCGATGTCGTAGTGTGCAAAGTACCCCTAAGTGTTATATTGTTAATCATCACTATTTATTGAATGGTGGGTCTACACTAGTTTGGGAATTTGTCAACCATGATCACCCTCCTAAATAGATCTGTAAAAAGACAAAAAAACAATAATACTGTTGCCATTCATCTGGCTCTTTTTCTTCAAATATAAAATGTGAAAACGTATGAAAACATTTCCGTGTATATTTTAAATTATTCTGCCAATTATTGATACTAATAAAAAAATACATATATACAGTGTCTTTGCGAAAGTATTCGGCCCCCTTAAATTTTTCAACCTTTTCCCACATTTCAGGCTTCAAACATAAAGATGAAAATTTTAAATTTTCTAATGAAGAATCAACCACAAGTGGGACACAATTGTGAAGTTGAACGATATTTATTGCTTATTTTAAACTTTTGTAAAAAAGAATAAACTGAAAAGTGGGGCGTGCAATATTATTCGCCCCCTTTACTTTCAGTGCAGCAAACTCACTCCAGAAGTTCATTGAGGATCTCTGAATGATCCAAGGTTGTCCTAAATGACCGATGATAAATATAAGCCACCTGTGTGTAATCAAGTCTCCGTATAAATGCACCTGCTCTGTGATGGTCTCAGTGTTCTGTTCAAAGCACAGAGAGCATCATGAAGACCAAGGAACAAAACAGGCAGGTCCGTGATACTGTTGTGGAGAAGTTTAAAGCTGGATTTGGTTACAAAAAGATTTCTACAACTTTAAACATCCCAAGGAGCACTGTGCAAGCGATTATATTGAAATGGAAGAAGTATGATACCACTGCAAATCTACCAAGACCCGGCCATTGCACAAATGTCGTACATTGCACAAATCTAGCCTTTATGGAAGAGTGGCAAGAAGAAAGCCATTTTTCAAAGATATCTATAAAAAGTGTTGTTTAAAGTTTGCCACAAGCCACCTGGGAGACACACCAAACAGGTGGAAGAAGGTGCTCTTGTCAGATGAAACCAAAAATCAAACTATTTGGGCACAATGCCAAACGATATGTTTGGCGTAAAAGCAACACAGCTCATCACCCTGAACACACCATGCCCACTGTCAAACATGGTGGTGGCAGCATCATGGTTTGGACCTTCTTTTCTTCAGCAGTGACAGGGAAGATAGTTAAAATTGATGGGAAGATGGATTGAGCCAAATACAGGACCATTCTTGAAGAAAACCTGTTGAAGTCTGCAAAAGACCTGCCTGAGACTGTGACGGAGATTTGTCTTTCAACAAGACAATGATCCTAAACATAAAGCAAAATCTACAATGGAATGGTTCACAAATAAAAGTATCCAGGTGTTAGAATGGCCAAGTCAAAGTCCAGACCTAAATCCAATCAGAATCTGTGGAAAGAGCTGAAAACTGCTGTTCACAAACGCTCTCCATCCAACCTCACTCAGCGCGAGCTATTTGCAAAGGAAGAATGGGCAAGAATTTCAGTCTCTCGATGTGCAAAACTGATAGACACATACCCCAAGCGACTTGCACCTGTAATCACAGCAAAAGGTGGTGCTACAAAGTATTAACTTAAAGGGGACGAATAATATTGCATGCCCCAATTTTCAGTTTATTATTTTTTATAAAAGTTTAAAATAAGCAATAAATTTCGTTCAACTTCACAATTGTGTCCCACTTGTTGATTCTTCACCATAAAATTTAAAAAATTTTATCTTTATGTTTGAAGCCTGAAATGTGGGAAAAGGTTGAAAAATTCAAGGGGGCTGAATACTTTCGCAAGGCACTGTACAGTTTCTACAGTACTGTTAGTTCATCACGCTTGTCTACTAACTTGTTACATCTTTATTTGATCACATTTTACTATCTGAGCAAAGTGTGCCTTTAGTTATTCTTTTAGTGGTCATTACATGGATAGACTAAGCTGTTCCTACATATGGACATTAAGACCTCCAATGCCAACTAGATGTAAGCTATCTAAGACTACTTAATACATGAAAAAATGACATCAGTTTGAAAAAAAGAAAATAAGTAATATGGGTCTAATAAAATTTTATTTTAAAAATGCATTCTGCATCTAGCTAAATGATTGAGACAACTCTTTACGTAAAATACATTGGCCAGATTTATCAAAGCAATTTTGCCAAAAGTCTTGAGTTAATTGGTTTGAAAATTTGCAAATTTTGTGGCCAACTTGGAGTTGCGCAAAAATTGTAAGACTTTTGGAATTTTCACAATCTAATTCATGATAAGCCTGTGGTGCCACTTACGTTAGGGACTACTGGTTTAAATCTTCTGGTGTGGCACACAGAGGTGCACGCCACTTGCCAGACACTCCTGAATAATGAAGAAGTGTTCACTTCTTCATGTATCAGAAGCGTCTGACTCCACCATGCCCCCTTATTAAAGGGAACCTCTTACCACTTTTTTGGCGTATAAGCTGCAGCCACCACCAACGGACTCTTATATACAGTATTCTAACATGCTGTATATAAGAGCCCAGGCCACTGTGAGAACATAAAAAACACTTTATAGTACTTACCTAAAGGTCACACGGTTGGTCATATGGGCGTCTCCGTTCTCTGGTGCCGGCGCCGCCTCTTTCAGCCATCTTCATCCTCCTTCTGAAGCCTGTGTGTGCATGACGCGTCTACGTCATACACACTCGCCGGTCCTGCACAGACGCACTACAATACTTTGATCTACTCTGAGCAGGGCAGATCAAAGTGCGCCTGCGCAGGACCTGAATGCCGGCGAGTGTGGATGACGTCGGACGCGTTATACACCGCGCCTAGAGAAGAAGGAGAACAAAGATGGCTGAAAGAGGCAGCACTGGCACCGGACAACGGAGACGCCCATATGGCCAACCTCGTGACGTTCGGTAAGTATTATAAAGTGTTTTTTTATGTTCTCACAGCGGCCTGGGCTCTTATATACAGCATGTTAGAATGCTGTATATAGGAGCCCACTGGTGGTGGTGGCCACAGCTTATACGCCAAAAAAGTGATGGCAGGTTCCCTTTAAGACTGGCAAGACAGTCACCAGCTTTAATAAATCGAGGCCATTGTGTACTTTGAATAAGTCGGGCTTTGCATGCTGCGACATCGCAGGTGCAATGTCGGTGGGGTCAAATTGACAGTGACGCACATCCGGCATCGCATGCGACATCGCAGTGTGTAAAGCCTAAATGATACGATTAACGAGCGCAAAAGCGTCGTAATCGTATCATCGGTGCAGCGTCGGCATAATCCATAATTACGCTGACGCGACGGTCCGATGTTGTTCCTTGTTCCTGCGGCAGCACACATCGCTGTGTGTGAAGTCGCAGGAGCGAGGAACATCTAACGGCGTTACCGCGGCTTCCGTAGGTTATGTGGAAGGAAGGAGGTGGGCGGGATGTTTACATCCTGCTCATCTCCGCCCCTCCGCTCCTATTGGCCGCCTGCCGTGTGACGTCGCAGTGACGCCACACGACCCGCCCCCTTAATAAGGAGGCGGGTCGCCGGCCAGAGCGACGGTCGTAGAGCAGGTGAGTGCATGTGAAGCCGGCGTAGCGATAATTTTCGCTACGCCAGCTTTCACATGATATTGTACCTGCGACGGGGGCGGGGACTATCGTGTGCGACATCGCAGCATCGGCTTGCGATGTCACAACGTGCAAAGCCCGCCTAACACTAGGTGAGTACATTATAAACTTGTCTTTATTATGTAATTTCTCAAGACTTCTCTTCCTAATGGCATTGAATAGCTCATTTCTTATGTACAAGAATGCTATTCAGTGTTTTTCCCAATACTATCCCATGTATACATATTTCCTCTCATCACTTGGATGTACGGGGTATAATGTGTATGAAAGCCCAAGTAAACAACATATAAACACAGCAAGCAAGGCTTCCTAAATAATATTACATAACATTACAGGATTTAAAAAGGTGATCAAAGGGCAAAATGCTTCTGATTCACAGCCATCATAAATCTGGTGGTCATCACATATTCAGATGTCATCAGCAGTTGAAAAATGAGGAGTTGACAAAACGTCTCATAAACCGTCCACAAACTTTTCACTGTTTCTGTTTGGTATAAAAATTGAGTTATCATATTAATAAAAGTATTCAATAGAAGAATATAGACCACAAGTTGCTTGAAAATGTTGCATTTTCTACACAAAGATGAGTCAGGCTATGTGCACGCGATGCTTTTTTGATGCATTTTTCCTTGCAGATTTTAATCAATACTGCAGGGAAAAACGCATCCTAGCAAAGTCTATGAGAATCTTGATTTGCTGTGCACACGCTGCTTCTTTTTTCCTTGCAGATTTCGTTGCCGAAAAAAGCAGCAGCATGTCAATTGTTTTTTTTTCTGTTTTTCTATAATCCCCTGTAATGCTTTATCACTACAGTGGATTATATAGCAGCACTTTGCCTCACACGCAATGTATACAGCATGGTCTGTGAGGCTCCCCATAGATAAGTAACCCAGGGTCGTCATGTTCATGACTGAGGGTAGCCATGGCAGCGTTTGGGTCCCTGTCTTCGCAATACAAGGATCTGATCACCATGGAGAGGTAAGCGACCCCTCTCCCTACCTTCTGAATGCTGCAATCGCATTGATCGCAGCATTCAGGGGGTTAAACTACTGAAAGCGGAGCAGGCATCGCTCTGGGCAGTAAGAACTGGGTCCCAGCAGTAACAGCAGCCAGAGACCCGGCGGTGATCATGGGAGTACAACGCAGGAACCCCTGTACAGAAAAAAAGCAAAGTATACACATAGCCCTAAAGGATCTTTTATACAAAGAGCAAGTAAAGGACCATTTACACGCTGCGACATCGCTAACAATATATCGTCAGGGTCACGGTGTTTGTGACGCACATCCGGCGCTATTAGCGACATTGCAGCGTGTAACACCTATGAGCGACCTTAAACAATCGCAAAAGAGACAAAACTTGTTGGTATATGAGAGGTCGTTCATTTACCAAAAATCGTTGTCTCGTACGTAGCGAGGTTGTTCCTCGTTCCTGCGGCAGCACACATCGCTGTGTGTGACACCGCAGGAGCGACGAACATCTCCTTACCTGCGTCCACCGGCAATGAGGAAGGAAGGAGGTGGGCAGCATGTTCCGGCCGCTCATCTCCGCCCCTCCTCTGCTATTGGACGGCTGACGTGTGACGTTGCTGTGACGCCGCACGAACCGTCCCCCTTAGAAAGGAGGCGGATCGCCGGCCAGAGCGACGTCGCAGGGAAGGTAAGTCTGTGTGACGGGTATACCCTTAACAGCCAACTAACTTTTGGGAGAAATTACAGAGCACTATGGTCATTAAAGATAAAATTTGTATCTACAACATAAAAGATATCAGGGATAGAATCATTCACTTCACACTAGTTCAAAATTCTATACAGCAAAATTGGACCTCATGTGTAATACCTGATATGATACTAGAGAAGAGTATGTCCTAATTGACCTATATTATTGGATATGTTCTTTTGCACATGGAGAAGTATTTCTTGGACAAGATGTCCATGGAGTTCACTTCTTTGGACTTTCTGTTGTACATCCACGGAAAGGTCTGAGATGACAAACACTGGCATTTAATTCTGTCTTCCAAACGCAAAATAAGTAAAATACAGTTCGTAATTGGATTAAAAATTGACTAAAAGGACTTTATCCACAGAGTTGTGGTAAATGAAAGCTACTCTGAATGGTCTCCAGTTATAAGTGGTGTAGCCCAAAGATCAATGCCGGCAACGCTGTTATACAACTTATTTATTAATGATGCAGAAGACACAATATTAGTGCTATTTTTCATTTTTTTTTAGTATTTTTGCAGATAGCACCAATCTATATAGTATAGTACAGTTTATGCAAGATGTTTTTAAGTCACAAATCATCTACTTGAGAGTTGAGGTTCAATGTGGATAATTGTAAGTTATTCATCTGAGTACTAATAATATCCAGACATAATATATTCTAGTTGGGTATAACTAGGATAGTCACTTGTAGAGAAGGATCTTGGTATACTTGTAGATTAAAGCCTATATAACAGCATACAATGTCAATTAGCAGCTTTTAAAGCCAGCAAAGTATTGTAAGGTATTAACAGAAGTATGGACTCATGGAACGGATAAGTAATATTACCACCTTTTCAACGAATTAGGCTATGTTTACACAGGACATTTTTGCAGAGTTTTTTTCCTGACCAAAACCTGACTTCGTGGCAGGATGTCTCCTGGGAGTCATCTGCGGGTTTGGTGCAATTTTTGTGGGGTTTTTTGTGGCATTTTTACAGCGTTTTTTTTTTGTGTAGTCAAGACCTGCAAGGGTTCAAGAGAACCCGAGTGCTTGGCCATCTATGAGATACCCCCATCACCAATCTGTAATAAGTGAAAAGAAATAATCACAAACACGGAAAAAATCCTTTATTTTAAATACAATTACAAAAAGCCCCCTCTTTCACCACTTTATTAACCCCATAATCACCCCTGCAGGTCCGATGTAATCCATACGAGGTTCCACGGCGATTCAGCTCTGCTACATCTGAAGATCACAGTGAGTGTCATAGAACTGGACTGCCCGCTGTGATCTCCAGAGAATGAATGAGCCACACGATCAGCGGTCACTTCACTCAGGTGATCACCAGTCACAGCTGGCGATAACTGTGACCGTAAATAGCCTGAGTGAGGTCACCGCTGAATAAGCTGCTCACTCATTCTCTACACTAGACTCGCAGACCAGGTCTGTGATTGGTTGCAGTCAGATGCTGGGGGCGCGTCTGACTGCAACCAATCACAGAAGAAAACAGTGAATATGGAATGAGCGGGGAAGTGGAGGAGCCGCGCAAGTGTACAGTCGGGGATTTGGTAAATGTACCGCGCCTGCTCCAATCCCCCTATCGCCACCAGAGTGTAAGTGCCAGCCAGATATCCTGGATCAATTCCGGGCCTAACTGGGGTTTTTTATTAACCCAGTTAGACCCGCTGATCCAGGGTATCTGCGAGTCCACCTGTCACTAGGGTGAAAACCATAGCAAAAGCGCTGCAAAACTGGAGATGGTTTACCAAACCGTCAGGAAAAAATCCTGACGTGTTTGTGTGCGCACGAGATTTCAGAAATCTCATAGACTTTGCTGGAACTGTAAAAAGCAGCATTTTATTACCATGAATTTGCATAAAACCAAGGCAAATCTACAGCTAAAAAAACACTGCAAAATGCAGCAAAAACACCCAGTGTGAACATAGCCTTAGTGTGACCTCATCTGGGGTATGCAGTTCGGTTCTGGGCACCAGAACAGATCATAGAAAGGATGCCCTGAAGTTACAAAGAGTCACAAAGCTGATAAGGAGCATGGAGGATCTTGGTTGTGAGGAAAGATTAGAAGAATTACATTTATTTAGTCTTGAGAAGGAGAACATAATTAAACTGTGTAAGTATTTATACTGCACATACAAAAAAATATAGGTAAAAGCTGTTCCAAATAAAAACACCCTCAAAAGACGAGAAGGAGTTTCCTCCGTCTGAAGAAAAAAAAAAGATTCCATCTCTATAGGACACATGATTTCTTTACCATGGGAGCTATTAATCTGTGGAACAGCCGACCTCAAACGCTGATCACAGCAGGAACTGTAAATGTTTTTTTAAAAAAAAGGCTGAGATGACAAAATAACAAATAATGAGGTAACTGTATAGGATTCGTCTTCTGAATTATTGTCATCCGGTCTGATCAGGAGGCAGTTCAGTTCATGAATTGTGGATTTCTTTAAATCTTTTTGATTTCTTCTACTTAAATGAGAAGCGCAGATCTCTAAAATGTGTAACTAATTCCTTCATTTCCATCCATATTGCTCGGTTGAAGTTGAAAGACATTTTCTTACTTTAACTGTACTGTGTACTAAATATGTTTGTGGACAAAGCATTGCAGAAATGGAGTTAGGCCTTAAGGACAAGTTGGAGAAATCTGTAGGCCAATAGGTTTTGGAAAACTCTGCCAAAAATATAAAAAGATTCCAAGGAATATATTTTGGGGTCCAATTAGTTGGACTTTGTAAATAGATCCAATGATTTGCTCATATAAATATTTTACAGTGAGTAAAGTATGTAATACATTGCTGATTTTGAAAGTTTTCCCATCTACAGTGGGTACGGAAAGTATTCAGACCCCTTTAAATTTTTCACTCTTTGTTTCATTGCAGCCATTTGGTAAATTCAAAAAAGTTAATTTTTTTTTCTCATTAATGTACACTCTGCACCCCATCTTGACAGAAAAAACCCCAGAAATGTAGACATTTTTGCAAATTCATTAAACAAGAAAAACTGTAGAAGCACCTTTTGAACTAGTACAGCCATGAGTCTTTGTGAGAATAATGCAACAAGTTTTCCCACCTGGATTTGGGATCCTCTGCCATTCTTCCTTGCAGATCCTCTCTAGTTCCGTCAGGTTAGATGGTGAACGTTGGTGAACACCCATTTTCAGGTATCTACAGAGATGCTCAATTAGGTTTAGGTCAGGGCTCTAGCTGAGCCAGTCAAGAATGGTCACAGAGTCCTGAAGCCACTCCTTTGTTATTTTAGCTGTGTGCTTAGGGTCATTGTCTTTTTATAAGGTGAACCTTTGGCCAAGTATGAAGTCTTGAGCACTCTGGAAGAGGTTTTCTTCCACGATATGTCTGTACTTGGCCGCATTCATCTTTCTTTCAATTGCAGCCAGTCGTCTTGTCCCTGCAGCTGAAAAACACCCCCATAGCATGGTGCTGCCACCACCATGTTTCACTGTTGGGAATGTATTGGGCAGGTGATGAGCAGTGCATGGTTTTCTCCAAACATACCTCTTAGAATTATCACCAAAAAGTTAAATCTTTGTCTCATCTTCATCTCATCAGACCAGAGAATCTTATTTTTCATAGTCTAGGAGTCCTTCATGTGTTTTTTTTTTTTGCAAACTCTATGCGGGCTTTCATATGTCTAGCACTGAGGAGAGGCTACCATTGGGCCACTCTGCCATAAAGGGCCCGACTTGTGGAGGGCTGCAGTGATAGTTGATTTTGTGGAACTTTCTCCCATCTCCCTACTGCATCTCTGGAGCTCAGCCACAGTGATCTTGGAATTCTTCTTTACCTCTTTCACCAAGGTTCTTCTCCCAAGATTGCTTAGTTTGGCTGGACAGCCAGGTCTAGAAAGAGTTCTGGTGGTCCTAAACTTCTTCCATTTAAGGATTATGGAGGACACAGTGCTCTTAAGGCTATGTGCCCACGGGGGAAGGTGTCCTGCGGTTATATCCGCAGGACATTCCGCAGGAGCTCCCAGAAAACCGCAGCACAACTTTTTCTGTTTCAATGCTGCGGTTTATTTGCGGAATGTCCTACGGATATGGTGCGGGATTCTGCATTGAGGATACAGTACCATGGCTTCAGCACTGCATCCTCAATGCAGTACAAGAGCTGCAGTGATCGGGGGAGTTCATACTTACCTCCATCACGCAGCACTTCTCTCCGGCGTCTGTCAGCGTCTCTACACTGTGCAGGAGAAGGTTGGCGGGCCTGAACTAGCTCTGGCTGTCACATGACCGGAGCTCGTGCAGGCCCCGCCCACCTCCTCCTTCCTGCTCATGGACCCACCGCGCTCCAGCCTCCTGTGCACCGAGGGAAAGTGACCGGGTGTCTGCTATCAAAGCAGGTAAGTATGGGACCATCCGCAGGTAAATCTGCAGGAATAATTGACATGCAGTTATGTGCGGCTGCGGGACATCCGCAACATATTCCGCAGTCGCACATTCCGCAAAGTGGACACAGACACTCCACATGTCCCATAGGATAACATGGGGAGTGTCTGTACATGCTAAAACCTGCGGATGTATCTGGAAAATCCAGATAAAGCCGCAGGTTTTCCACGGCAAAATCCGCAGAAGCAAGCTCCCGTGGGCACAGGGCCTAAGAAGCTTGAGTACTGCAGAAATTCTTTTGTAGCCTTGGCCAGATCTGTACCTTGCCACAATTCTGTCTCTGAGCTCCTTAGGCAGTTTCTTTGACCTCATGATCTCATTTGGTCTAAAGGCCCCTTTACACACTGAGACTTTCTAGCGATCCCACCAGCGATCCCAACCTGGCCGGGATCGCTACAAAGTCTCTGGTGAGTCGCTGGTGAGCTGACAAACAGGCAAACCTGGAAAACGATGCAACAGCGATACGGACCTGCAGAACGACCTAGCTAGTCATTGGAGACGTTGTAAAGCAGCTTTTTGAAAGGGAAGTCGCTAACGAAGTCACAGTAAAGGCCCCTTTACACACTGAGACTTTTTAGCGATCATGCTGCACAGCGGGAAACAAAGGACCAAAGAATGGTCCTGAGAGATGTGTAGTGATCAGCAACCTCACAACAGGGGCCAGGTCGCTGATGTGTTTCACACACTGCAATGTCACTGGGGAGGTCGCTATTACGTCACAAAACTGGTGACGTTACAGCGATGTTGTTTGCGATGTTGCAGTGTGTAAAGGGGCCTTAACATGCACTATGAGCTGAGGTGTTATATAGACAGGTGTGTGCCTTTCCAAATCAAGTCTTATCAGTTTAATTAAACACAGCTGGACTCCAATGAAAGAGTAGAACCATCTCAAAGAGGATCACAAGGTAATGGACAGCATGAGAATTAAATATGGGTGTCTGAGCAAAGGGTCTGAATACTTATTACCATGTGATATTTCAGTTTTTCTTGTTTAATAAATTTGCAAAAATGTCTACATTTCTGGGTTTTTTTCCTGTCATGATGGGGTGCAGAGTGTACATTAATGAGAAAAAATTGAACTTTTTTGAATTTACCAAATGGCTGCAATGAAACAAAGTGAAAAATGTAAAGGGGTCTGAATACTTTCTGTATCCACTGTATAAAGAATAGAGAGGTCTGTATTTTTTTTCTTATCATAGGCACACTTCAAGTGTGACAGACAGAATCCACCCCCAAAATCCAGAAAACCACATTGTACATTTTTTAAAATAATTAGCATTTGATTGCATTAAATAATAATTTGATACAATAAGCAGAACTTAACATTTGGTACAGAAACCTTTGTTTGTAATTAGTAGTTCTTGGCCAAGTTTGCACACACTGCAGCAGGGATTTTGGCCCACTTCTCCATACAGATCTTCTCAATATCATTCAGGATTCGGGGCTGTCGCTGGGCAACATTGAGTTTCAGCTCGCTCCAAAGATTTTCGATTGGGTTCAGCAATGAAGACAGACTTGGCCACTTCAGGACCTTGACCTTATGGAGCCACCTCTTCGTTGTCCTGCCTGTGTGTTTCGGGTCATTGTCATGCTGAAAGACCCAGCCACGATCCATATTTAATACTATTACTAAGGGAGGCATTTGTTGGCCAAACTGTCACAATACATGACCCCAGTCATCCTCGCCTTGATACAGTGCAGTCGTCCTGTCCCCTTTGCAGAAAAGCACTCCCAAAATATGTTGTTTCCTCACCCATGTTTCTCGGTTGGAATGCTGATCTTAGGGTTGTACGCATCTTTCTCCCTCCAAACACGGTGAGTGGAGTTGATACCAAAAAGTTTTCATCTGGCCACATGACTGTCTCCCATGCCTCCTCTGTATCATCTAGATGGTCATTGTCAAACTTCAAATGGGTCTCGACATGTGCTGGTATGAGCAGTGGGTTACTAATGTTAATCTTTGAGACTGTGCTCTCTTCAGGTCATTGACCAGGTCCTCTTGTGTAGTTCTGGGCTGATTCCTGACCTTTCTCAGAATCATCCTTACCCCACGAGGTGAGATCTTGCATGGAGCTCAAAACTGAGTAAGATTGACAGTCATCTTGTGTTTCTTCCATTTTCTAATAATTATGCCAACAGTTGTTGCCTTTTCACCAAGCTGCTTGACTATTGTCCTGTAGCCCATCCCAGCCTTATTCAGGTCGATAATTTTGTCCCTGGTGTTCTTAGACAGCTCTTTGATCTTGGCCATGGTCGAGAGGTTGGAGTGTGATTGATTAACTGTGTGGACAGGTGTGTTTTATACAGGTAACAAGTATCTTTTAATGAGATAAAATTGAAGATATGACACTTTGATACAATGTAAATTAGTCAATGTACAGCATGCATAACAGTGTAAATTTGGTGCCCTCTAAAAAAACTAAACACACAGCCATTAATGTCTCAACCACTGGCAAGAAGAATACACCCCTAAGTGAAAATAGAAAAAATTGCCAATATTTTGCGTGGCCATCAATATTTTCAAGCACTGCCTTAACTCTCTTGGCCATGGAGTTCACTAGTACTTCACAGGAGCCACTGGAACCTTCTTCCAATCCTCCATGACAACATCATGGAGCTGCTGGATGTTGGAGACCTTGCACTCTTTCACCTTCCATTTCAGGATGCTCCACAGATAAGCAATAGGGTTAGGTCTGGAGACATTCTTAGCTAGTCCAGCACCTTTATCCTTAGTTTCTTTAGTAAAGCGGAGGTCATCTCGGAGGTGTCTATTGGGTTGTTATGTTGTAATACTGTCCTGCAACCCAATTTCCAAAGAGAGGGGGTTATGCTCTGCATCAGTATGTCATGGTGCATGTTGGAATTCACAATTTCTTCAATGAACTGTAGCTTCCCACAGCTGGCAGCACTCATGCATCCCCAAACCACGACACTCCCACCAGCATGCTTGACTGTAGGCAAGACACACTAGTCTTTATACTCCTCACATGGGTGCCACCACACATGCTTGACACCATCTGAAACCAATATGTATATCTTTGTCTCATCCGAGTATAGGACATGGTTCTAGCAATCTATGTCCTTAGTCTGCTTGACTTCAGCAAACTGTTTTTGGGCTTTCTTGTGCATCATATTTAGAAAAGGCTTCCTTCTGGGATGACAGTCATGCAGACATACTTGATGCAGTGTGTGGCGTCTGGTCTGAGGACTGACAGGCTGACCTCCACCCCTTTAACCACTACAGCAATGCTAGCAGCACTCTATACGTCTATTTTGAAAAGATGACCTCTGGATATGATGCAGAGCATGTGCACTTAACTTCTATGGTTGACCATTGTGATGCCTGTTTTGAGTGGAACCTCTATTGTTAGACCGCTGTATGGTCTTGGCCACCGTGCTGCAGCTCATTTTCAGGCTTCTGATAGCCTCGGCCATCTTTATGTAGAGCAACAAATTTGTTTTTTCAGATCCTCAGAGAATTCATGAGGTGTTATGTTGAACTTCCAGTGTCCAGTATGGGAGAGCATGGGAGCGATAACACCAAAATATAATATACCTGCTCCACATTCACAGCTGAAACCTTGTAACACTAATGAGTAATATGACACAGAGGAGGGAAAATGGCTAATTGAGCACAATTTGCCCATTTTCATTTAGGGCTGCACACACTTTTGTTGGTAGCGGTTTACACATTAATGGCTGTGTGTTGAGTTATTTAGACAAAATGTATACTGTTATACAAGCTGTACACTGACTGTTGTACGTTGTATCAAAGTGTCATATCTTCATTTTTAAAAATTTGAGGGGTGTACTCACTTTTGTGATATACTGTATATATACAGTATATCACAAAATTGAGTACACCCCTCACATCTTTAAAAATGAAGATATGAAGATATGACACTTTGATACAAATATATATATATATATATATATATATATATATATATATATATATAGTTCAGACCAAAAGTTTTGACACACCTTCTCATCTCTACAACAATTGTTAAGAGGAGACTTTGTGCAGCAGGCCTTCATGGTAAAATAGCTGCTAGGAAACCACTGCTAAGGACAGGCAACAAGCAGAAGAGACTTGTTTGGGCTAAAGAACACAAGGAATGGACATTAGACCAGTGGAAATCTGTGCTTTGGTCTGATGAGTCCAAATTTGAGATCTTTGGATCCAACCACCATGTCTTTGTAGAAAAGGTGAACAGATGGACTCTACATGGCTGGTTCCCACCGTGAAACATGAAGGAGCAGGTGTGACGGTGTGGGGGTGCTTTGCTGTTGACACTGTTGGGGATTTATTCAAAATTGAAGGCACACAGAACTAGCATGACTACCACAGCATCTTGCATCGGCGTGCTATTCCATCGGTTTGCTTTTAGTTGGACCATCATTTATTTTTCAACAGGACAATGACCCCAAACACATCTCCAGGCTGTGTAAGGGCTATTTGACTAAGAAGGAGAGTGATGGGGTGCTACGCCAGATGACCTGGTCTCCAGTCACCAGACCTGAACCCAATCGAGATGGTTTGGGGTGAGCTGGACCGCAGAGTGAAGGCAATAGGGCCAACAAGTGCTAAGCATCTCTGGGAACTCCTTCAAGACTGTTGAAAAACCATTTCCGGTGACTACCTCTTGAAGCTCATCAAGAGAATGCCAAGAGTGTGCAAAGCAGTAATCAAAGCAAAAGGTGGCTACTTGGAAGAACCTAGAATATAAGACATATCTTCTGCTGCTTCACACTTTAAGTATAGCATTCCACATGTTTTAATTCATAGTTTTGATGCCTTCAATGTGAATGTACAATTTTCAGAGTCCTGAAAATAAAGAAAACTCTTTGAATGAGAAGGTGTGTCCAAACTTTTGGTCTGTACTGTATCTATATATATATATCTATATATTATGAAATATAAAGAATTCAAAACTTGTATATTCCTGGAAGGCGACTACATGTTGCTGGGATCTACGCTGGAGACGTTCCTAGCTTTAGCAATTGCTGTGATTCAGCCTCTAACTTTTCATGAGTAACAGGAACAAAACTACCATTTAATCCCACAGAACCCAGAGACACGCCAGGAACCTGGATAGGAATTCAGGATATGTATTTAAGGATTTTATGTAACTTCTTTTACCATGAATGTAACATTAGCGTGTTCTTTGTAATTTTAGAATTCTGAGGTCAAAGTCAATGGAGAGAACATTAAACTGTAATTAGTAACCCCACACTAAGTGCCTACATTTTAAAACAAACATTTGCAAACCTCTCTTGGCACCACTAGCATATAATTCCTTCCTATGAATACAGTGCTATGACAAATGCATAGATTTAAACAGCATATCCCATTGCAAAAAATAAGCATTTTCAGCATTGGTAAGCGAGCATACTTGGCTTTAGAAGAAACTTGTAAACTTGATAAAGTGCCTGTGCATGACTTGTCTGTGTTTTGATGAGGTGGGATATACGTTATGTCAGATAGTGGTCTGGATGCATATGAATGCACGACTTACAGTTTAAACGGGCTGTCCGCTACTTGGACTACCTTTTCTCAATGCTTATGTTTTCCCCCTGTAAAATAACACTGAGACTCACCTCCAGTGTCGGTGCTGTTCCAGCAGTGTCAGAAGTAACTCTCCAGGAGATTGCATAACATTGTTATATCAAGCGATCCTTGCGGCCAAGTTTTTGAATTGTGAAAGGAAGTGTGCTAAATCACAGAGAATCCATACACACTCATTGCAGGTGGTTCCATTGGTCAAATTTGAAATAAAAAACCCAGTATAAATCAGTGCCTGTACTAAATGATTATTCTACCTGTGCACTAATCTCCGAGCCTTGGATACTCTAAAGGACGTTTCTCGTCAAGCTTCCCTGTTTCCATTGGCTTCTTTCCATTGTTAATTCCAGTGTCATTCTTGAAGGTATCCTGTCAAAGGTCCTTTGGTCTCTCCTGTTTCTTTTTTACCACTTAGCATTTTGAGTAGCATCACCATTTCAAGTGAATTTGCACTCGTCACTCATGTCCATTTGTGGGTTGATATGATCAGGAACATCTTTGTTGGTGATCCGAACTGTCCATGGGTTTCGAACAATTCTTTACAGTAACACAACTGAAAGGCATCCATTTTTCTTCTTTCTACTTTTGTAAGTGTCCACATTTCACAGCAAAATGTCACAATTGAGAACACCGTTACTGTGATTGGTCTTTGTTGATGGTGATTGAGAAATCCTTGCACTTCTATATCTGGCCCATGCTCACCATGGATGCACACCCCAGTGATATTCGACATTTGATCTCTGATGTAATCCAGCTGCTGCGATTCATGATGAACCCAAGTTAAATGAAGCCTCATATCAGATTTCTGATGGTTCTTCTGCCAATTTTTATCCAACACTCGAAACATTTAAGCCCAGCTTCCCTACTACTAAATGAAAGTGGACCAATGTATAAGTAAAGTGTTACCTGTAAAACCGGTTGAGCATTATCCTTAAATACTCATTGGCCTTTAAGAAAGAATTCTGATCTAAGAAAAATGCAAGTTCATGCTTGTGGTTAACCATAATGGTTTTTAGATAAAGCAATGTAACATTTACTATCAGGAAAACATATAATTATCTAGGAATATTACTCACATATAATAAGCATATTGCAATAGTGAAAGGAAATGGTGCTCTCTTTAGAACACATCATTGTCCTTTTAGGATTGTTGCAGAATTGAACTCACACTCCAAATTCATAAAAATTACCCCCCTTTGTGAAGAAAACCATCCATGGACATTAACAACTGAGCAGCCAAATGCAACCAACCCTGCTTTGTATCTGGGGAAGAGTTCTGTCTACTTAGCAGGGACAGTAAATCCTAAAATCCCAGCCAAAACCCTCTATTAACGTACAAAGGATAGAGAAAAGGGAGCGTTAATCTGATATTGATTAAAATTTTGGCTCTGTTGCACTTGTAAGTGAATAAAAGAAAGTTTAAATGCTCCATAAAACCAGAGACCCTATTTAACATGCAGCCAGTGGGTACATGGCTAAATTAAGGCTTAGACTGGTGATTCAATACAAAAACTATGTTGGCCTCTAGATTTGCCTGCCTGGCTTTTGAATTTACAGTACTTTGCCCAATTCTATTCTAACCCTAAAGTTGTAAAAAAAATGATTATTTCTTATCATTAAAGACCTTTTCATTGCACACGTACAAATTAACTTCTAAGGTAAAGCCGTTGAAACCATTGGATGACTGTTATTTATGATATTGTTATATACCGTAAATGTTAGAAAATATTAGAGATTAGAAAAAATATAATAAAGATTTATTTTTGTGCAAACGTATAAACATTACCTGAAAATTAATTTAAGATAAGCATTAAAATAGTACCCAGACACATTAAAGGAGTGCCCTGAAGGCTGAAAAAAATTTCATCGAAATATCCATCTAAACGTTGGCTTAATCTACGGTAAGCTTATTTCTTATATGGCTGCATTACAAATTGCCTATTCTTCCCTAACTACACAACTATTGATTTTTTCCCCCCTTTCTGTCTGATGATGCTTCATTTTAAAATTCCAGTCCTTGCTGTGATGCTCAAACAAGGTATCATCAGGAGGCAGATGTTGCGGTCACTGTCGAAGCCTCTGCCCCTTCCCTGAAATGAAGAATCATCAGTGATGCTCGTTTCAGGGGCTGGGCTGGTACCCGAGGGTATTCATAGACCATATACCATTGCAGCACTGTGATGGCTCTACTGATCTGAGCCGGCAACACAGAGCACATTGTCACTGTGGCTCTCAAATGAAGCATAATCAAAATGGAAGTAGGCCAAAAAAAAAACAAGTAGCTAGATAATCTAGTGAGAGAAGGATAGGGATTTTTTTTTTAAAGCAACCATACTAAAAATTTGTTTAGATTAGAGGAATAATAGATAGGGATTTAGATGAAAAATGGCTTCAATTTTCAACCTGACCCTTTAAAGGGAACCGATCACCAGGATTTTCGTATATAAGGTAAAGCCAGTGCTATACTGGCACTATCAGGCTGATTCTCTACATACCATTAGTGGTCAGCTCGGATGTATAGGTTTTCAAATCCAAGAAAGTGAAGTTTATAAATTGAGCACCTTCTTGAGTGACAGTTGCATCTGATCAGATAATCTCTGGGTGGGTATTCATATGGATACCCGCCCCCCTGCCGCCTGTTCCTCCCTCTATAGTAAGTATTAAACAAACAATTCACTTTTTTGAAGGACCTGTGGTGAGATCATACCCATGTAACCAGAAGGGGTGGGGTCTCAGCCAACAAAGCTGGATACCAGATCACATGGGTATGACCTCACACAGGTCCTTCAGAAAAGTGAATAGTTTGTATAATACTTACCATAGAGAACAGAGAGAGGGAGGAGCAACAGGCAGGGGGGCGGGAATCCATATGAATACCCACCCAGAGATTATCTGATCAGATGCAACTGTCACTCAAGAAGGTGCTCAATTTATAAACTTCACTTTTCATGGATTTGAAAGCCCAAACCAGGGAAGATGTTAACTACAGGTTCCTATACAGACTAGAAGTACTCTAAACCTGACCCTATTTTGTCCCTGCCTGACTCAACATCAGCTAACCCTGGGTCCTAAACTATAAACCAAGCATAACACAAAACACCAATAAACATAAAAGTAGTGTACACAGGCAGAGGGTGAGACACAGAGCTAAAGATGTGTTCACATAGTTGTACTGAGATGATGGAGGAAACTGAAAGAAACCCAAAAAGACTTATGGAATAACTGGAACCCCTCCAAATCCTAAATGAAACAGAAATGGAAAATGCTGTAAAGGGAAACACACAAACAAAATCATAGGGAAATGCAAAAGTGATTAATCAGCAAGGTTATCCTAAACTGAGGGGCTGGGACTCCGAACATCCATTAACCCTGGAATATAGCCAGAACTGAAAGCATCTGCATGGCAAATATAAACAGCCCTTCCTAAGATGTGATAGGGCATATAAAACGAGGAAGTGAATCCACCTGAATAGAAATAAAACAGAAAGGCAAGGCAAAGGAAAGGAAAGGAAAGAGAAGAGAACAGAGATAGAACACGCTGTGGACGCCCCCTGAAGGTGACGAAATGCGCGTCGGAGCCGGGAGGCAGACACAAAAGCCAGGAGACATTTGAATAAGTGCACAGTAATATGTTGGGAAAAGTGCAATAATTATAATGCTGTAGTTGTTTACTTTCTTGAGGAAGCTGCTAAGCCATTGTGCACTTTACTAGGCTAGGTTTGAGCCATTATAATTGACCTTTGATATCTTGGCAGCACTGATCAGTAATTAGGTCACTGCAATACTATTGTTTACAACCCTTGTGAAACTGCTAATCTACTATGCACTTTTTAGGCTTATTTAGAGCTATGTGTAGTTGAATATCAGCAGGACTGAACATGGGAGTGATCATTAATTAATGGGGTATTGCAATAGGCACATTTGCACTTTATATATAAAACTTTTTACTGTGTATTTAATATTGATCATTGATATTTATTGTTATTTATAGACCTATATTTATGCTGAATATTATACATTTGATAATTGAAAATTTATTGTCTTATTTTGTCTCCTTCCACACTGGTGGTATTGTCCTTTTTTTATTATGTTTTTTAAAAAATTCTTGAATAAAAAAATATTGATTTTAAAATTATTATATTCAGAGGGTGTCAATTGATTTATATTTGTTTAGGTCTGTTAATAGACATAGAATGTTGAATCTGTTTTGATTACATAATTTATAAAGACACAGCTACAATTGAGAGATTTTTGATAATAACCCTGGAATATAGCCAGAACTGAAAGCATCTGCATGGCAAATATAAACAGCCCTTCCTAAGATGTGATAGGGCAAATAAAACGAGGAAGTGAATCCACCTTTGTAGAAATAAAACAGAAAGGTAAGGCAAAGGAAAGGAAAGAGAAGAGAACTAATAGCAGTTGGACAGAGATAGAACACGCTGTGGTCCAAAAGAGAGGGAAACCAAACACACAACCAGAGGTCACCAGATTACAACTTAAATGGACTGACCAGACAGGCAGGCAGAACACAGACATAAATTGCAAGCAGGTGGGCAAACTGAGCAAAACCAACAGAACTTGTTGTGCAAGTAACACAGATAAACAGAGTAAACCGGGCAGAACTTGCAAGCAACCAAAACTAAGGGAAACTAAACAAAAAAAAACAAAGGTCAGACTTAGAGTGAAGGGAGGAGCAGTCTAATATAACACCTGCTTATAGAGGATTGGCCAGGGAAGCTGAACTCTACTGGACACAGTGATATAAATTCCAGCAGAGTCTGGTGGCACCTCCCTAAATTCACCAAACAGGAGGTCACAGTATCAAGTCTCAAACCTGAGGCATGACAGACTGGGACAGAAGATCTCAATCTCAATTTTTTCTGCCTCATGCAAATTGCATTTTCACCTCAATCCTTACTCTTCTAGTTGTGAGAGGCAACAAATGGGCAAAGTTCTGTCTCTGCTCCTTGGGGATTCACAAACCTGGGCATTTTCTTTGCCTGAGTATTCTCCGGCATTTTCCTCTGTTGAGTTGTTTTTCTCGGCTATTGACCTCATTTATGACGACCCTAACAAAGTCGCAGTAGCTGAATCTAAGATCTGCAAGCTGGTTCAGGGAGGCTGTAGAGTTGAGGACTACTGCTTACAGTTTAGACGTTGGACAGTAGACACCTCCTGGAATGACTCTGCCCTTCGGAGTCAATTCTGTAAGGGACTTTTGGGTCAGATGAGGGACATGATAATGTACAGTCCCTGTCCGTAGTCCCTGGAGGAAGCTACGTATAACACTGGCAGCTTGTTTAGATAGACGCTTGAGTGATAGAGACACATTTAGGCTATGTGCGCACTGGGAAATGGAATTTTCTTGAGAAAATTCCGCATGCTCTCAAAGATTACCGCACCCGCGGTAAAAAAACGC
Organism: Anomaloglossus baeobatrachus; assembly: GCF_048569485.1. Taxonomy (NCBI): domain Eukaryota; kingdom Metazoa; phylum Chordata; class Amphibia; order Anura; family Aromobatidae; genus Anomaloglossus; species Anomaloglossus baeobatrachus. Next base: position 154,044,452 of record NC_134353.1, read on the forward strand.
GGGAAACCGCACCCGAAAACCACATGCGGTTTGCTGCGGTTTTACCGCGGTATTGTTCGCGGTATTGCCGCGGTTTTGCCGCGTGCGGGTTGGGATGTGCTTTATTGCATTCAATGCAATAAAGCACATTGAAGGAAAAAAAAACAAAAAAAAAAACATTTAATCCTGAGATAGTAGATAGATAGACAGAAGAATAGATAGAGGGATAGATGGATAGATAGACAGACAGATAGAGGGATAGATAGATAGATAGATAGAGGACAGATTGCTGCATTTCCCACGGTCGGCAGTGAGTTCACATTACCGGCCGTGGGAAATGACTGGTAATTACCTCTGCTGTCTGCTGCATTCATTCAGCGCTGTGTCTGTGACAGTGCCAGTCGCGGCTGGATGTAAGCAGCGCAGGACCTGTGGATTACGCCGGAGCGGTGGATTACGCCGGAGCTTTGGTGCGGGAGGGGTTAATAAAATGGTGAACGAGGCTTGTTTGTTTTATTTAAAATAAAGGATTTTTCGGTGTCTGTGTTTTATTCACTTTACTTATGGGTTGATCATGTCAGCTGTCACATAGACGCTGCCATGATCAAGCCTGGGGTTAATGGCGGTGGTCCCCCACCATCATTAACCCCTTGTATTACCTTGCTGCCACTGCTACACGGCGGCAAGAAGAGCCGGGGACACGCCGGTGGTGCCGCATAATGCATGCGACAGTCCCGGGGCAGCTGCGGCTGATATTCTCGGCTGCGGGAGGGGGAGTGAGGCAGGGGACATTATCCCTGCCCCTCTCCCTCCCTAGCCTGAGAATACCGGGCCGCCGCTGTGTGCTTACCTCGGCTGGAAGGTAAATATGCAGCGGAGCCCACGTTCTTTGTTTTCTATATTTCCGTTTTCTTTTTATGTGTGTTCTATGTGTCTGTGTCTGTGTTCTATGTCTGTGATGTCTGTGTGTGTGTGTGATCTGTGTGTGTTTACTCTCTGCTCTGCTTCCTCTTCCTGTAATGACATCACTTCCCTGCAAACCGCAGACAAGCGATGTACATTACCGGAGGTAAACCGCGAAATACCGCAGGAAATAACGCAGGAAAACGCAGTGAACCGCACAGAATTTGCTGCCTGTGTTATTCCCTGCGGGATTTCATGATTAACATTGGAGTCAATGGAGTGAAATCCCGCAGCGATGTGCGGAAAAGAAGTGACATGCACTTGTTTTTGCTGCGGGATTCCCGCAGCAAAACATGCAGCTGTCAAATTCCGCCCAGTGCGCACAGGATTTTTTTTCTCCATAGGATTTGCTGGTGATTCACTGCAGAGATGTTATGAACATTTTCTGCAGCGAAACATGCAGCAAATCCGCGGAAAATCCGCGGCAAAATCCGGTAAGTGCGCACATAGCCTTAAAGCTGTTTTGTTGGCATCTTTCTCCCTTCTATTTGACACTTATGTGAACCAATGGAAATTGGTGCTTGCAGAGACAGCAAAGGGGGAAGTGAACTTGTAGCATTACAGTATTTATATTGCGGTGGTTCAGGTCACATCATGATTCAATGTCTAAAATTTCTTAATGAATTTTTAAAAGGGAATGAAAGATGAGACTTCTTGTAGAGATGCAGGTTCAAAGAGTCTGAGATAGTCTCAAGGTATACCTATAAGAAAAAATATGTTTCTTGTATTAGAGACAAAGTCTCGTTTTGTTTGTACGCCTGCATTTGTTGATTCAGGTTCTACCTTGAATCTATTTGATCATGACTCCACTGTATATTGTGGTTATGATATCTCCTCTATCAATCTACCCTTTCAAGTCTCTGCTATTGATAACTCTCCTTTTTAACAAGGTCACGTTACTATGAAGTTCGAGAATGTATGTATGAAGTTAGGAGAATTAGACACTGACTCCATTTCATTCATAGTGCTACCTTCCCTATCTGCAAAATTGGTGCTGGGTCTGCCATGGACGCAATCTGGTTATCAAATGGGAGACTTAAAAGATTAGGTGATGCGGTGACTCCTGCTTTTCTGAGTATTTCTGGAGTTCCTCAGCTCCGTATCTCATTTAACCAGATCTAACAATGTTAAGGCTGATATTTTGTCTTGCAATATAGTCCCAGACTTGAGGGACAAAGAACTAGTAAGGGGTCTTGGTGAAGGGATGGTACTGGGTGCTCTCAGACAGCACATTTACGATGCCTTGGACAGTGCGCCGAAATATTTACCTATAAACAAACTATGCACCGCTCTCTGTGCAAGTAGATCTGCCTAAACTTATACATGGTTCAGTCTTAGCAGAGCATCCAGATATTTCTACCATATGGAGGTTTCTTTCTAAACCTTTTTATGGGCAGATAGCTAAGGATTCTGAAGAGTGTCTGTAATTGCAGATTCTGCGATAGGGCTAAGACCTCTCTTTGGGTCCCAACGGGTTTGCTCTCACCTGGCAAGGTTCTGTCGATAACCGATACCCACTTGACCAGGCCTAAAAAGGTGCCAACTGCAGGTGTAAGAAGGCCCCTGTGTTTAGAGAGGGGGAGTGTAGTGGTTGTCCTCAATGAATTTACATCTTAAAGTGGCATTTAAGAAATTTGCTCCCAAATTAGTAGGTCTTCACAGGATTATTGATGATTTGAATGCTGTAAGGGTTAAATTTCAACTCCCTATGACTTGGAAAAAAAACCTCCTTTCACTTTTCACTTTTAAAAAAACTTGAAGGGACGCCTAGTCCTTGAGGCTTATTTAAGGTGAATTTGGAGGAGGATCGGGAGTATGAGGTTGAATGAGTTTTCGGTTCCAGGTGTGTCAGACGCCAATTGCTGTATTTTTTCAAATGGAAGAATTATGTTCTGGAAGATAACACTTGGGTTAATGTAGAGGATCTTCAGGTGGGTCGCCTGTGAGAGAGCTCCATCAGCGACGTCAGAGGATGGAGGTCTCTGAGGGTCCAGTGGCACCTTACAGAAGGTGAGGTACTATCATGCCTTGGGTTCGGGACTCGATCCGGTGACTTTGTGCTGCCTGGCCAGTTTCCGGCCTGCGAAACCACAGCCTGGTCAGTTCCTGTCCAAATGCTGAGGGTTTTTAACCTTTGCTTTTAATCTTTTTGGTTTGCGGTTATTAGGTGTTTTCAATTGCTACATTTCTCTGTTCTATCCCATCCAAGGTGGGGCAATTTATAGTCTTCTAATACCAGCCTTCTCTTCTGGATATATTTCTATGTGGATTATTGCTAAGGAGTTCGAGCCCTGCAGCTAAGGGATTTAGACAGAGTCCAGTGGTTTTTATCATTTGTCTTTCCTACACCTATCTTTTGTTTTCTGTTAAGGGGGTGTCACACACAGCGACGGCGACAACGACGTCGCTGCTAAGTCACCATTTTCTGTGACGTAGCAGCGACGTCCCGTCGCTGTCGCTGTGTGTGACATCCAGCAATGACCTGGCCCCTGCTGTGATGTCGCCGGTTGTTGCTGAATGTCCTGCTTCATTTTTTGGACGTTGCTCTCCCGCTGTGAAGCACACATCTCTGTGTGTGACAGCGAGAGAGTGACGAACTGAAGCGAGTAGGGAGACGGCTTCTGGCAGCCTGCGGTAAACTGTAACCAAGGTAAACATCGGGTAACCAAGCGAAGTGCTTCGCTGGTTACCTGATATTTTCCTTAGTTACTAGCGTCCGCCGCTCTCAGGCTGCCAGTGCCGGCTCCCTGCTCCCTGCACGCGTAGCCAGAGTACACATCGGGTAAATAAGCAAAGGTTTGCTTATTAACTCGATGTGTACTCTGGCTAGGAGTGCAGGGAGCCAGCGCTAAGCAGTGTGCGCTGGTACCCAAGGTAAATATCGGGTAACCAGCGAAGGGCTTTGCTTGGTTACCTGATATTTACCTTAGTTACCAAGCGCAGCATCGCTTCCACGCGTCGCTGCTGGCTGGGGGCTGGTCACTGGTCGCTGGTGAGATCTGCTTGTTTGACAGCTCACCAGCGACCATGTAACGACGCAGCAGCGATCCTGATAAGGTCAGGTCGTCGTGACCCTAGCTTTAGAAGTGCATGTGATTTGTGTTGTCACACCTTGGGTCCTTGTCTATTTCTGCACGCTTACCCTATCTTGAGTTATAGTATTAGTAACCTCCCTTCTGATTCCTCAGGATCTACAAGAAACAACTCGACGAGCTTTCAGACAGACAGGTCTGAGTTGTGGGTTTCTAGCTGTGCAGCTAGGGATATTCTAGTCTGTGGAAGAATCATTAGGGTGTTGTGCAGCTAGGGATACTAGTCTGTACAAGAACCAGTAAGGTGCAGGTGTGGCTGCGAGATAGGCTATATTACCTCTTTGCCCATGTTGGAATACATATGTGCATAACAATTGTGGGTTTCTAGTTGTGCGGCTAGAGATATTCCACTCTGTGCAACAACTATTAGGGTGTTGCACAGCAAGGGATGCTAGTCTGTAAAGGAACTAGTAGGGTGCAGGTGTTTTTGCTGTAATTAGATAGGCTATATTACCTCTTTACCAGTGTTGGAATACTTATGTGCATAATATAAATAAACAGTAATAAACAGCAATACTGTGGTATTTCCGTGTATGGTACAAGCCAGCAGCTGATGGCAGGTTCAAGTTCTGTAAGAGATCTTCAAAATACAGTAAAAAAAAGTTTTTAAAATTATGAAAAAAAAATATAATTTAATCATCTTTCCCCATTAAAAAAAAAACAACAACCACCACTTGTGGTATTTCTGTCCAATCTTTTCAAAATACAAAATTAATGAACCTGATCGGCAAATATTGTAATGACTAAACAAAAATGAAAATACCATATTTTTCTGTGTTTTTTTTCACCTGCTTTAACACCTGAAGAGAATGCAATAACAAATCATTAAAACATTGTTTCTACCCAAAAGTTGCATCAATGAAAACATAAGGTCTAGGTGCAAAAACATGGCCCCATCTCCCTAAAAATGAAAATGTTACATTTGTTGTAAATTGGTGACACAAGTGACTTTTATTTAATTCTGAACGAATTTCTGATTTTTTTCTCCCACTTTTCCCCAATTGAAACAAAATAATCTATGCATGTTTGGTATTGCTGTAATCATACTGACCTGAAGAACCATATTGCAAAGTCATTTTACTGTATAAAGAACACTGTAAAACAAATCCCGAAAAAATTGCAGGATTACATTTTTCACAATTTTGCCACACTTGGAATTCTTTATCTGTTTCCCAGTACATCAGATGATAAAGTGGATGGTGTAATTCAAAAGTACCACTAGCCCCGCGATAATCAAGCACTCATGCAGCTAGGATGACAGCAAAAATGAAAATAAATATATATATTTTATATATATAATATGGAAGAAGAGGAGGAAAACCAGTCACAGCTGATTGCACAGGTTTGAGATCTGCTTTTTGTAGTTAGTATTGCCTAAACAAGGAGCAGTGAGGTCTGCATGTGTCCCACAGGCTATTGGTTATGCACCCCTGATCTAGTGTGTGAGGAGGCCAAAAGGTAGCCACATTAGGTAGGTGAAAGTTGGTGGTTGAACAACCATTGAACAATCGTCAGTTAAATGATGTTTACATATATGAAGCCATACATATCTTAACTCGTATTGGCCGTTACAGTCAGCCAGCCTAGCCATTCATGATCAGTGAAGGTATAACCTGTCTGGGAATATTTTTCAAAGTCTATTGATTGTGGAAAAATGAAAACAATTGTCATTGTTAAATTCCATCCAATGAACATTTGTTGTGATTGAAATTTCCCATTTTCACCACTTTTAAGGGTACTTTACACGCTGCGATATTGGTACCGATATCGCTAGCGAGCAACCCCGTCGGTTGTGCGACACGGGCAAATTGCTGCCCGTGGCGCACAACATCGCTAATACCCATCACACGGACTTACCTTCCCTGCGACGTCGCTCTGGCTGGTGAACCGCCTCCTTTCTAAGGGGGCAATTTGTGCGGCGTCACAGCAACGTCACACGGCAGCCGTCCAATAGCAGAGGAGGGGCGGAGATGAGCGGCCGCAACATGCCGCCCATCCCCTTCCTTCCTCATTGCCGGTGGACGCAGGTAAGGAGATGTTCGTCGTTCCTGCGGTGTCACACATAGCGATGTGTGCTGCCGCAGGAACGACGAACCACATCGTACCTGCAGCAGCAACGATATTAAGAAAAGGAGCGACGTGTCAACGAGCAACAATTTTTCATGTTTTTGTGCTCATTGATCGTTGCTCCTTGGTGTCACAAGCTGCGATGTCGCTAACGCCGTCACTAACGACGTGACCCCGACGATATATCATTACCGATCTCACAGCGTGTAAAGCACCCTTTAGTCCTCTGTGTACGGAGAACTTTTAATTAAAGCTGATGAACTTGGATAATTTTAACCCCTTAATGATGCAGTCAATTTAAATTTTTGTGTTTTTATTTCTTCTTCCACTTCTTCCAATAAGTGAATTTTCAGCCTTTTTTTTGGTCTTCGTTTTTATCGTGTACTTGTGCAGTAAAAATTACATTGCATTAAATGCCCTAGGTCAGTGCCATTACATTTATACTTAACTTTTATAGTTTTTTTTCTTTACTGTTTAAGTAGGCTAAACATTTTCTGAACTTTAGAGAAAAAAAAATAGTTTGTGTCTTCATTTTTAGAAATCCATAACTTTTTTATTCTTTTGTTAGCAGACCTGTATTGGGTTTGCTTTTAGAGCCGACCTTTAGTTCTTGCTGCCCTATTTTGGGGAACATAAAATGCTTTGGTAACTTTTTCTTCCTTATACATTAAATAATTGCACATGTTCACAGATCAAATTTTTATGAACACTGCAGTAAGCACCAAATGTATTTATTTCAATTTATACTATTTTATATGTACAGTATATCACTAAAGTGAGTACACCCCTCACATTTTTGTAAATATTTTATTATATCTTTTCATGGGACAACACTGAAGATCTGACACTTTGATATAATGTAAATAGCTCAGTGTACAGCTTGTATAACAATGTAAATTTGGTGCCTTCTATATATCTCCACACACAGTCAATAATGAATAAACCGCTGGCAACAAAAATCAGTACATCCCTTAGTAAAAAATGTCCAAATTGTGTCTAATTAGCCATTTTTCCTCCCTGGTGTCATGTGACTGAGTGTTACAAGGTCTCAGGTGGGAATGATGAGAAGGTGTGTTAAATTTGGCATTATCGCTCACAAAGTCTCTCATACTGGTCATTGGAAGTTTAACATGGCACCTCATGGCAAAGAATTCTCTGAGGATCTGAAAAAATACTTGTTGCTCTACGTAAAGATGGCCTAGGCCATAAGAAGATTCCCAACACCCTGAAACACGATGGCCAAGACCATACAGTGGTTTAACAAGACAGGTTACACTCAGAACAGGTCTCGGCATGGTCGACTAAAGAAATGGAATGCACATGTTCAGTGTTATATCCAGAGGTTTTTTTTTTCAAAGTAGAGGTATAAGTGTTGCCAGCATTGCTGCTGAGGCTAAAGGGTTGCGGGGGTCAGCCTGTCATTGCTCAGACCATATACCACACACTGCATCCAATTGGTCTGCATGGTTGTCTTCCCAGAAGGAAGCCTATTCTAAAGATGATGTACAAGTAAGCCTGCAAAGTTTACTGAAGACAAGCAGACTAAGGACACAGATTACTGCAACCATGTTCTGTGGTATGATGAGACCAAGATAAACTTATCTGGTTCAGATGGAGTCAAACGTATGTGGGAGCAACCAGGTGAGTGTACAAAGACAACTATGTCTTGCTTACAGTCAAGCATGGTGGTGGGAGGGTTATGGTTTGGGGCTACATGAGTGCTGCCGTCTGTGGGGAATAACTGTTCATTGAGGGAACTATGAATGCCAACATGTACTGAGGCACCTGTCAGATATATAAAACACAAGTGACACCTGCCTTTTGTGAATCTGCACACATTATATACCTACAACTCCAGAGGGCTATATACGCCATGGAATGTGAAAGGGTTAGGTAACAATCTTTCTTTGGGTGAAATGAAACAATTAGCAATCATTTTAGCAGACGGGTGACTCACCATCATTATCTAATACAAGTCTATGAGAAAAAAACGGATCCAGCGGCATCAGTCCCTGGATCAGTTTTTTTCAAAATTCGACAGATTATGACTGATGATAAAAAACTGATGTGTGAAAGGGGCCTTAGAATGCGAGCATTGCACACCACATTGATGAATCTGGTGTAGGCTAAAATGAAGAAAGTAATTACAAGTGTATATTTTGTGTCATTCTAAAGCCTGGCCAAGAAAGTGACATGGGGATCTGCACATTAGGGGTTGAGTTCCTTACCAGTTTTTGATTGACACTAAGGAGTACGTCCACATGATCAGGAGACACTGCGTTCTAGAAACAGTGTCATTCCTCTTGCGGAGACGCAGTGCCTGTGCCCACGATCAAGATTCTAGAAGCAGCAAATTTTCTCTGTTTTCTCCCGCTGGGAACACTCATGTCTGCGCAAGCATAAACTGACACGCTGCAGTTTACGCTGCATAGAAAAGAAGCACAGTGGGCAGGAGATTTCTATAAATCCCATCCACTGTGCTTGTACTGTACAACACAGCTCTTTGGACGCAGCAAAAACACGTTGCATCCAAACTGTTGCTGACACTAATCGTGTGGATGTACCTATAAAGGAGTGCTCAGAGTTGACAAGTGACTACAATGTACGTAGACCCATCAATAATATCTAGCGTTTTAAGCAACATCTACATAAAGCTAGGTACAAGCAGTAGAAATAGAAGGCCCAGGATCGGTTTAGGTAATGCAGCATATGCTGGGTATCAGAATATTTTTAGTACATATATTTTCCGTACATTACTACTTTAAAGCACCACTCCGGCGTTATTTTTCTTCTTTTCCTCACCGTAGTGGTATTACTAATGTCATTTTCCTGCCCCTAGTAAAATACTTACCATCCACCATCTTTTGCTTTGGTCCCATTCCACCATCATGTGACCACAGCTCCTGACTGACCAAAAGTCAGAGATAAGATCATATATTCTCAATGTAAGTCTAAGAAGTCCTCGTTCTGGATCTCATAGACTTACATTGAGAAAGGAGTTCCGGCCCACGCAGCAAACAGTGGAGCAATCTAGCTAGTCACAACTCGCAGAATATGACTGGAGCAGCACCAAGAACAGAAGAATACAGCGGCTGCTAAGTATTTTACTACTTGAACATGCATTAGTGATACCTGTGTAAGGGTGAAATAAATTAAAAATAAAAAAGAAGAAAAGCAGGAGGGGTGCTTAAATGCTATCCCTTTAAATGTACTATGTGAGTAAGTTATGCTTTGAGCGCTTCGATTTCAGTTTTCGATGACGTTTGGCCATCAGTAAAGAACATAAGATGCTTTATGTTCTACCTGAATATTTTACTTCACATATTTCCACAACTTCCATAAAGCTTCACAATTCTTGTAAAGTCATATATAGAAGGAATGATGTGAAGCTGAGAACATATTGCAAATTATTCAGGGTGAAAGAAAGTAAACAGCAACACCGTTAACATATTGAGTGGGAAATGATAATAGCTAGTGGGAGATGTCTGTAATTGCTTCATTAGCTTTTCCTGGTTATTGCTACATATGACATGATCTTTAAAAGTTTGATTATTGCTTATTGCCATATTACATACATAATGCAAAAGAAATAGGAGCACACTTAAAAACAGAGCACCAACACACACTACAATGTAGAGCAGGGCTGCCGTCAGAGCATTACTGCCATTAATGGTGTAAGAGGCCCGGTGGTGCAGGGGGCCGCCAACCCCAGATCCTACTTCAGCTTGACGTGCCTCTGAGAGCGCATATCCAGTTGAAATGCATTGCAGAAAAGAGAACCATTAGGTACCTGTCCTGGCAGCTGACAGTAATACTGTGACTAGGGGCAAAGGACAGTGACATCATGCGCTATGCCACACCCTACGATGTCAGCTGCTTGCTGGGTACAGAGGAGGATGTCATGGGAATGGAGGGAAGGTGAGAAGGATGGGGTTTTTTTGTGTGTGTGTTAGAGACAAAACAGGGACTATATATACCAGGAAGAGGCACAGGATAAGGACGTATTTACCAGGATAAGGACATATATACAAGGTTGGAGACATATATACCAGGATGGGGGCATATATACCGGAATGGGTCCAGGATGGGGACATATATACAAGGATGGGCCGGGGAAGGGGATGTTTTTATATATATATATATATATATATATATATATATATATATATATATATATATATATATATATATATATGATAGGATAGGGCCCAGGATACCAGGATAGGGACATATATATCGGGAAGGGGGAAATACATAGCAGAATAGGTCCAAAATGAGGACCATATATACCAAAATGGGGCCCAGGCTGACGACATATATACCAGGTTTAACCCAGGATGAGGACATACATACCAGGATGGGACCGGGATGGGGGACATATATACCAGGATATGCCCAGATGAAAACCATATATGCCAGGATGGGACACATATATACCATGATGAGAATAAATATACCAGGATGGGCCCAGGATGAGGATTTATATCAGGATAGGCCCAGGATGAGAACATATATACCAGGATGAGCCCATAATGACCACATATATACAGGAAGTGGCTCGGGATGGGGGCAACTTGCATGTCTTTATAGGATTTAGAATGCTACAAGGGCCCATACATCTGACCAACAAGCGGAGGGATGAAGGGGGGGGGCAGGTGCAAATTTTGCACCAGGGCCCATCGGGTTCAAGTTATGCCACTGGACCCAGTCACAGCTACAGCTTCTTACATTATATAGGTTAGCCCTAATGTGACATCAGATGCTGCCTTCCCTCTGTTCCTAAGATGCCAGTGTGCCCGGGGCACTTGCGACACATTATATTTAGGAGTGGAAAGCTCGAGAGTGATGCGGTGCATGCGCCTGCCCATTTGCACGTCCACTCGCCTGTCCACTCACAGTAGGTAGTGTCACAGCTCACCTCTTCCCCCTTTCTGCACAATGACATCTGACTGTTACTAAACATGATGAACATGCATATAAAACTCTTCCAAGGAAATAGAGTCCCATATAACATCTTTTGCTGTACGTACATGCATATGTCCATACCTCCAAACAGTCAATAGAGCAGCTTACATAGTATATTTTTTTCATTGTTTTCATTTCAATATTTTATTTTTTAAAACTTTTTTTACTTTTTTTATTGATTTTACTAGTTCCCCTATGGGACTATATCACTGTACACTGTGATCGCTTGTGCTGATCAGCGAAAATGCATTGTTTCTGTGAGTTCCAGCACTCTCACAGGTGGTGAGTCAAGGTAGGGTTAGGAGTAATCAGCTGACCCTGTGCTACCATGGCAACACCACGGCGCCCCATGATCGCGTCACAAGGCCGGCAATGGCGGCGGTGAACGGCGCGTCCCCTCCACGGCTATTTAAATTGCGCTGTGAAAATGTAATCTAAGTGGTTAGCAGGCTTGGGTAGATCTCTGATCCACTCAAGCCTGTTAAGGGGGCTTTACACGCAGCGACATCGCTAGCGATGTCGCTGGTGAAAGCCCCCGTCGGTTGTGCGTCATGGGAAAATCGCTGCCCGTGGCGCACAACATCGTTAGGACCCGTCACATGGACTTACCTGCCTAGCGACGTCGCTGTGGCCGGCGAACTGCCTCCTTTCTAAGGGGGGCAGTTCCTGCGGCATCACAGCGGCGACACTAAGCGGCCGCCCAATAGAAGTGGAGGGGCGGAGATGAGCGGACGGAATATCCCACCCACCTCCTTCCTTCCTCATTGCGGGCGGCCGCAGGTACAGTGTTATTCCTCGTTCCTGCAGTGTCACACATAGCGATGTGTGCTGCCTCAGGAACGACGAACAACCTGCGTCCTCAACAACCAACGATTTTTTGAAAATAAACGACGTGTCAACGATGGGCATTTTGGTGAGTATTTTCCATCGTTATCGGCCGCTTGTTGGTGTCACATGCAACAATGTCGCTAACGATGCCGGATTTGTGTCACAGAATCCGTGACCCCGGCGATATATCATTAGATACGTTGTTGCGTGTAACGGGGCCTTAAGCTGCATATGTCTGCTGATTGGATCAGCAGGTATGTGCGGGGATTACAGCGGGATCGCTGCTGGAGCCCTTTGGTAACCAGGGGAATGTGACCTAGGATGTATGTGTGTCCACGGTTATTAAGGGGCTAAACCTGAAAGTTTACACGTCAATTGGATCTCGGTTGTTTAATTTTCAATCTAAATTAGTGACATACAGAGCCCAAATCACAAAGATCGGTCACTATCCAAATATTTTAAAGGGAACCTTTCAAGTCCTCTGTCTATGTTAAACTGCCCTCAATGCCTTCCGTAACATAGTGTTCTTAAACAAAAGGTCCCAGTATTGATCTTAAAAAAAATCCTTTTTATCCTTAGGTGAATGCATTAGGGACCTTCTCTATCAGTCATAGGAGTGGCACTTTAGGTAGGTGGTATGTGTCAAAGGAACATCCACAGGAATGCAAGGACACAAAGTTTCTCAGTCAAACATTGTTCAAGGCATAATAATAATATTTTTTATTTCTATAGCGCCAACATATTCTGCAACGCTTTACAATTCAGAGGGTACTTGTATAGACAATATGAGACATTACACAGTAACCCAATTCAACAGATACCAAGAGGAATGAGGGTCTTGCTCACAAGCTTACAGTCTATGAGGAAATAGGGGGGGCACTACAGGTGAATGGGACAAAGTGCTTGTATTGTTTGGTCCGGCCATCAACATAATATATAGAGTATTCACATAAGGCAAGTGCATGAAAGGTGTATAAACAGATGATACAAGGGACCAGATTTGGTTGAAAATATTTTAAGGGCAAAACAGGAATAGTTAGATAGGTGAGGTGAGGGGAGGTGATAGAGCCCACTTAAACTGTGGGTATTGTGAATTAATTGAATTGTTCTTGGTAGTGTGTTGCAGAGAACTGGTGCAGCACATGAGAAATCTTGGCGATGGGAGTGGGAGGTTTGGATTATAGAGGATGCTAGTCTAAAGGGGGCTTTACACGCTGCGACATCGCTAATGCGGAGGCGTTGGGGTCACGGAATTTGTGACGCACATCCGGCCGCATTAGCGATGTTGCTGCGTGTGACACCGATGAGCGATTTTGCATCGTTGCAAAAACGTGCAAAATCGCTCATCGGTGACATGGGGGTCCATTCTCGCTTATCGTTGCTGCAGCAGTAACGATGTAGTTTATCGCTCCTGCGGCAGCACACATCGCTATGTGTGACGCCGCAGGAACGAGGAACCTCTCCTTACCTGCCTCCCGGCCGCTATGAGGAAGGAAGGAGGTGGGCGGGATGTTCCGGCCGCTCATCTCCGCCCCTCTGCTTCTATTGGGCGGCTGCTCAGTGACGTCGCTGTGACGCCGCACGGACCGCCCCCTTAGAAAGGAGGCGGTTCGCCAGTCACAGCGACATCGCCGGGCAGGTAAGTATGTGTGACGGGTCTGCACGATGTTGTGCGGCACGGGCAGCGATTTGCCCGTGTCGCACAACAGATGGGGGCGGGTACCCACGCTAGCGATATCGGGACGGATATCGCAGCGTGTAAAGTAGCCTTTAGGTCATTAGTGGAAGGAAGAACACCGGTAGGGTGCTAGACAGAGATGAGGGAGGAGATGTAGGGCGGTGCAGAACTGTGGAGAGCTGTGTGGGTAAGAGTGATACGTTTAGTACTCTGTAGCGCAGGGGTCCCCAACTCCAGTCATCAAGGGCCACCAACAGTGCATGTTTTCAGGATTTCCTTAGCATTGCATGGGTGTTGGAATCATCACCTGTGCAGGTGATTAAATTATCACCTGTGCAATACTAAGGAAATCCTGAAAACATGCACTGTTGGTGGCCCTCGAGGACTGGAGTTGGGGACCACTGCTGTAGCGGATGGGAAACCAGTGCAATGTCTGGCACAGGGTAGAAGCATTGGTGTAGCAGTTGGAGAGGAATATGATCCTGGTTGCTGATTCACAATAGATTGGAGAGGGGAAAGTTTAGTAATAGGTTTTAATTAGTAGAGAGTTGCAATAGCCCAGGCGAGAATAAATAAAAGTGACAGTAAGAGGTTCTGTAGAGTCAATGATAATGAAAGGTCAAATTCTAGAGAGGTGAGGAGTAGGTGACATCAAACTGCTTCTGTTGACTTACTGTCTGCATTTTGTGCACATTGACCCATGTAACCCCTCCCTTTGTGTGGTTTATTGTATGTGTGTGGGAGGGGGTGATGGGGGGTGCATTGTATTGTGTGTGGAGAGGGAGTAATGGGGTTGCATTGTAGTGTGTGTATGTGTGTGTGTGTGTTTTTGTGTGTGTGTATGTGTGTGTGTGTGTAGCATTGGTCATCAATATTAGTTCTGGGGGATCTGATTTTGTATCCCTGCCTATCAGCTATATGACGAGGCCGCAACATTATATGGAGAGCAGCAATCTCTTCGTAATCTGCAAGTATAACGCAGCTCTTCTGTGAAATCTGGCCAGATAACCGAGCCTTCACTCTCCAAATGAATTAGTAATAATTTAGCAGCTTCTTCTTTCGACCACTCTGGGTAGGACGTATTGCATTGTATAGTCAAAATTATGTTCTCCTATAAAGCTGGACTTCACAGGACGGCTAACATGGTAGCCATGGTAGCCAGGCTCCCATCATGTGTGGAAGGCGGACTGATGATGGCCAATGCACATGCACAAGCATACCTGTCATTTCAATGCCACTGTCAGTAACAGACACTGTTATTTACATGGTTAAACAGAATAAATAGGAGCAAGTTTCAGTTGCTGTTATTACAAGAATATACCGACTGTGTAATACAGCAGACATATGCCAGGGATACTGTAGGCTGCAGGGTATGTAGACAAAAAAACTAATGTAATAATTTCTTGTCCTCCTAATGGTGGGGATGCCTGACTTTGTTTCCTAGCTCTGCACCTGACCAGTCCTGATCTGTTTCCCCATTCCCCTCCCCCTAGGGAGGGACAGAACAGGAATGTAATGAAAGTCACAGATATAGACAAAGTAAAAAACAAAAACTGTGTCACACAGCGCACACACACATAGGAAAAAAACTCAGGAGGAAACACAAGAGAAGGTAGACAGTTACAAAACTGCAGAGGTAATCTCCACAACAGTAACAACCAAATAGCACAATTTTTACCAGAGAATCTAGGACACTGCACCACATAGACCAACATAGAATCTATAGTTGGCATGGGTAGACGATTTCATCCAGCTTAAATAAAAGGGGAGCAGATGTGATTGGCCTCCCCATCACATGTGATCAAAGGAACCTAACAAGCAGAGTAGCAAAGATTAACTTTTCATAGCTGGCCTAAATTCATCACATAGCTGGTTGACGCCAGAGTCTGCCTGTGTCGAGCCCAGACACCAGAGAAACTATTGGGCAGAGTGTCAGAATCTCAAATGTAAACAGAAGCCACCATGACAGTAGGTGAATTTTGTGCAAAACTCCATGTGACGCCATGACATTGTGTGAAAGACACTCCTTGCTGTTATCTAGACCATTTAAAAATGAATGAGTTTAATTCTGGTCTACTAAGGTATTTCTATTTTTCGTAATATAGAGGAACTGCGATATACATATATTGATAGAGTTATTACTAATTCAGCATTTTTATATCCAATATAGGGCCAAATATACTGTGAAGCCCCGCTAGTATGTGTCGGTGCAGTACCTTCAGGGACTCCACGTGGATGGAACAGTCTGGTCACAGGTAGGGAACCTTCTTTTAGGATTGTCGTGACGCCACTCTCAGTATTGCGGTCAGCGGGGACCGCCACTGCAGATTAAGGGATGCCTGGGGCTGATGGTGGGTGCAGTCAGTATATTAGCCCCCTGAGAGTGAGGCAAGCCCCAGGCCCCGGTGTATGTGTGTGGGACCACAGGTCGCAGAATGACTCAAACACAGTCCAAGAAGTCTTTCAACGTGTTTACTCACTGTTTGGAGGTCACGGTGAGATGCCCGGGCGACACTGTGATAACCAGGTTGAACCAGGAATTCCAGGAGGCCGTTCTGAGGGTAGCTGTCCACTCGCCTTCCTTGCACTCTTTCTGTTTTAGGAGGATCCTTTGCTTGAAGCGTGGTAGGACCCCTCCAGGGAAGCTGTTACCACCCTGCTCCCCTCTCTCTGGCTCGTCTGCCGGCAGCGTGGCCTTGGTGGGATGGCTTCTGGCCCTGTCCCCTTATGGGCCTGGTGATTGCTGCTTGGCTCAAGCTCTGTGTAGTCGTGGTGAGGGCATGAAGTACCCCCCCCCCACCTGTAGGTTAAGCAGCTCTGGATGATCTGCTGCCTGTACTGGGGACCTAGTTCCCCTTGTGTGCTCGGATACCGGGATCTCCGTACTCAGCCACCCTTCTCTCTGGATGATTTTCAGGCCGACCCACGGTGCCCTTTCTCCCCCGCTTTCAGCTACTGCACTCCTCAGGACCTGTCTGACACGAGAGCTCCTCTGCTCCCTTCCACACACTTCAACTTCTTCCTCCAGACTCTCCTCTTCCTCTCTCTCTCTGCCCTGCTTCCTTGCAACCAGCCCCTGAACACACCCCCAGCTGGGAATTGAAAGTTAACCCCTTCTGGCTACCCAAGGGTCCCCTCTGGTAGTGTGGGAGGCCTGGTCACTATATGTTTGTGTGTGCACCTCATCCTGGCCCTTGGAGATTACCTGGAAGCATTGCTCCCGCATGGGTGCAATACTCTGTGGTGCCTGACCAGGTCAGGGGCGCCACAATACCACCTATGAAATATGAGATACTAAGCTAATTTACACATTCCTTTACAAATCCTTAAAAAATGATATCATTGCACTGGATTGCAGGCGGTCTTGACACACAACTAAGAACAATAAAATCCTTGGGCAGTATTCATAGGTCATATACGCAAACATCAGAAAATACCATATGTAACTTCCTCATATACAAACATGTTTATCCTCTATTGACAAGATGTTATTATAGGAATTTGTATAATGCATTAGTAAAGTCAACTTCGAATGTCCATAATACCATGAGAATTGCCTGAACGAAGCACAAAACAGCACGTTTCTTAAGAAATCCAGAAGGATTAAAAGCCACCTGCACTTTCTGAGTAACCTCCATTGAGGACAATATTTAAAATCCTTGGATTTGTTGTAAACCACAGCCCATATACGGTTTCTTGTAAAAACAGCTTGAGAAGTTGGACATAAAGTTAGAAGTGCCCATAAAAAAAGCAAAAACATTTATAAGAGGAAGTTGAGATCTCAAAACATACATGGTCTGTGGCTCTGCTCCCATTTTCTGCAGATTTGTTTAAAATGAAAATAATTTCCACGTAACATCTACAAGCTGCTCAGGCCAAGAAATGAAAGACGAAGTAATATAAACGGTATGTCTCTACACATGAGCACCTAGGGAACTGGTTTTAGTAAAATCCATTTGGGTAAAATTTTACCTAAATCATACAAAATATTTCATTTTTCCTGTGTAAAGCCTGCTTTACACGTTGCAATTTCGCATACGATATCGTATGCAATTTGCAACGCCCCCATCGTATGTGTGGCATGTTCAATTTGTTGAACGCGCCGAACATACGAGTAAACCCCGTCACACGTACTTACCTTCCATGCGACCTCGATGTGGGCGGCGAACGTCCACTTCCTGGAGTGGGAGGGACGTTCGGCGTCACATCGACGTTATGCGGCAGCCAGCCAACAGAAGCGGAGGGGCGGAGATGAGCGGGATGTAAACATACCGCCCACCTTTTTCCTTCCGCATTGCCGGCTGGAGCCGTGTGAAGCAGGTAAGATCTGTTCAATGTTCTCGGGGTGTCACACACTGCGATGTGTGCTGCCTCGGGAACATTGAACAACCTCACGTGCAATTCGTCAGGATTCAACGACCTGTATGCGATGAACGTTTTAACGTTCAATCGCAATCGCACGTACCTGTCACACACTACAATGTACCTTACAATGCCGGATGTGCGTCACTTACGACGTGATCCCGCCGACACATCGTAAGATATATTGTAGCGTGTAAAGCTTTACACTCACTACACAAACTGATTATCTTATTTTTCATTACTTACTCTTCTGATGATGCTTTGTTTGAGAATCCCAGTGCATGCTGGGATACTCAAATGAAATGTTATGAGGGGGCAGAGGCTGCAGTCATTGCTGCAGCCTCTCGCCCTCCCTGAAATGAAGCATCATCAGTGACGTCCGTTTTAATGCTGGACTAGTCCTTGCCCTACTGAGTATGTGTCGGTTGTCAATTCCCAGGGATGCTTAGTAGATTTTTGTCACAGCGCAATATGCACAGTGACACTGTGCTCTCTCGCTACCTCTGATGACCCAGCAGGAGAGTGCTCTGACAGTGTGCATTGTGCGAATACTTGGTGTGCATAGGCCAGCTCAGCTCCCAAAAGTGACATCACCCACAATGCATGACACACACACACACACACACACACAATGCATGTAAGGCCTCCTTTACACATTCACTGAAAAAACGCACTTGTTGCACGGTCTATTTTGTCCATCTGCGTGTATATGTGTCATCCATGTGACACGTACCATAAAAAGATAGATAAATGAAACCTAGATAAATATTTAGATATATAGCTTGTACAGCTATTTGGCCGAATGAATGAATGAATGAATGAATGAAAAAAAAAAAAAAACGACAGGCAGATAAAGCAGACAACTATGGGCTGCAACCCCCAGCTATCTT
This sequence comes from Anomaloglossus baeobatrachus, assembly GCF_048569485.1. Lineage (NCBI taxonomy): Eukaryota > Metazoa > Chordata > Amphibia > Anura > Aromobatidae > Anomaloglossus > Anomaloglossus baeobatrachus. The sequence goes on from NC_134353.1 coordinate 154,063,276, forward strand.
CTGTACCATGGCTGGTTATCAAAAATAGAGGAGATCCCACGTCATTTATTTATTTTTTATTTTTTTTAAAAAAATGGAGTGGGTTCCCTCTATTTTTGATAGTCAGGCAAGGTAAAGCAGCCAACTGGGGGCCAGTATTATCAGGGTGAAAAGGCCCATTGTTAATTGGCCTTTCCCAGCCTAAAAATAGCAGCTCGCAGCTGCCCCAGAAGTGGCGCATCCATTAATGAGCCAATTCTGGCACTTTGTCCAGCTCTTCCTGATTGCCTTGGTGTGGTAGCAATTGGGGAAATATGTTAGAAAACAGAGTCCCTCGTTCACTAATTTATTCCCAAAATAACTCCAATCCAGCTGAGATGTAGTCTACATGTAAGTTCCACTATGTTCCCCGACTCAATCACTCAGCGTATGGAGCATCATTCAGAGAACAAAGCCCCAAAGGTTGTAACATCAGCCACTGCAGGGTCTCACGCTGCCCTGCAAGAGCCAGTGTGTGTGCTGAGAGGTGACATCATAGGATACTGCAGTTCACTGCCTACTGCCTTCTCGTGCTACCTTTAATGCGACACAGCTGCTGTGAACTGCAGTAATCCTATGATGTCACCACTTGGCACACTCGCCAACTCTCGTGGCGGCAATGTGAGACCCAGCAGTGGATAGTGTTACAACCTATGGATGAGGCGCCATACACTGGGCGACTGAGTTAGGGGAACATCGTGTGACCTCCATGTGAACTGTGTCAAAGCTGCGTGGGAGTTCTTTTGGTAATAAATTGGTGAACGAGGGACTCTGCCCTGTCATTATTTCCTTAATTCTCTCTTTTTACTGCATGTCTTTCAGGTTCGCTTTTGTGGATTACTTTGGATTAGTTGGATTACATTGTATCCTCTTGGTTTTATTTTTTTCATAAATTGGTTAATGAGGGCTAGAGTCGGGGTGTTTTTTAAAATAAAAAAAATGTGTGTTTTTTCTCTTTACATTTACTGGGTTAGTAATGGGGTTTGTCTAATAGGTGTCTTACCATTACTAACACCAGGGCTTGATGCCAGCTGACAATTCACAGCAGACATCAAGCCCACAAACAATTACCCCAACTGCCATCACACTAGGGCAATAAGGAAGGGCCATGTAAAGCACCAGAATAGGCCCAACTAATGGATGCACCACTTCTGTGGCGGCTGCAGACTATTTTTAGGCTGGTAAGAACCAATTAACCATGGCCCTTCCAAACCCTGATACCGGCCCCCAGTCATCTACTTTACCTTGGTTGGTAGGACTTCACGTCATTTTTTAAAAAAATGTGAATAAATAATTTTCATAAACAGTGTTGGGTCCCCTCTAATTTTGATAACCAGCGTATGTTGTGTAGGCAATATTCACACTATAGAAGGTACCTTCTATAGCAGTGAACACTGCTTACACAACCCATGCCAACCCATCTAGGTAGTTCCTCACCAGCAGCACGTAAACTGATGAAGGTCTATTTCATATGACTGAATCGTTTTCACCCTGGACTGGACTTGCTGCTTCATATAGTATAAATTTGTTTCATCTCCCATTCGGAGTGCTCAGTTATATATTATATATTGCTACGGGTTTGGATCCTACTAGAGCACTCCACAAAGGGCTAGAAGTGCCATGCTATTCTTCATTGATTCCTAACAGAATGGGGGCCCCGGGCAATTACCCAGTTTGCCTCTCAATACCCGCCCTGTCCGTATACTGCTTAGTGGTGGCCGGTGGGTGCTGAAGATCTGATCCTATATTCAGTACGAGATATCAGCTTCTTTCCTTTGTCATTCTATATGTTTACACTGGCCAGTACACATTACAGACACTGGTATAATCCCAATTACATCCCAAGAGAATATACTAAACAAATTACAGATGAAAACTTTTGTGTTGATCAATATAAAGCCAGTTCACATTTCAACATCATTGTTTCCTGCTGAATACATGTACACATTTAATTCTAGAAATTTGATTTCATTCCCATAGCTAGAGTATCAGTTACAGGGCTATTGAACCATTAAAAGCGCTTGCATAGCATGACCACAAACAAAGTGAACAAAACCACTTAGAAATACATCAGACTAACAATGAACTATTCATACTGTGTTAGTGTGGTAACTAATAAATCGGAACTCCACCCATACTGCTGTTATGTCCTGTGAAACTGACCGTGAACTTTTGTCTCTTTTTCAGGTGGAGAAAGTGAGCAGCACTGAATCATGGGTGGATATAAAAGAATATAAACTAATGTAAGAAAGTGGACAAGGCCCTGAAGGCCGCTTTACACGCTGCGATATCGTTACTGATATCGCTAACGTGCGTACCCGCCCCCATCGGTTGTGCGACACGGGCAAATCGCTGCCCGTGGTGCACAACATCGCTTACACCCATCACACATACTTACCTGCCTAGTGACGTCGCTGTGACCGGCGAACTGTCTCCTTTCTAAGGGGGTGGTTCGTTCGGCGGCACAGTGACGTCACTAAGCGGGCGCCCAATAGAAGCAGAGGGGCGGAGATTAGCGGGACGTAACATCGCCCACCTCCTTCCTTCCGTATTGTCGGCGGCCGCAGGTAAGGTGAGGTTCCTCGTTCCTGCGGTGTCAAACATAGCGACGTGTGCTGCTGCAGAAACGACGAACTACATCGTACACGCAGCAGCAACGATAATTGGGAATAGGGGGGAATGTCACCGATTAGCGATTTTGCACGTTTTTGCGACGATGCAAAATCGCTCATAGGTGTCACACACAACGACATCGCTAAAGCGGCCAGGTGTGCGTCAAAAATTCCGTGACCCCAACGAGATCGCTTAAGCGATGTCGTAGAGTGTAAAGCGGCCTTTACCGGATTAAAGTTTTGCACGCCACAAGATCTGAAGTCGTTCATCTCTCACGATAGTCTACTGTTCTTTAGGGTTATGTATAGTGTGTCCCACAGTTTCTTATTTACAGACAAGAACATTAATATTGTCTATAAATAACAAAAAGTTGCTCAAAATTCTTTAATGTGGTCATCATATTGTAATGGGCAGAAAGGTGGATTTTGCTTGGTCGCATTTAGTGCAGTAGCATGGCCTTGGGTGAGTCAGTCCTACACCCCATCTTTACTAATGGTGGTGTCACCAAATCTTCCTATGTTGATGTAATGTGGGGGCTCTCTAGTTGTATTATGACCTCTAGGGTCAGTAACTATATGATGGGGAGGTAATGTTAGTGTGTAAAGGTGAGGTGCAGGCAAGTAAAAATGGTAGTATTACCCCTGTACTAGTCTCCTGATTTGCAGAAGGGAGAGAAGCTGAGGTTGAGGAATGATGGGGTCTTGCAAAGAACAACGAGTATATCCTGTGGATATGTTAACACTTAAAGTGTTGAGACAAGTCAGATTTTAAGCAAGAAATTTTTAAATGTTTAAATAGTCTAGGCAATGTGGCCATGTGCACTTCCTCAACCAAATAAGAGGGCCCAATACCCACCCTGATGAGTTTTAACTTAATCTCATCCATATTTTCTTTTTTGCAGAATCTACTTGTAAATTGGCATTTGTTGCATTTTTAAATTCACAGAATGTCAATTTCTATTGTAGAAACATACATTTTTGGTGTGGATTTTATCAAGTTATTCCAATGGGGACCCTTAATTCTCAGATTAAACCTCTGTCCTGTCATGGTTTTGTAGCTTTCTTTTATTGCATTTCCCCAACAAAAAAGCACATTAAAAAACTTCATGATTAAGTATGGAAAAGATGCACAGAATGTTGATGCAAAACATTTTGGATTTCTGGTTATACATTTGCTGGTGAAATCCACATCAAATATGCAATGGGTGAACCCAGCCTTCAGCTACTTATCTGAACAATGAATATATATATATATATATAATATATATATATATATATATATATATATATATATATATATATAATATATATATATATATATATATATATATATATATATATATATATATATATAATGTGTATGTATATACATAGTATATACACACACACTGAACAAAAATATCAACACAACATTTTTGCTCCCATTTTTCATGAGTTGAACTCAAAGATCTAAGACTTTTCTATGTACAAAAGGCCTTTTTCTCTCAAATATTGTTCACAAATTTGTCTAAATCTGTGGTGTAAGGCCAGAGTCACACTTGTGAGTGTCTTGTGTGTAAGTCGCGCGAGTCTCGCATCGCATCACCCGCATGGCCGCACACTCTCCGGACAGGAGCGTCTCAGCTGCACAGAGATACATGCAACCGACCCACTCCTGCCCAGAGAGTGTCAGGCCATACCGGGTGATGCGAAGCGAGACTCAAGTGAGGCACTCGCAAGTGTGACTCTAGCCTTCGTGAGCACGTCTCCTTTGCCAAGAGTGGCATATCAAGATGCTGATTAGACAGCATGATTTTGCTCAGAAATTTTACCAATTTGTATTTTATTTGTGGCATCAAATACAGACACTTTCTCAGATGATCATGAGTTTGTACCAAAAAGTCATAATAGGACAATTTTTCCTCCATCAATAAAGATGCATATATCTCACATGCCTTGGTGCTGTGTAAGATAATAATTAACATTTCCCCAGCAGAAGCCATTCTCTTTACACGTACAGAGCATATCTATAAACACCAAGGCAGTTTCACACGTTAATCAAATGTGTGGGATTAAATTGTACAGTTATTTATTAACCCATCAGTCTGTATTGCAATCAGCATGGGCAATGTCTGACCTGGTTTAACCCCTTTTCATCGGCCCATTACATCCGGTTAATATTTTTGGTGTAGACTTAATTATTCCAAGTTTATTCAAAGTCGGCATACTGTGAATAAGTAACTATATGGGGCAATCAGAAGAGGGAAACAGAAAAGCAAGAGGCAGACAGGAAGACACTGGTAGCATTCCAAAGTGTAAGGGCTTACTCACATGAGTCTATGGCTATATGCGCACGTTGCGTATTTGCATGCAGTTACGCTGCGATCTGCACCGCAGCGTAACTGCATGCGTCTTGCGTCCCCAGCATAATCTATGAAGATTATGCAGGAGAGGGGCGCACGTGGCGTATTAGAGTGCAGCGCTTCGGCTGCTGCCCGAAACGCGCGTTCTAAGAAGTAACATGTCACTTCTTTCATGCGCTCTGCCTGCAGGTCCCGCTCTGTCTATGGGAGGGGCTGCAGTCAGAGCGCATGAAATCGGCTTTTTTTTTTTCATTACGGACTCTTTCTGCAGCGATTTGAAGCGCACGTGTGCTGTTCAAATCGCTGCAGACATTTCTACAGGGACAGTACGCAACGTGCACACATAGCCTATAACACAAATGAGGGCTAGCAGATGTTTTATTGGATAGCCCTCGGACCAATGTTATACTATAGAGCTATGGAGCAGTACCAATTTTTTTCACATGCCGTATCACATGCTGCGATTGGCAGCATATAACAGATTATTCAAGTCAATGGGTCCGTGCAAAACATCGGACAGCACTTGGATGTCATCTGACTGCAGTCCGATTTCCGCGGATACACGCAATGGAGAATATGGAGAAACCAAGTTCTCCATCTTCTCCACACCTGTGCTTCCATTGTTACATGCGAGAGAATCGTATCACAATAAATGACACTCGACTCACAATCTAATCATAGTTTTAGTCGAGTGTCATTAGCATAAGCGGGCCAATTCTCTCATATGAGAAAACATATATGTGTGTGAACGTGCCCTAAAAGTGAGAGTAGTATAGCTCATCCATGGATGAAATAGAGGTCCCATAGAGCTGTACCCAAAGCTGCATGTATTGTCATTCCATATATTATACAGTATATTATATGACACCAGAATTGTGTGCTAAAAAAGGCCACAGCTGGCAAAATAGTGCATGAGACCCTTACATGGTTTATGATTTGGGTCAACATAGTGTCTTACAAATATGGAAAGTCATACTATAAAAAGCAATGCTAGAGATAGATACAGAGGTAGGGCACCATATGCACATAGGTTTTAGAACTTTATCATCCATTTAAAGTGAACCTGTCAGCTGCAATATGCACACAGAGGCACGAGCAGTTCTGGGTGCATATTGCTAATCCCTGCCTAACCGTCCCTGTATACACTAGTATATATAAAGAGATCTTTAGAAAAAGTATTTCTAAAGATCCTGTATGATATGCTAATGAGCACAGGGACTAGTCGCAAGGGCGTTAAATTCCCCTGACTAGTCCGCCCTCTTAGCATGTAAGTGGTCATTGTTCTTTAAAAAGCAAGTCCTGTTTACACTGGAGGATGCAGCACCAACGATGCTCTTGTTGCATAAAAGATCAGTTCAGCAGATAAATGTGCTCGTTCATTGGGTGATCTGCAGCCTGTTTACACGGCAGGAATAATCATGAAACGAGAGATTTTAACAATATTCTTTCACGATTATTTTGACATGTAAATGCCCCTTAAGGTTATGTTCACAAGTTCGTTTTTGCTGTTTTGCGGTTTTTTTTCATGAGTTTTATGCAACTGAAAGACTGGTTTTTACAGCACCAGCAAAACCTATGTGATTTGCAAAACCTCATGCAAACTAATTTTTTTTCCCTGACTGAAATGGAAAACTGCTGTATTTATTAAAGAAGCAGCATGCTGATTCAGAGTTTTTGCAGAGTTTTTTCACCATTGAAAGCGATGAGAAAGTGCAAACAATGCTGTAAAAACACAACCACTGCATGTTTTTGCTGCTTTTGTGGTGAATGAAACGAAACTTTATTAAACATGTAATTTAGAAAATTTATACACCAAAAACTCAGCAGAAAAATCAGCTTTTTGGCAGCAGCTTTTTTACTGACTAGAAAGCAGGTTTTGGCTGAAGAAAAAAATGGAGCAAAAACGCAACGTGTGAACCTAGCCTTAGAGTCGTTAGATTCCCTGTAATCAGAAACTTATCACTTACCCTGTAAATAGGTTATAAGTTTGCTTTTGGGTCAACTTCCCTAAAGAGAAACTCCCATGTGGTAAAAATGCTATTAACCTGTAGATATGGGGTTAATCTGAGGGTCAGTAGAGTTTTTTTAAATCCTATCCAGTTCCCGCACTTCAAACCATGCTGCCGGAAGGAAATTAACTTCATTCCTTCCAGCAATATACTGGTTTCAGCCACGGGGGCGGTGCAAGTGTCGCCCTAACCCTAACTATAACCATGCCCCCAGCACTGACTGACAACCTCCTCTAATGGTGAGCGGCTGTCATTCAGTGTGGGGGGGTGCGGTTACAGCTGCGGGTCTTCATACACAGAGTAGTGACTGATCCTGCGCCGGCACCGCCCCAATACTGAAATTGTAAAGCTGTCAGGAGGAATAAAGTTAATTTCCTCCCGGCAGCGGGGTTCATTGTGCAGGTGCCAGGCAGGTTCAGAATGCTATTAACCTGCAGATTAACTCCATATCTGCATGATAAAGGGAACCTGTCATGTGGAAAAATGCTGTTAAGATCATTAGAACTGTTACCTTACCAGCACAAGCAACCTTAAAGGGGTTGTTTGCTATTGACACAAGGTTTCTCTTGCTTTGGGACCTCCGGTCAACAGTTATCTTACACCATTAGGTATTCTCTCTAATAGATGGAGACCCTGAATAAGAAACTCCTCGCTAATATCTCAAAATTCTCCAAGTATTTGGAGACATTCACTGACATCCATTTTAAAGTGGACCGCCACAATATATTTTTCTATTATAAACAATATACATGAATAAAATGAGGCAGACGGGCTGATTAGATTGTTTTTATTTTTCACCACAGCATTGTGAAGATATGGGCTTTAAAGTTGAAGGGGGCATTAACATAGATTACTCTATGGGGCATTTACGGTTTCCGTGTATGACTTTGCCCAATCATATGAAGGCAGCGTCAGGGGAAAACAAACAAATGCCCCCAGGGAACATCAGAACAGGTTTTTGTGTGATCTGGTGAGACTTGTCTCACTTTATCACACTGACAACACCTCACTCCCGTCACTTACTATGAATACAGAGTCATGAGAGGAGGAGACTGTGCTGTAATGTTATATGATGCCAAGAAAGGAGGAGAGCTGCGGCATACAAGCACCGAGTGAGCAGCGTTTGTCACATACAGCGTTCTGGAACTACTACAAATATCAATATCTGTATTTATTCCAGAGCACTGTAGGTGACAAATACCACTCATAGGAGACTTGAATACTGCACCTCTCCACCTTTGGCGCTGTAGGGACATATGACACAGACCGAGACCATCTTCCACAGACCTTCTCTGGAAGTACTTTCTTTTCTCCTCCCCTTTATGACACTGTCTTTTTAGATTGGACAACTTCATACAGGGGAAAAAGTAAACACCCCCTTAGAGAAGAATAACTGTTAATGCATCCTTGGTTGAAGGGATAATTTGCACATAAACTTCAAAAGTCCTTACCTCTAAAGTGCTGTGGAGAAAAAAAATGTTTTAATCAGCCCCTCTGACCTTTTTATACTGATATATACAGTTTAAAATAAAACATTTTGTGAAAGGTCTTTCTTAAACAGGACCAACCACAGGATTTTCCTATATAAACTAAAGCCAGTGCTATACTGGCGCTATCATGCGGATTCTACACATTCGTTAAAGGCTGCTTTACACGCTGCGATCTCGCTAGCGAGATTGCTAGCGTGCGTACCCGTCCCCGTCAGTTGTGCGTCACAGGCAAATCGCTGCCCGTGGCGCACAACATCGCTCGGACCCGTCACACTACTTGCCTGCCTAGCGACGTCGCTGTGGCCGGCGAACCACCTCCTTTCTAAGGGGGCGGTTCGTTCGGCGTCACAACGACGTCACTAAGTGGCCGCCTAATAGAAGCAGAGGGGGCGGAGATGAGCAGGATGAACATCCCGCCCACCTCCTTCCTTCCTCATTGCGGGTGGCTGCAGGTACAATGTGGTTTCTCATTCCTGCGGTGTCACACATAGCGATGTGTGCTGCTGCAGGAACGACGAACAACCTGCTTCCTGCAACAGCAATGATATTTGGGAACTGGACAGCGTGTCAACGATCAACGATAAGGTGAGTATTTTTGATCGTTAGCGGTCGCTCGTATGTGTTACACGCGACGATGTCGCTAACGAGAACGGATGTGAGTCACGAATTCCATGACCCCAATGACATCGCGCTAGCTATGTCGTTGGGTGTAAAGCAGCCTTTAGTTGTGAGATTGGGTGTATCATTTCTGAAATATAGGCAAGTTTGTAAAATGAACTGTTATTTGATTGATAGCTGCTACAGAATACCTAATAGGTGGGTTGAGTTTTCCTAGTATTCTCACAAATGTCTGTCCTTCCTCCCCCGTCTCTGTTATTACAGGGGGAGGAAGGAGGGAGGAAGGACAGGCAGGCAGACAGGGGCTGGAATAACTAGCAAAATCCGACTCCCCTATTAGATATTCTGCAGTACCTATCAATCAAGTAACAATGAATTTCACAAATTTTACTTGCCTATATTTCAGAAAGTATACATCCGATCTCACAACTAAAAAGTTATGTTTAGAATCAGCATGGTAGCGCCAGTATAGCACTGGTTTTAGTTTATATATGATAATCCTGGTGGTTGGTCCTCTTTAACTGGCAGCACCCTGAAATACTGCACTACCTTCCAAGAAAAAGCCATAGGCGTTTTAGCCAAATAGAGGGGGCCCCTAGACAATTTTTTTTGAAGCCCTGACAATTATAAATATATAGACTTCTCATTGTAAGGCTTTATTTACCTGTCCAGCTAGAACTTCAGTTTATCTGTTCCCTTTTTTGGAATAGTCAAATGAAATAAGTGATCCATTACATCAGTTAGGCAAACACAAGAAGAGGTGACCCATTGAGTATTATGATGGCCATCTGGGTTCCGTTTTTTGGATGGAAGATAACGTTCTGCATGAAAGACTTGTTTCTGTTCCAAAAAGCGGACACCAAATGGACCCCATATTATTCAATGTACATAACTAATGCAATTGATCACTTAGTCCATTTGCCTGTTCTTAAAGCAGAACACATGAACATTCCAAAAATATGAACTTTAGGAAGGGGATGGCTCTTTATTTGCAAAATGTTACATCTACCTTAGTTTTGAAGGGGGTTATATAAGATATAAGAGGACCCCATCCTGGTGACATGATGTGTTTAGTTTCTACATGTTAAATAATCTCAGATTTTACTGAAGTCGGTATCATACATTACCAGCAGTAGTTATTCTTATACAGTGAAGTCACACTCTCCAGCTGTGAAGCATGTGCCTATATGTAATCATTACATTGCAGGGGACAATACTATTGATTTCGCATAGCTCGGGAACATGGCAGGGTTTGTTCACTTTCCAAACTATCTTATATATACAGTATATCACTTAGCTCTCACTTTACTAAATGCTGCAAAAAAGTGACTGCTGAAAAGACAGAAGTGTTAGTAAGGTGTCAAGGGTTAGAAACGTCTTAAGTGACATTCACACCCAGGTTATGTAAATGATTTCCGCCTACTAAAAAAGAAAAGCGCATGAAAATATTTTCTGAGGACACGCCATAATAACCATTATTCACAGACCGTGACAAGAAACACACAAGAAACGACTTGTCTAAAGCCAACTGTAAAACGTATGGCTGCTCAGATACAACCCTGGCATGTTCACGTATGAAGGATATACTGTAATGAGGATCTATTTTATTTGTACTTGTCTGTTTTCTTACTGAAATACATAATCGCTCAAAGTGGATGTGTTTTCAGATTTCACAATAGAAATTGCTTTTATTATTTAGGTAGACCTCTAAGGGTGAGACTGGTGTACTTACTCTGAAAATCCTTGTCAGAATGGCAAGAACATACCAAGATGCATGGACGTTTCACAGGTCTAATGTTAGTGTCAAAATGCAATTATTGTAGGAGTAAAGGGGGCTTTACATGCTACGACATCGCTAATGCGAAGTCGTTGGGGTCACGGAATTTGTGATGCACATCCGGCCGCATTAGCGATGCCGTTGCGTGTGACACCTATGAGCGATTTTGCATCGTCGCAAAAATGTGCAAAATCGCTCATCAATGACATGGGGGTCCATTCTCGAATATCGTTGGAGCTGCAGGTACGAAGTAGTTCGTCGCTCCTGCGGCAGCACACATCGCTCCGTGTGACGCCGCAGGAACGAGGAACCTCTCCTTACCTGCCGCCGGCCCCAATGCGGAAGGAAGGAGGTGGGCGGGATGTTACGTCCCGCTCATCTCCGCCCCTCCGCTTCTATTGGGCGGCCGCTCAGTGACGTCGCTGTGACGCCGCACAGACCGCCCCCTTAGAAAGGAGGCGGTTCGCCGGTCACAGCGACGTCGCAGGGAAGGTAAGTATGTGTGACGGGTCCGGCCGATGCTGTGCGACACGGGCAGCGATTTGCCCATGTCGCACAACCGATGGGGGCGGGAACGCACGCTGGCGATATCGGTACCGATATTTCAGCATGTAAAGTAGCCTTAAGGCCACCTTAACAATGTACCTGGTAGTTAGGCAATTCTGCATTCTTAATAATGTAAAACAGTTTATATGTGGGTGAGTTTACCCCTTATCTAATAAGTTTCCAATACGGTTTAACCGCGTCTCGAAGGAGTAAGTACATGCACAATACATTGTCCGTCATGTGCATGCAGCGCGTTAGAAGCGAAACTTGCTCCATAGATGGCAGGTGCCAGCTTTGTTATACAGATGGCAAGATGCAAAAAAGATGCATAAAAGATGCAACCGGATCTATCTTCCTTCGCTACTGTTTAACCTTTCAGATCTTGCTGACAAAAAATGGCATTTTTATGGTTCTGTCACTTCTGTGCACCCATTAAATAAAAATCACACACCACGGCACCGAGGAACCGGTCATCACTTTTTTTGTACTCCTATGATTTCCATCTTGTGGCTGGGCTACATACAGTGCCTTAAAAAAGAATTCATACCCCATGAAATTTTCCAAATCTTTTCACATTGCACCCACAAACTTAAATGTATATTATTGGGATTTTATGTGATATACCAATACAATTGTAGCAAGCATTTGTAAAGTGGAAAGGAAAGGATACAAAGCATTTTTGCATTTAGCCCCAAACGTTCTACTTTGGTCTCCTCTGACTAGACCTTCCAGATGCAAAGTAAGAGACACAGCTAACATGGGGAAGATGGGACAAAAGTAGAACTTTTTTGACTAAGTGCAAAACGCAGTGGGGGGGGGGGGGACAAAAAAGGCTATCAATGCAACACTGCACATCACCATGAAAACACCATCCCCACTGTCAAACATAGTGGTGGCAGCATCATGCTGTTGAGAGTCTTCTTCTGCAGGGACTGGGAAGCTGGTCAGAGCTTTTGGGAAGATGGATGGAGCTAAACACAGAGTAATACTGGAGGAAAACCTGTTGGAGACTGCAGGAGACTTGAGACTGGAATGAAGGTTCACCTTCCAGCAGGTTCCTAAAAATATTGCCAGAGCTACAATGGATGGTTTAGACCAAAGCATATTCATGTGTGTGAACGGCCCAGTCAAAGGCAAGACCTAAATCCCAATCTGTGGTAAGACTTGAAATTGCTGCTCACAGATGCTCTCTCCCTGCGCTAAAACTAGTTTGCAAAGAACAATTCAAGATTTCTGCCTGTACATGTGCAGAGCTGGTAGAGACATACCCCAAGAGACTTGCAGCAGTGATTGCAGTGAAAGGTGGTCCTACAAAGTATGGACTCAGGGGGGCTAAATAAAATGTGTGTCACAATATCAGATTTAGAACCCTTTCACCACCCGGCAATTTTCCATTATTGCGCTTTCGTTTTTTAGTTCACTTCTTCCAAGAGACGTAGTTTTTTATTTTTCCATCAATATTGCCATATGAGGGCTTTTTTTTTTTTTGCAAGGCAAGTTGTACTTTTAAATGAAGCCATTATTTTTACCATATTGTGTACTGGAAATGGAAAAAAAATCCAAGTGTGGTGAAATTGCAAAATAAAGTGCAATTTCACGATTAATTTTTTTTTTCTTAATTTAACATAAACTGACATGGTATTATGATTCCCCAGGTGAGTACGAGTATGCAGATACCAAATATGTATAGGTTTTCTTTTTATATTAAGTAGTGCAAAAAAAAACAAAAATCGCTTTTGGCACCACTTTCTGAGACCCATAACATTTTTATTTCTTTGGATCTAGGGCTAAGTGATGGCTTATTTTTTTCTCTGATCAATACTAGTCGTAGTTCAAAAATCCAATATTGCTGGTTGTGAAATGTTAATCACCATTTTAAGTTTTCTTTTTTTTTCTTTTTATTCCAGATTCGAAATCCATTCTCTAAAGGACTGGATATGGATGACCTATGTATATCCAAATGAAAGTGAAATGTTTAACTTTCCCTCTACATTACCATGCCTAGGCTTATATTGTCAGGGTTCTTCTAGAGAAACAAGCACAGTATCCGTATGTGTGCAGTGTGCACACCTGCGGACCTGTTACCTGTCAGACTAGTGACTAATGGAAAATGACGGCCACGTGTGTCCATATATTACCTGTATATACAAATACCATAATTGTAACAAAGTAGATAAAGATTGAACCATTCCAGGTCAAACCACACACTAAATGATGTCAGGCAGAATCGTCAAAGATTGGTGTTAAAGTAGAATTATTGGTTGGGAAACAAGAACACCTTCATATGAGGCCACAGAGTTTTTCCACAAGACTAAAAAATATAAAAAAGTCTTAAACAAGACCTGACAATTACCATTGGTTGTCATTATGATTTAAAAAGAGAAAACACAGTAGTTTGACAATAAATGGCTTCACCCAACCACTAACCATGAGTGGAAAAAAAGATTTTGTGTTATCATTCACATTCTCTGAAAAAAGGCCAAGAAAGCAAAAAATCTGCCGAGGCATGTAAACTTTTGAGCACAACTGTATGTAGGTTTGTGGGGAGCATTTGAACCCACTGGTGCTTCACAGATGTAAAAATGGATATTGTTTTTTTCCACTAAAATGTTTGTAGCCCCAAATTTATAATTTAAAATGGATAATTTGTTATTAGTGATGGGCGGACCCAGACTGTAACAGTTCGATCCGCGCAGTTTCAAAGTACCCAGGTGCCTGACCCGGGCCCAGGATTCTAGATATTGATCCGGAACTCAGAAAATAAAAAATAAAAAGGAAAAATAAAGAAAATAAGAATGAAGCGAGCGCTTCATACTTACCAAGGCTCCGGAGCGGCTGTCACATTGCTCCCGCTGTCTCTCCTTCATTTCCTTGGCCACTCATTGTTACTCATCCATATGCACTGTTTTCCCCACTAACCGGTCGTCTGTGATTGGTTGAAGTCAGATGTGCCTTTGTGACAGTGTCTGACTGTAACCAAACACAGGCGCTGTCTGTGGGTCAGTATCATGGTATAAAGATAAATATACAATTGGTGTAGGGCCCCCACATTATTAAAATAATTTTAAAAAAATGCCACAGGCGGTTCCTCTTATTTTGATACCCAGCAGAGATAAAGCAAATAGCTACAGGCTGCAGCCCCCAGCCATGCACCTATCTTGCCTGTGTATCAAAATAAGGCTAGTTTCACATTTGCGTTGAACGGTATCCGTTGCATTACGTTGTGTGACGGATGCAACGGATGTGTTGCATATAGTGGCACAACGGATGCAACGGATGCTGCAAAACAACGGAATCCGTTTTGATTTTTTTTATTTTTTTTTTACAGTTTTACCGGCGGCAGACTATTGTGAACGATCAGCTGATCGCTCCCAGTAGCCAGCCGCCAGGTGATCAGCTGATCGCTCCCAGTAGCCGGCTGCCGGGTGATCAGCTGATCGCTCCCTGCAGCCGGCCGCCGGGTGATCAGCTGATCGCTCCCAGTAGCCGGCCGCCGGGTGATCAGCTGATCGCTCCCTGCAGCCGGCCGCCGGGTGATCAGCTGGCGCCCGGGCATGCGGCGGGCGGGCGCTCAGCTGAGCGCTGTCACTTGCCGGCGCTCAGCTGAACGTTCGGCCACCGCGAGCCAAAATAAAGTTTGTGATTTAAAAAAAAAAAAAGAGCATGCGTAGTGAAATCCAGAGGATTCCGCTGCTCAAAACAACGTTACATGCTGCGTTCCTCCCGCTAGGCGGAAGCAACGGAGCGTCGCCCAGTGGAAGCAACGCAGGTCCTTTTGGTACAATCCGTCAACCATACAAGTCTATGGGAAACAGCGGAATCCGTTAACGGATTCCACTGTTTTCCAAAAGGGCGGATTGTAACGGAAGGAAAAAAACGCAAGTGTGAAAGTACCCTAAGAGGAACCGCCTATGGCTTTTTTTTATAATTATTTAAATAAATAATTTTAAAAAACAGAGTGCGGTTCCCCCCAATTTTGATACCCAGCCATGATAAAGCCCAACAGCTGTGGTCTTGTATTCTCAGGCTGGGGAAGTCCATGCTTATTGGACTGCCCCCAGCCTAAAATAGCAGCCTGCAACCTCCCAGGATTGTTACATGCATTAGATGGATCACCAAGTCACAATTATCTGCGAGTCTGCTCATCACTATTTGTTATGCAATTTTCCCAAACACAATGAGACATCATATGAGCTCAAAAACTTATTATAAATATTATTAACTGATTGACATTGGAGAATTTTTTGGTACCATTTTAGGGTATATAACATTTTCTTTAGCACTTTTTAGTCAATTTTTTTTTCAGACGCCGAATGAAGAAAACCAGCAATTCACTTCTCGTTTTTATATATTCTGTTTGGTTCACCAAGTGATGAGACCAATTTATTCTTTGGGTCAGTACTATTACAGTGATACCAGATTTCTACAATTTTTTTATGCTTTGCTGCTTTTACACATGAAAATTTGTGTAAAGGCCGCTTTACACGCTGCGACATCGCTCAAGTGATCTCGTTGGGGTCACGGAATTTGTGACGCACATCCGGTTGCTTTAGCGATGCCGTTGCGTGTGACACCTTTGAGCGATTTTGCATCGTTGCAAAAATGTGCAAAATCGCTCATCGGTGACATGGGGGTTCATTCTCTACTATCGTTGCTGCAGCAGTAACAACGTTGTTCCTGCGGCAGCACACATCGGTACGTGTGACACCGCAGGAATGAGGAACCTCACCTTACCTGCCTCCCGCCCGCAATGCGGAAGGAAGGAGGTGGGCGGGATGTTCGTCCCACTCCTCTCCGCCCCTCCACTTCTATTGGGCGGCGGTTCAGTGACGCAGCTGTGACGTCGCTGTGACGCTGAACGAACCGCCCCCTTAGAAAGGAGGCGGTTCGCCGATTACAGCGACGTCGCAGGGCAGGTAAGTAGTGTGACGGGTCTGGGCGATGTTGTGCGCCACGGGCAGCGATTTTCCCATGTCGCACAACCGATGGGGGCAGGTACCCACGCTAGCGATATCGGTCATGATATCGCAGCATGTAAAGCGGCCTTAAGGCCAGGACTGTACATTAAAACTATATAGCACAAGTGCTTTACTTCATAGTTTATTGTTGGACTTTTGTGTATTGCCCTTTCTTTTCTCTTTGCATTCTGTGTTTGCAGTATGCTATATGTCTGTCTCACCCACAGAATAAGATATGAAGATATGATTTGCTTATCATTGTAGCTAGCTTCCCTCTTACGTCAGCAGGACTATGCTAATACCTTTCTCATGCAGAGGTGCAGCATCTTCGGGTGATATGCTGACAAGGGCTTACAGTTAATCAGAGCATTTACATTTCAAAGACGTTCTACCTTGAGCACACCCTTAAGATTTCCAAACAAGTCCAAATGTTTTGGCTTAAGGTAAGAATATAATTTCTATAATCTAAAACCTGTCATGTGTATTAAGCCTCTGAAGTCTATCTTTGGTCCTAATTATTCATGGCTAAGGTTTATGCCAACTTTATGCTTCTCTAGGTAAAGGCCCCGTCACACTAAGCAACATCGCTAGCAACATCGCTGCTAACGAACAACTTTTGTGACGTTGCTAGCGATGTTGCTGTGTGTGACATCCAGCAACAACCTGGCCCCTGCTGTGAGGTCGTTGGTTGTTGCTGAATGTCCTGGGCCATTTTTTAGTTGTTGCTGTCCCGCTGTGAAGCACAGATCGCTGTGTGTGACAGCGAGACAGCAACAACTAAATGTGCAGGCAGCAGGAGCCGGCTTCTGCGGAGGCTGGTAACCAATGTAAACATCGGGTAACCAAGAAGCCCTGTCCTTGGTTACCCGATATTTACCTTTGTTACCAGCCTCCTCCGCTCTAACTGTCAGTGCCGGCTCCTGCTCTGTGCACATGTAGCTGCAGGACACATCGGGTTAATTAACCCGATGTGTGCTGTAACTAGGAGAGCAGGGAGCCAGCGCTCAGTGTGCGCTGCTCCCTGCTCTCTGCACGTGTAGCTCCGTGCGGTGGTAACCAAGGTAAATATCGGGTTGGTTACCCGATATTTACCTTAGTTACCAAGCGCAGCATCTTCCACGCGGCGCTGGGGCTTGTCACTGGTTGCTGGTGAGCTCACCAGCAACTTGTGTAGCGACGCTCCAGCGATCCCTGCCGGGTCAGGTTGCTGGTGGGATCGCTGGAGCGTCGCAGTGTGACATCTCACCAGCAACCTCCTAGCAACTTACCAGCGATCGCTATCGTTGTTGGGATCGCTGGTAAGTTGCTTAGTGTGACTGGACCTTAACTTAGGTTATGAGAGCCGACCTAAGATGACCCTGCTTCTCTAATTAATAAGGTGCCTGTGTTCTTGGAAAGTCATTGTAAATCACTGAGAAGGTTGATAAGGTAGCACGTCAGTGTGCAGTAGATGTACCTGTGTTGGTGAGGAATGGTCACTCTCCCACAATTACTGAGCAACAACTGTGCATTATTACATGAGATCAGGTATTCATAGTTTTAAGATTCAAAGAAGAAAAGTCCATTATGTTCAACCTACAGCCATGGCCCAAAGTGCACCCTTGAAATTGTTCCAGAAAATGAAGAATTTCTCCCATAAAATTATTGCAATTATATTTTGGTCTCATCTGACCACATGACCCTCTCCCATACCTCCTCCAGATGATCCAGATGGTCATTGGCGAACTTCAAACCGATCTGGATATGTTCTGGTGTGAGCAGGGGGACCTTGCGTGCCTTGCAAGATTTTAACCCATGATGGCGTAGTGTTATTAAAGGTAATCTTTGAGACTGTGGTCCCAGCTCTCTTCAGGTCATTGACCAGGTCTTTTGCAGAAGCATCCTTGCCCCGTGAGGGGAGATCTTCCATGGAGCCCCAGACTCAGTAAGATTGACAGTCATGTTGTGTTTCTTCAACTTGCTAATAATTGTGCAACTGTTGTTGCCTTCTCACCAAGCTTTCACGTGTATTGAGAGCATGCGCTGCTGTGAACAATGACAATATATGCAAACAAAACGATCTATGCATGATCGTTCAGTGTACATTGGAAACACAGCTTGTATAAACAGACTAAATGACAATCACCACTGATCAGCAAAGCAGTAGCTTGGTTCTGTTCCCATATCTATGTAGCAAGCTTGGTTCTATTTCTGTAGCTATGTAGCAAGCTTGGTTCTGTTTCCATATCTATGTAACAAGCTTGGTTCTGTTCCCATATCTATGTAATAAGCATGGTTTTGTTCCCATATCTATGTAACAAGCTTGGTTCTGTTTCCATATCTATGTAACAAGCTTCGTTTTGTTCCTGTATCTATGTAGTAAGCTTGGTTCTGTGCTTTGTTCTGTATCTTATATCTATGTAGTAAGCTTGGATCAGATCCAGTATGTACGTAGTAAGCTCAGTTATGTTCTCATATCTCTGTAGTAAGCTCAGTTATGTTTTCATATCTCTGTAGTAAGCTTGGTTCTGTTCTGGCATCTGTGTAGTAAGCTCAGTCCTAATCTCATATCAATGTAGTATGCTTGGTTGAACTCTCGTATCTATACAGTAAGCTTGGTTCTGTTCTCTTATCTGAACAGTAAGCTTAATTTTGGCACAGTATCTATGTAGTATGCTTGGTTGTGTGGTACCATATCTATGTAGTAACCTTTGTTCTACTTCTGTATCTATGTAGTATTGTTGGTTCTGTTTCACTATGTAGTAAGCTTAGTTGTGGTACCATAACAATTTAGTAAGCTTGGTTCTATTCCATTATCTATATAGTAAGCTTGGTTCTGTTCCATTATCTATGTAGTAAGCTTGGTTTTGGTCCCATATCTATATAGTAAGCTTGGTTTTCTTCTCGTATCTATGCAACCTCGGTAATAACCTTGGAAATACGTGTGAATCTAAATATGAGAACAACACCAGACACTGTTATTTTTAATGTTCGGTTACTTCTGCTACTTTAAATGCAGCCGCCAGATGCACGAAGGCTAAATGTAGGCCACCACAACTCATGGGCCAGTAGTTAGTCATTGCCCCCCAGCCTAAAATTTGTCTGTTTCTGGCCTGGAGACTACTATAAAGTTAAATGGCAATAACATTCTTAGACTTATAAAATATATTAATGATTTACAAGGCAGGTTTAGGCTGCTTTCACACATCCGGCTTGAGCTCTGCGGCTCAATCCGGCTGTGCAAGCTATGCAACGGATGCGGTGAAAACACCGCATCCTTTGCATAAGTTTTTCCCTTGCGGCCCGTCCGGTTTTTGCCGCTTGCGGCATGCTACTGAGCATGCGCAGTGGCAAAAACCGCATGCGGCGGCCGGATGCGGTTCTTGCCGCATCCGGCCGCCATAGGCATGCATTGAAAAATGCGCCGCATCGGCCGAATGCGGCGCGATGCGTTTTTTTTTTGCCGCACGAAAAAACGTGCTAGGCAACGTTCCATCCGGCCACTGCATTGGCTAAATCTGCCGCATGCGGCAAAAAACGGATGGAACGCAAGGCCATGCGGCACAATGCGGCACTAATTAAAGTCTATGCAGAAAAAACGCAACCGGCAGCAAAAAAAACCGGTTGCGATTTTCCTGCAAAGTGCCGGAGTGTGCCGCATTGCAGAAACCGGAGGTGTGAAAGCAGCCTTACCTGCAAATTTTGCTCTAATTTTAGTGTTGTAATTTCCAAATATAGCCTGTAAGCATTTGGAGTAGCCTGTAATTTATTAATGATATTTAGCATTAAATTGTCTACATTCTCCTGCAGGGAAAACATGGAGCGTTTAAGGAGATATATTTATAAATTTACTTTGAACATTTCCAAGCTCCCGATCAGGCGATGAATGAACAAAACCGTATTGATGACAATATGCAGACTGTATGGAGACTAAACAATTGTATTGGAGGGGTTTTCCCCAAATATTAGTACAGTATAAGATAAAGACTAACCTCCTGATCACTGAGGGCTCCAGAACCATGAGAATAGGATTCTGCAGAGCCCTGTCTTGAAAGTGCCTGTGCTGTACTAATTGTGAATGGCACTACCGGAAATACCAGAGCAGTTCTCGGCTTTCTCCGTTAGGTCGAGCTATTGTCACACAACATATTTAAGAAAAAGATAAAGCTGACACATTTCAATAAAATCTTAAAATATTTTACAACTATAAAATTACTATTTCTACAAAAGGAAGGTAGGTCCAGAACTTACCAAAAAACATTATTT
Source organism: Anomaloglossus baeobatrachus (assembly GCF_048569485.1). Taxonomy (NCBI): domain Eukaryota; kingdom Metazoa; phylum Chordata; class Amphibia; order Anura; family Aromobatidae; genus Anomaloglossus; species Anomaloglossus baeobatrachus. The sequence goes on from NC_134353.1 coordinate 154,083,891, forward strand.
CTTCTAAGATTCACTTAAAGGGGTGGTTCACTAGTTAGCATTAGTGGCCACATGTTCAGAAATAAGGCTTCTCTCATATACCTTGTGTTGGCAATTGTACCTCTGAGTGGCGCTGAGTCAGCTCATCTCCATCGTGTGACCTTTGAGATCTGATGATCTCACGTCAGCTTCCAGTTGAGCCGACATCACCTAGACCGGCCCCAGTCTCTGTGAGTGACTGGGCTGTGGGTGGAGTTTTCCCGCACATCACAGCCCAGCATCTCTCCTTCTTGTGGTGCTCTGCAGTAAAGGAGAGAGGGCACGAGATGCTGGGCTGTGATGAGAGGTGAAAGTCAACCCACAGCTCAGTCACTCAGGGAGACTGGGGCCCACCTCAGTGATGTAGGGTCAACTGAAAGTTGGCGTGACATCATTGGATCTCAGTGGTCATGGATCCCAGGGGTCACGCGATGGGGATGAGCTCAGAGGCACTATTGCCAAACACAAGGTATTTGAGAGAAGCCTTGTTTCAGAACGTTATATTGATGTGGCTAGTAAAGCTAACTAGTGAACCACCTCTTTTAGAACAGTATAAGTGTACATCTATGGGAATCTCGTTACTTGGCATGATTAAGAACCAGCCTGGTTCAAAAAATTGAGACCAGGTTCCTTGGGATGCTCTTTTATTCATCCAATCTGGGAAACTAAATAAAGGATATTCTTATTTTTGGAGAAGTACTGGTTGCTTCTTACATACAGCTATCTCTAAAGGCCAGAAAAGTGTTTTTGTGCCTTGCACTGTCTATATGGAATAACGTATCTGGGAGAGGTGGGCCTATTTAAAGCTCCTGTTTTCTATACTACTATTTGCATTTTTTTTTAGATGGGGGAAATAAAATTATTACAGCACCATTTAAAATGTTTATATGCCGACAATGAAATATGGAAAATATTCTACTTCGATATTATGATAAAAATTAAGCACAGCTTACAATACTAAAGTAGTAAGTTATCATGATCGCCCATATCAAGCCCTGCAAGGAAAATAAAAAATGACAACTGGTGTGGCAGGACACCTAAGTAAGCACTAGAGGGCAGCATTGCCTAACATTTTACATAAACAAGTAGCATTACATTTTCTATGTTACTCCTGCCCTCTGGTGGTTATTTTCAATGTTACAACACAAAATGTAACAAAAATGAACGCTAAATGGGGTTATATTGAATGTTGAAACATAAAAAAGATGCAAAACCACAACAATATCTGCATAAAATGTATGAGTAAGCTGGCTGTAGGAATGCTTAAAAACTGCCTATAAAATACTTATAACATGTTAGCATTTTTTTTTTACATTATATAAAAAGTGTCCAGATATTTAATTGGTGCAGAAGTGCGGTTGTAAAATACTACAAGACATTACAATCACATAATATGTAAGTCCATGTGGGACTAGTATGCTACGGGCTGTTGAGAGCAAAAAAAATCATGTAGAAATTTGCAGAGGTAAAAAAATGGTGAGGTCTTTTGTGGTGAATTTCGTCACACTACACCCTGTGGATTGCAAACATTGACACCTCAGCTCAATTTACAGATTCTTTGCACAGCGTATGGATGAGATTTTGTAAAATATCGCCTACTTTTCTTGCCCTGACATTTTTGGAAATGTGGGGAGGTGTCTACTTTACCCTCAACTGTGCAGGAGAAAATCCAAAGCAACTACAAGGGAACACAACATATAGCCACAACAAGTGAAGGACAAAAAGACTACAAAAGATAATTTCTCAGTCTTTAAGATTATCTGAACATAGAATTGAAGGTGTCCTGACAGTCCTAGCTGTCAGAGAGAACAAGCTGGAAAAAGGCCTATCATTCCCTATTGTCTGTGCATTACCTTGTATAGGTGCCGCCCATCCAATATGGTTTAATGCCTCCCTTCCAATATGGTGCTGCTTCAGGGTCATGCGGGCCCATAGGTGACAGAGTCCAAGTGGGTCTCTATGCTTTCCCCCTCACCCTCCGAGAATGATTACTTTGTTGTTTTTTTTTACCAATATAGCCGTATGAGAGTTGTTTTTAGTGGGGTGAATTGTAGGGAAAAGAAATTCCACCATTATTTTGTGGGTTTTGCTTTAACAGTGTTCACTTTAGGCTGGATTCAGGATGCGATATGCTAAGGACATTTGGCTCCTGCTGTGCTGTCAGTGTTAGCCAAGTGTCATTACACTGTACTGCGATCCTGCGATCGGATCACAGCTGCGGAGGAGAGGGAGGGACTAATCTCACCATCTCCTCCATTGTCAGCTGATACGATCATTGCACTGCACTCGGATGTCATCCGATTGCAGTCTCATGTTTCACTCGCCACTATAAACTGGTATGGGTGCGAGTGATATGGCTCTCACTGACGATTGCAGCATGCTGTGACTTTTCTCTCACCCAGAATCTGCATGAGAAAAAAGCTGACCATCTGCTCTCCCTCATTGATAACATTGGCCACAGTGCAATGGGAGATTTTCTCGCACTGCACTCGTCCTAGTCATACGCTCATGTGAGCGTGCCCTTACAGTGGCAATGACATGTTAACTCTACCCTATGGGTCACTGCACTTCTAATGATACCAAATTTATGTAAATTTTTATATGCTTCAATACCTAAAAAATGGTTTGTATCTAGTGTTGAGCGAGTAGTTAACTATTTGTACTTTCTATGTTTGTTAGCGAGTACTGTCCGCTACTCGCATATTCGTTACAAGTAGCGGACACAATGTAAGTCAATGGGAAATACTTACTAAGTAGCGAGTAACCCAAAAGCCGTACTTTTCGTGCAAGTAGAGAATAGTATGGCTTTCTACTTAGTGAGTATTTCCCATTGACTTATATTGTGCCCGCTATTCATAACGAATATGCGAGTAGCGGACAGTACTCGCTAACAGCATAGAAAGTACAAATAGTCAACTACTCGCTCAACACTATTTGTATCACTATTAGTGATGAGCAAGTGCTTCCATGCTCAGGTGCTCAGTACTTGTAACAAGCAGTTGAACACTCGTACAAGGAGTTTAATGGAAGTCAATAGAGAACTCAAGCATTTTTCAGGAAGATTCTGGAAAAATGCTTGAGTTGCCAATTGACTTCCATTATACACGGTATACGAGTCAAGCCCGTTTTCATTTTGTCATGCAGTTTATGTGATAAATCTGACAATATTTTATTAGTTTGAAGAGCTATGCATGCAGTGATAGAAAAAGGCTATTTTTTATTATTATATTAATGAAGTCATGAGAAAGGGGGTGCTTTAAACTTTTATATTGTTTTCATTTAGCAAAAATATTTTCATTGTATCTAAAGGCCCCTTTACACACTGCAACATCGCTAACAACATCGCTGTAACGTCACCGTTTTTGTGACGTAATAGACCTCCCCAGCGACATTGCAGTGTGTGACACGCATCAGCGACCTGGCCCCCGCTGTGAGGTCGCTGATCGCTACAAATCTTTCAGGACCATTTTTTGGTCCTTTGTTTCCCGCTGCGCAGCATGCATCGGTGTGTTTGACACCGTTACTACGACTTCGTTAGCGACTTCCCTTTCAAATAGCTGCTTTGACACGTCCCCAATGACAAGCTAGGTCGTTCTGCAGTTCCGGATCGCTGTTGCGTCATTGGCCAGGTTTGCCTGTTTGACAGCTCACCAACAACTCGCCAGAGACTTTGTAGAGATCCCAGCCAGGTTGGGATCGCTGGTGGGATCGCTAGAAAGTCTCAGTGTGTAAAGGGGCCTTTAGATGTTTTATTAGCCCCCTTCCACACCAGAGAACGTGATTACTTGTACAATACTATGAAATGCTGTAATAGTGCAGTGTATTGTAAAATTTGCGATCTCCTATAAAGCCAAGTCACAAGATGGGTGTAATAAGTGTAACATTTTGACAGACATGGGGGCCTTCAGTAGGCCATTGATTGCCAAAAGAGTGTGCTGGCATGGCACCCTACAATCACATTGGAGTATAGAGAGTAGGGAGGTGGTGGTGGGGGGCCATTACTAACCTCCCCAGGCCGGGTTCACACGAGCATATTTCCTGGTCGGCATATGTATTACAATGGCCGAAGTGACCACAGATGCCCCAACCTGAACTTACAACCTCATTAACACATATGAGGCTGTAAATTCAGGTTAGTAGATGCAAGATCAGATCAGGCATTGTAGTTTGTATTCAAACCATGATTTATACTCGTGTGAACCCACATTATTGTATCTTTCTATTTACTTACAACGTGGGACCGAATGATTGCAATGTAATTTTTTGTACTACCAACATATTTGTAGTTTTTTTTTTACCCATACTTCCAATGACAGATTTCAATTGATAAAAATTACATTTAAGTCTTAGGGCTTCGTTTTCCAATCTGCAGTTATTTAATACCCTGTTTACACAGCCCGACTGCGCTTATGATACACACAGAAATATCAATTATATAGGCTGTCTTTGTATACTGTAGCTCATGATCTGTGTACACAGGACTATGTGCTGCCAAGAACAATTGTGCCGCCCCCGTGCCAGCAGCCGGCGCTGCTCGGGCCCGGACCTTTCGGTGTGGTGGCTCGAGGGTCTCCGGACCCGGGAGTCTCACAGACACGGCGAATAAAATGGGGGGGACTTAGAGATGTACGGGCTAAGCCGTAATAAGTTTGTGACGCCACCCACGGTGTGTGGTGAGGTGGGACACCACCGCTGCTGTTACGGGGCGCCCGGGGGAGATGTTGCGCAGCAAGATGTTAACCCCTCCGTGGGTAGGGATGGTGGCCCCGGGACCTGGTGGCTCGGTGCAGGGGATGGCGATCGCAGGGGGTGCTGGTGTACTCCCTGTTAGTAAAACACACAAGTCTCTGGTAAACCAAGGTGATGGTGGCTGGTGCCACGGCCGGTTGCGTTCTGGTCCCCCACCCGGCTGCTGGTTTCTATCCTTTTCCTGCACTGCTTTGTGTAAGGTGGACTTTCCTAGTGTGAAACTCAGGAGTCCGCTCCCGGCTGGATGTGGCCTAAGGAACCGTGCACGCAGACGCTGGCCCGTGGGATCTATGGGCCCTGGCGGTGACCTCTTATCCCTAATCGGTGGGCTGTTGTCTTCTATGAGGGACTTTGGGTGGGACAAGACCTCTAGTCCTGGCCTCAATCAGTTAATTAACCAGTGCCACTTGATTCTGGTCCTGGCTTCAGGGTCCGAGTAGCCCCCTTTGTGCTCCAGTTTCCGGGTCGGTTCCCTGGGTCGGTACCGGAGGGCTACAACCCTGTCCCGGTCCACCTCGGTTCCACCGAGCCGTCTTCCCGTGTCCTGCGGACGGAGACCACCGTCTGCCTCCTAGCCAGTGACACCAGGGCTCCTACCCAGGAACCCTTGAACTCTCCTGCTGGAGCTACACTTAGCTCCCGCCCACACTCCTCTCCAAACTGAACTTCAAAGCTAAACTGCCTGTTTTCCCGCCCCGGGCTGTCTAGACCCCTGGGTGGGTGTGTCCCAACCGCCTGGTGACGCCCAATGGTGTGTCTATCTTTCCCTAAGGGGGGGTGACTAGGGTTTCTGGTTGGCTGTGTGTTTCCTAGTGAGGGAACGGTGTAATGCGAGGGCCTAACTGTGACTACCTGGTTTTGCCAGGGCGTCACACAATGATTAGGTTTCACAGAAAAAGTCACTACTAAAATATCATTCTTTATTGTACAAAGAATTTTTACATATAAATCCTTAAGGATACACACATAGACCAAAAACAAACAGCCAAATATGAGAGACTCCAGCTGATTATACAGCAGAAAGACCAGTGATATAGACCAGTGATATACCCCAGAAATTGGGGGTAAATATATCACTACACCAATCGACCTTCACTATAGAGACACATACGATTGGACTAAATTTGGTCGAGATATGTCTATATTCTGAGGCTCTCACAAGCCCAAGGTAAAGAAATTAAGAGTAACCAGAATACATTCACCTAGACTAAAATGTCCCTGAAGTCACAATAGTATTTACATGACATAATTTCGCAAACTCCTGATTAGTAATTTTCACTCAATAATTTTCACCCGACGCGTTTCTCCTCATACAAAGAAGGTTCATCAGGGGTGTTTATAACATGTCATGGTACATATAGTTTAAATCAATTGATATGTGAGGAGAAAAGCAGTAAACATATATGAATACCCCAAATATTACAAGGAAGACCTTATCACTGAAGATTTTTAGTGTCAGACGTTTTCTAGATATATAATACAATTCTTTATAAGGCGTGATATTCAAAATTGAATTTCTTCAGTTCTTATTAGAGGTTCTGACTGATGTCTAGATGGGTGGCCCAGTCAAAGTGCAAATTCCACAACAAACTTTAGACTATATTTCCATTCCAAAAGGATTAATATTAAATTTCACTAGTCCATACACAGGTACGTAGGCAATCTCAGCAGATACTTTAAACAAGGTTTCTTTTCTCAATGTGGAATGATGCAGCTCCAATACCTCCTCACATGGCTGATAAATTTAGTCCAATCATACGATTGGACTAAATTTAATATTGAAGGTCGATTGGCGTAGTGATATATTTACCCCTAATTTCTGGGGTATATCACTGGTCTTTCTGCTGAATAACCTGCTGGTGTCTCTCATATTTGGCTGTTTGTCTTTTGTCTATGTGTGTATCCTTAAGGATTTATATGTAAAAATTATTTTAAAAAATGTTTGTACAATAAAGAATTGATATTTTAGAAGTGACTTTTTCTGTGAAACCTTACCTAGTTAAATTACTCTCTGTGAATAATACAAAAACAATGATTATTTAAAGGGGTTGACCAGTCTAAAATGATAAGTCTGCAATCTCTCTATGTGTCACTCTATGTGACTGCAGACCTTTGAATTCTCACACACTGCGCTGCGAGGATTTGCCGGTTTCTGAGCCAGGTAAGGCGGTCATGTGTCACAGGGTGAAAGGGGATAACAGGGAATCAGGGCTCCTACACTGACCCTCAGGCTAGGGAGCCCTAGCTGTCCCTAATCCCAGAGATACCTCCAGGGGTGAAAATGTCTGGGCCCCCTGCCTTGAACTGCGCCTGGCAAGCCCAGATCTTATACCCTCACTCCCCCAATCCAGGACAGGACTAGGACAGGAGTGATTGAACCCACAGATAGAGACAAAATGGGGAAACTAAAAACTTTGACACAGCTAGCACACACAGAGGTATTAGCCAATATATGACAAGGAGGAAAAAAAGAGCAGGGAGGAAATAACCATACGACGAAAGGATTTCCACAGCACACAATAAATCACAAGCAATTGGAACACAACAGCACATGGACCAGTTTAGCAAAAGCTATAGTTTGCATGGGAAGACAGGCTACACCATCTTAGGAAGGTGGGAGTAACTGTGATAGGTCTCCTACAACATGTGATCCAAGAAGTAGCCAGCAGGGTAGCAGAGATTAACTCCTGCAAATCTGATCACTAATGAGCACACAGCTGGTTGATACCCGAGCTTGTCTGCGCAACTCAGAAGCACCTGAGACGGCATGAACAGCGTCAGATGCTGCCATAACACTCATCGAGTTTTGAGCCAAACACCGTGTGACATCACGTCACCACAATTGACTGCAGACTTATTTTAGACCAGACAACCTCTTTAAGGAAACTTAAAAGATCATTTCAATGACAGTCTGTTTACATTGCATGATTATTGGAAAACAAGGGTTCCACAAACGAATATTCCTGATAATCGTGCAGAGTTATTCCAGTTTTATGCACTTAAGGTTAAAAGTAGAATATTACATACCAGAAAGTGGAAGAATAGGCAGTAGCCGTCATGCCTTGATTAATACATAAGAAAGGTTATCTGCTTGGCACCACAAGAATTTTCCCCATAGTCCAGACCTCCTTCATTCCTGTGTGAAATCATGCATTTTCTCCAGAATAATCTCATTACAATGAGCAACATGAAACCATGAGGAGCAACATGACACCAGAAAACTGAGAAGGCAACGTGCACTGTAGAATAATGCTGAGCAATGTTGTCTGTGTACACCTTACTCCACGGGTATGAGGAAACTCACACATGCAATAGACCTGATGTCAGTAAATAATGGGCACGTTCTGTGAATATTAGGATTGCCAGGGTACAAAACTTGGGCATAGTACACCTGTCATTCATCACACTGTACAGATTTGTGAAGCCCCGTCGCCTCAGGGTCTTCACGTGTTGGGAGTCTTCTGGCCACGGGTAGGTCAGGTTAACTTCAATGGGAATCGTGACGCCACTCTCGGCATTTGCGGTCAGGGGAGGTGACCGCCACTGCAGTTTAACGAGCGTCTGGGGCTGATGGTAAATGCAGTCTGATGTTACGGCCTTCCGAGAGTGAGGCTGGCCCCAGGGGCTCAGATGTAAGGGCGTGGTACCACAGATCGCAGAAGAACTCACACACAGGCAGAAAAGTCTTTCAGGGTTTTTACTCACTTCTCTGATGGCAACGTGAGATAACCCGGGCGATGCTATGGTGAACCAGGTGGAAGCAGGTATCCTTCAGGCTGATATATGGGTGACTGCTGACTCGCCTTCCTGCACCTTTGTTTCGGATCACCCCTGACTTGAAGTGTATCGTGGGATGTGTCCAGGGAAGTCCTCCCCGTTCTCCCCTTTCTGACCCGTTTGCTGACAGCGTGGACCAAGGATAAGATGGCTCAAGGCTCGATCCTCCTTATGGGCCCCCTCGTTGCTGTTGATGCTGCGGTTCTGTGTTGGTTGGTGTGGGACTTCTTGTCCACCCCATCGGCAGGATTCAGCAGACCATTAAATGGATATCTGGCTCAGCAGACCATTAAATGTATGTCTGACTCTAGGGACCTGTACCCCGTGTGTGCTTCCACTGCCAGGAGTTCCCGTACTCGACCCCGTACTTCTCCCTCTATTCTGGTGTCCTTCAAGGCAACTGTGTGGCAGTGCTCTCCTCCGTCAGCAGCCACTACAGGTGCAGAGTCTGACTAGTGTCCTTCCCTTCGGCTCTACACCTCAGACGCGGCTGCTCCACTCCTATTCCTTTGACTGCCACTGCACACTCTATAGCTCCCAGTCCCACTACCCACCACTAGCTGGGATACGAGGGATACGCCCCCTTCCTGGGTCTGCCCAGGGGTCCCCTCTAAGCTGTGTGTGTGTCCTGGGTACTACGTGTCTGTGTGTGTCCACACCCTACTCAGCCTTTAGGATTACCTGTTTTGTACTGACCCAGGCGTGGGTGCAATACTCAGTGGTGCCTGACCAGGTCAGAGGCGCCACAGATTCAACCTGGGTTTGTTGGGACATTTACCAAATTTATCAGAAGTCCAAGAGTTGTGAGGACGCAGTCTATCGATAAATGATGTTATAACCACAACATCAAGTCCACATCTAAGAAACCGCATAGGATTTTACTACAATTTGCTATAATAATGTACAAGTAATCTGCTGCATGGTTTTTACAAATTAATCATGTAAAATAAGCATGTGTGAAGATAAAGGCCTTGTTCAGGTTTAAATTTTTGCCTTAATTCAATAAAAGCATCGGGAAGACTTAGACAAAAATCTAGTACAATAAAGGCCGCTTTACACGCTACGATTGATCTGACGATATGTCGTCGGGGTCACGGTTTTCGTGACACACTTCCGTCATCGTTGGCGACGTCGTTGCGTGTGACAGCTACGTGTGACTCCGGACGATCGCAAATAGGGTGAAAATAGTTGATCGTTGACACGTCGTTCAGTTTCAAAATATTGTTCGTCGTTTGGAATGCAGCAGACATATTGCTACGTTTGACACCCTGCCAACGACGAACAACATCCACACGACCGCATTGGTCAAACAATATATCGGTGAATGATGTAGCGTCGTTTGTGAGATGTGTACGTGTGACCGCTACATAACGACCTATGAGCGATCTCGGCAAATTGTAACAATGATCTGGGCGTGTCACATCGCTAACGAGATCGTTAGCGATATCATTGTGTGCAAAGCAGCCTTAACACTGATTGAAAAATCTTATCTACAACACTGATGAACAATGGTCCATGTTTTTCCCTACAATAAAAATCAGGAATGTCTAAGACCCGCAACACACATCCGTTTAATTTGTACGTGTGCGGTACGTATTTGCACGTACCGGAGACACGTACACACGGAGACCCATGTTATTCAATGGTAGATGGCACACACACGTAAAATCGCACGGAACGTGTGTCCGTGAGGTAAGTACGTGTGTGCGCTTTTCTACACGGACAACATGTCCGCAGGCACGGACCCGCTTTAGTCTATGGGTCCGTGCCTGCACGTACCGCACACGGAGTATGTCCGTGTTCAGCACGTTTCGTGCGTGTGCGTTTTTACACTAGCGATCTTATCTTTTTTTTTTTTAATTAAATTCAGTATACTTACCTTTTTTTCTGCTGTTCTCAGTCATACTTACATTGGCGCTCGTTATTTTTCTTCCCCCGGCTCATACCGCTCCCCGATCACCAGCGCAGCGAGGAACAGCTGTGCAGAGAATACGCGGCAACAATTACTTTGAATATGCCGGCCTCTCATTAGTCAATCTCGTATTCCCTGCTTTCCCCACCCACAGACGCCTGTGATTGGTTGCAGTCAGACACACCCCCCACGCTGAGTGACAGCTGTCTCACTGCACCCAATCACAGCAGCCGGTGGGCGTATCTATACTGTGCAGTAAAATAAATAAATAAATTAAAAAAAACGGCGTGCGGTCCCCCCCCCCCCCCATTTTAATACCAGCCAGATAAAGCCATACAGCTGAAGGCTGGTATTCTCAGGATGGGGAGCCCCACGTTATGGGGAGCCCCCCAGCCTAACAATATCAGTCAGCAGCCGCCCAGAATTACCACATACATTATATGCGACAGTTCTGGGACTGTACCCGGCTCTTCCCGATTTGCCCTGGTGCGTTGGCAAATCGGGGTAATAAGGAGTTTTTGGCAGCCCATAGCTGCCAATAAGTCCTAGATTAATCATGTCAGGCATCTCCCCGAGATACCTTCCATGATTAATCTGTAAGTGACAGTAAATAAACACACACACACCAGAAAAAATCCTTTATTAGAAATAAAAAACACAAACATATACCCTAGTTCACCACTTTAATAAGCCCGAAAAAGCTCTCCATGTCCGGCGTAATCCAGGATGCTCCAGCGTCGCATCCAGCTCTGCTGCATGGAGGTGACCGGAGCTGCAGAAGGCACCGCCGCTCCTGTCACCTCCAAGCAGCTAATGAAGGCAATAGCGCTATCAGCTGAGCTGTCACTGAGATTACTCGCGGCCAACGCTGAATACAGCTGATCGCGCTATTGCCTTCATTAGCTGCGTGGTGGCCCTTGGATCTCTAGCCTATGGCGGTGGCTTTTTATCCTCACTGTGTGGACTGTTGCCTTCTGTCGGGTCTTGGGTGTGAGGGAACCCCTGAGGTCCCGGTCACTATCTGATTTGACCGTTGTCAGCGGCTCCTAGCCTGGTCGGGGTCTGATGGCTCTGCCTTTGTGCTTGGTTCAGATCGGCTCCCCGGCCCGGTACCGGCGGGCCACCGCCCGTCCCCGGTCCTACGGTTCCGCTGACCTGCGCCAACTCCTGCAGATGGCCACCACCGTCTGCCGACCTTGCTGACAGTGCCTGGGCTCCGACCCAGACACTCAGTTTCTCTCCTCTCACTTTCACTCCACAACTCAACTACTTCCCTCCACTCACTGCACTCCTAACTAAAAACTGACTACTTTTTCCGCCTCCAGGCCTGAGAACTCCTCGGTGGGTGGGGCCAACCGCCTGGCTCCGCCCCACCTGCTGTGGACATCAGACCCTGGAGGAGGCAACAAGGATTTTGTTTGACTGTTGTTGACTATCCAGGGGAGGGTGTGTGTGTGATGTTGTGTTTGTGACTACCTGGCTAGTCTAGGGCGTCACATTCACACAAAAAAAAATAAAGTGCTGGGGGCGGGTTTTTTGCATTCTCTGTCACAATGATCTTTTTCCCCTTTTCCAATACATTATATGCTAAATTAAATTACACAAAGTTATATATTTATATATCATCCACAAAGAAATTGGACTAAACTTTCTGTTCACCTGATATATTCACTTCTCGAGAAAGGTACATGTTGTGTATTTAGTTGTGAGACAACAAAGGCTATGGATGGTAACTACAACACTGTAAAGTACAACACACCTAGCTCACCGGTGGATTTGTAAATGGAGCCGAGGGCTGTAAGAACGCTTTCAAAACATTAATAGTTTATTTTTATCAATAAACAAAAATGCAAAATAAAAAATAAAATAAATTGTGTGACCGCCCTTGGACAGCAGAAATTCTTCTAGGCACACTTGTAAACAGTTATTGAAGGAACTTGGCATGGAGGTGGGTTTAAACATCTTGGAAACTAATTACAAATCTTCTGTGTATGAGGCTTGTGCAAAACCCTTTTGTTGCTACATGTGATCCCAGACTGACTGAATGATAGTGAGAACAGGGCTCTTTAGGGGCCACATCAACACTTCCAGGACTCCTTGTTCTTTTTTATGCTGCAAATAACTCTTAATTACATTGCCTGCATTTTGAGTTTTTTGTCCTGATACAGAATAAACGTGGAGCCAATCACATGCCTAGCTGAAGTACAGCATAATCGGGAAGTATCTATCTGTATTTCTTAGCATTGAGGACACCATTAATCCTGTTCAAATCTCCAACTTCATTTACTGAAATTGTGTCATTGGTCATAACGCCATATTATGCGCAGGTCTGCAGCTTGTGTTTCTTTTGGTGCTGTAGGGGTTAAGGACTGTTGCCTATCTGCTTTGGAGCCTAAAGGTGGCTTTAAACGCTACAAGATCGCTAAAGCGATCTCGTTGGGGTCACGGATTTTGTGACGCACATCCGGCCGCTTTAGCGATGTCGTTGTGTGTGACACCTATGAGCGATTTTGAATCGTCGCAAAAACGTTCAAAATCGCTCATCGGTGACATGCCCCCCTATTCTCAATTATCGTTGCTGCTGAAGTAACGATGTTGTTTGTCGTTCCTGCAGCACCACATATCGCTATGTGTGACGCCGCTGGAACGACAAACATCTCCTTACCTGCATCCAAAAGGAGGAAGGAAGAAGGTGGGCGGGATGTTCCGGCCACTCATCTCCTCCCCTCCTTTTCTATTGAGCGGCGGTTCAGTGACGCTGCTTTGACATCGCTGTGACGCTAAACGAACCGCCCCCTTAGAAAGGAGGCGGTTCGCCGGTCACAGCAACATCACTGCACAGGTATGTGCGTGTGACACTGCCGTAGCGATAATGTTCGCAACGGCAGCGATCACCACATATCGTTACAATGATGGGGGCGGGTGCTATCCTGCTCGACATCGCTAGCAATTGCTAGCGATGTCGTAGCGTGTAAAGCGGCCTTTAATCTCAGGTGCAGCTCTTTGTGACCACTCCCCTTCCCTATAAACTGTTACGTGTCTTACCATCTGATGCCGGTTATAAAATCTCATCATTTTTATGCTGTCCATTGTGGAAGGAGACAGTCTCTGGAAGAAGCTGAGGAGCCATGACAATTGCAGTGGTGGTGTTTAGCTGCATTGGAGGAGCTTGGAGTGTTTTCCTTTTTGTGTCCATGTTCCCCATCTGTCTCCCTTCTCTTGTGTTGTATTATTGTAGTGTAAGGGGTGGGCAGACCCCTTACAAAGGAGCACAGTTAACCCGGAACGTTGTTATTAATAAAAATGTTTTTATTGTTATTATATTGTGTTAGTGGGTCCATCTAGTGGCCGGGTGGGACAGCTGTCTCACAGAAACAGGTGGTAGGAGGAGCCGGCAGCAGAATGGGGAGGGAGGAGTACAGTTGTTAGAAAAAGTGCGAGTGAGAAGACAGTGTGTCCGGGAGAGAAGAAGCGGAGCAGGGGCAGAGTGTGGGAGCTGGAAGATTAGGGAAGCCGGAGAGAAAAGGAGCGGGCGGAACCTCGAAGTGCGAAGCAGTCCCGGTGTGGGTCCGGGCTGTGGGTAGCCGTAGTGGGAGCCGGGTGAAGCAGAGTAGCCAGGCACATCCCCACTGGAGGAGACGTCAGGGCAGGCTTTCCCCCCCAGCTAAGGAAAACGTGAAGTCATCTGTAACTGCCGGTTTTGGAAGGAGTTGTGAAATAAAGAATGTCTTTTATTTGCACCGAATCATGCCTGGAGAGTGTTTATACGTCGGACGACATCTGCACCACCACACTCTGCCCCACCAAGTCATCTCCTGTCCCGATAGTGACGGCGGAGCCAGGGGTAAGCCTGATATCAAGGGCCATGACTACAAGCCCGGAGGCGCCCCTGGCACCCCGTTACATGTGGCGTAGTCGGCAGGATCCGGATTGTATGCAAGGGGTCCCGACCCAAGAAGACGGAGACCAAGTGGTGCCTAGGGCACAGGATCCGGATTATTGGAGAAGATTCCCGATCCCATGGTGGGAAGAAGAAGCAGTGCCTGCAGCGTTGGACCGGGCACAAGATGGCGGCAAGATGGCCGTCGTCTTCAAGGACGCAGAAAGCGCGCGAAAAGTTGGCGCCAAAAGAAGAGCCTGGGGCTGGCCAGTGCCGAAAAAGAAGTTCGGAGTACTCCACCCAAAGAGGGGAGGTGCCGGTTCCAGGGCATGGACGAAGACATGTGAAGTGGGCGGTGTTCCAGAGAAAAAGAAGAACCGCCGCGGAGGGGTCGACCTGATGTGTGAGACTGGGGGTGGAGTATACCCAAGAGCGGGAAAAGTAAGCCCGCCTCCACTTCCTCTAGCATCTCCACCGACCCCGACGCCCTTACTAGTGACTCGTACTACAGGCAAGATGGAGAACCCTGAGGGACAACAAGCTGCGTTGGTCGCACCTGGGCTGGACCGAAGCCACCAGAAGCAGATTGCGGCTGCGTCTGCGGAGGGATTTCCCTCACACTTGCCGGCTGTACCCGGAGGATCGGGACGGGCCACAAAAGTGACCTGGGTGACGACGTGGGACGCTGTGACCGGAGAGACCACGACCGAGGTCCGAGCGACGTATACCGCTCAGCTGCCATCAGGGAACCGGCCCCTGGGAACCCCATACCTGGAGACACCCCCGCCAGTCGCGGTGGGACCCGCGGGACACGTTCCGATTCCGCCTCCAGCAGAATCACCCGCCCGGAAGCTAGAGAGGGACAATTGGGGCTTCTTCTGGGACCCAGTACAGCCGTCACCCCTGCCTCAACGGAAGTCCCCGTCCCCAGAACCGGACCCGGTACAGGAGAGGCTGCTGGCCGAGACTGTGGCCAGGGAAATGATGGCTGGTCCCCGGACTGCGGAGTTCGAGCAGCAGTGTACCACAGGAACGGTGGTAAAGTTCAATCAGAAGGAGGGGTATGGCTTTATCGAAGATGAGGAAACCGGCGACCACTATTTCTATAACAGGGTGAACCTGGACATTGAAGGCCTGCCGCAACGTCTGCACACATTGTATCCCGGAGAAAAGGTCCGGTTTATGAGAGAGGTGGGATGCCGAGGCCTCTTTGCAGTCGGAGTAACCCGGATGCCTACTAATCAAGAGGCTGCTCAATGGCAGCAAGAACTGGAGTGGGAGGAATGCCAGTACCGGCGGTGGTCGCAGCAAAGACCGGTACTAGCCGAGCTCCCCCACCCGAGACGCACACTGGCCGTAGCCCCGGAAATCCTACCTGGACCAAGCGCTGACCCGGAGAAGGGAACCCTGGAGGTGCTGGCTATTAACCAAAACCTAACCACGCATCCGGTAATTGTCATGGGCAGCCCCCAGCCGTCCCGTGCAGCGACCCACTCACCCCCGTCGGGGGTAGAAGGAGCAAAGCCGGAGATTGAGACCGCGGAGCAACCTGCCAACTACGAGCCCACCGGCAGTTACGAGCCCTTCCGGAGGCTGCACCGGTTGCCCGGGCAGTCCTTGTCGGACTATGTGAAGGCCCAACGAGCTGAGTGGCAACGGGCCTATCACCCGGAGTGACTTTTCAAGACCGGAAGATAGCGGGCCTGTTTTTGTTAAACACCGGCGTTGTTTGAGCCGGAAGAAGCTGTGTTGTGAGTGACCGTTCAAGTTGCTGAGCCCGGAGAGAGCCTGCTGCTGGACTGAGCCAGGGGCTCCTCCGCGTTGTTATGAAGATGAAGATTTTGCCGATGTGTGTTCCTGCCGTCTGACATCTAAGACCGGGAGTGCTGCAAAAGCCTCCGGGCAGAAACTCCACTAAGACCGGGAGTGCCTGCCGACGGTCTCCGGGCACGACTAAGACCGGGAGCTTCCAGGAGGAACTCCGGGCGCCGGACTGGTGCGCCCCTTGCGGTTGCCCAAAGGTGAACTTGCTTGTAGTTTCATTGGAATGATGTTGGTTTTTATGTGTAGTTTTAGATTCATGCCTTGCCGGAAGGCTCAGGCTTAAAGAGGGGAGGTATGTAAGGGGTGGGCAGACCCCTTACAAAGGAGCACAGTTAACCCGGAACGTTGTTATTAATAAAAATGTTTTTATTGCTATTATATTGTGTTAGTGGGTCCCCCTAGTGGCCGGGTGGGACGGCTGTCTCACAGAAACAGGTGGTAGGAGGAGCTGGCAGCAGAATGGGGAGGGAGGAGTACAGTTGTTAGAAAAAGTGCGAGTGAGAAGACAGTGTGTCCGGGACGGGAGAGAAGAAGCGGAGCAGGGGCAGAGTGTGGGAGCTGGAAGATTAGGGAAGCCGGAGAGAAAAGGAGCGGGCGGAACCTCGAAGTGCGAAGCAGTCCCGGTGTGGGTCCGGGCTGTGGGTAGCCGTAGTCGGAGCCGGGTGAAGCAGAGTAGCCAGGCACATCCCCACTGGAGGAGACGTCAGGGCAGGCTTTCCCCCCCAGCTAAGGAAAACGTGAAGTCATCTGTAACTGCCGGTTTTGGAAGGAGTTGTGAAATAAAGAATGTCTTTTATTTGCACCGAATCATGCCTGGAGAGTGTTTATACGTCGGACGACATCTGCACCACCACACTCTGCCCCACCAAGTCATCTCCTGTCCCGATAGTGACGGCGGAGCCAGGGGTAAGCCTGATATCAAGGGCCACGACTACAAGCCCGGAGGCGCCCCTGGCACCCCGTTACAGTAGTACTGAGACTAGTGTTCTCACAGGCCTTCTCACTAGCCACAGTGAGTTCAGGGCAAGTGAGGACCTAGGCATGTGATCAGCGATGGGGGGAGGAGAAGGAAACATATAGGGACGTTATCCTGCATGACCTAAATATCTTATAATGGCCTACAGCTTCTGTGGACTTGTCTCCCATTGAGCATTTGTGAGACATCATTGGTAAGCAATTGGAAAGGGAGATGCCAACAGAGTATCTTAATAATGTGTACTCAAGTGCATTCAGCATAACAAAATATTTCTCAGGCAATCAATTCTAAACTTATTAAGAACATGCCAATGTCTATAACGGTGTGTAATACTTCACGTGGTGCTCATGCAAATTTTTTTTTGTTTTTGTATCATTTGTATATCAGTAGCATATTGCATATATAAGCACACCATTATCACTGATGTTACAACATTAATGTTGAGGAGTCTATATATGTGTATATAATGCTCTGCATAAATGAGTACACCCCAATAAATTTGTCAGAAAACCTCAAGTTTCCCTTCTGAATCAACATTTTCTATAAGATTTATTAAACTAAAAATATTCCCACAAATGTTGGCCTTTGAATGCAAACAAAATTTGTTATTTTGCACACCCCACAAAAAGTACTTTTCCGAACAAATTCATTCAAGACCTTGTTGAAAAATGAGTAAATCTTAATGAAAGTCTTAGCAACAAAGCCATAATGTAGAGTACAAAATTCTAATTAACAAGAATTCAACTACAGGTAAGTCTAATTATTCATTAAACAGGTATCCAGCAGACAGTTACTATAAAAAAGCATCACTTAAATAAAATGCTTCCCATTTCATGCTGTAAGCAATTGTACCACATGAAAGAGAAATGTCACAAGACTCAAGAAAGAAACTAAGGGGTACTTTACACGCTGTGACATCGCTGCCAATATATGGTCGGGGTCACGTCGTTAGTGACGCACATCCGGCGCTGGTAGCGACATTGAAGCATGTAACACAAATGAGCGACGATCAACGAACGCAAAAACGTGCAAAATCGTTGCTCGTTGACACGTCATTCATTTCCATAATATCAGCGCTGCTGCAGGTACGATGTTGTTTGTCGTTCCTGCGGCAGCACACATCGCTAAGTGTGACGCCGCTGGAACGACAAACATCTCCTTACCTGCGTCCACTGGAAAAGGAGGAAGGAAGAAGGTGGGCGGGATGCTCCGGCCGCTCATCTCCTCCCCTCCTTTTCTATTGGGCGGTGGTTCAGTGACGCTGCTGTGACGCTGAACAAACCGCCCCCTTTAATATATATATATATTAGTGCACACTTCAGTTATCCTATTCAGTTATATGTAGTTTTTTTCTGAATGTGAACACAGCTCCGCCCCTTTCGGCCATGTTTTTTCCATCTCCTATATAAGAAAGTCCTTAGTTACCCCTCTCCACCCATAGCAGTTTTTAATTGCAATGAGATGACACACAGTTAGGGTCACAGAGCTAGGGACCCCAATATAGAGATATGCCTTGACGAGGCCTTGGGGCTCAGTTACATTGATCAATGCGATTGCTAAATATCTCCTTTTTCCTAATATTCATGGCAGGTATGCAATTCATTATTCACATGTTCAAATTAGCAAGTAGCATTTTTCACTGTATATTCCAATATTTTTCCATATGCTTGAGGCATTATACCATTATCTATGTTTGATGTGCAGCCTTATCCTTTGTATAGTATGTATTTTTTGGCTTGCACTCATATATATATTAGTGCTCACTTCAGTTATCCTATTTAGTTATATGTAGTTTTTTTCTGAATGTGAACACAGCTCCGCCCCTTTCGGCCATGTTTTTTCCATCTCCTATATAAGAAAGTCCTTAGTTACCCCTCTCCACCCATAGCAGTTTTTAAATTGCAATGAGATGACACACAGTTAGGGTCACAGAGCTAGGGACCCCAATATAGAGATATGCCTTGACGAGGCCTTGGGCTCAGTTACATTGATCAATGCGATTGCTAAATATCTCCTTTTTCCTAATATTCATGGCAGGTATGCAATTCATTATTCACATGTTCAAATTAGCAAGTAGCATTTTTCACTGTATATTCCAATATTTTTCCATATGCTTGAGGCATTATACCATTATCTATGTTTGATGTGCAGCCTTATCCTTTGTATAGTATGTATTTTTTGGCTTGCACTCATATATATATATATATATTAGTGCTCACTTCAGTTATCCTATTCAACTACATTTAGCATTTGACATAAAAAAAAGGAAAAAGGAGCTGAGAAAAAGAAGTTTAACCACATATAAATATTGTTTGTATTTCAGGATTTTTCATTTTCCCACTGAAAAAATCATTACAAAAATCTGAGCTGGACACAAATCTTCTGACCCAAAGTCAACAGCCTCACAAGAGAGACTATCGAGCTTGCATCATGACACACGCGGTCAGTCTGTAGATCGTGGTCCATACTCAGACCATGAATGTTAAAATTGTGCAATCAGCCTGGAGAGGTTTTCTAGGTTATAAAAATTTGTCCCAAAGGAAAAAAGTACCGTAAAATAATGAAGAACCCATTACTCACATGATAAATCAGGAAGCAGTGTTTTTATCAGTGATCAATAGAATCTAGTGACAATTAAAGAGGTTGTCCAGTAAGTTCACATTGTGTAATACTACTGTATGTTCTGAGGATTTCGATAGCGTAGGGCAATGACAACAGAGACGAGTTCTTGGTACAAGATGTTATATAATATGTACACACGGTAGATACACAACGGGAATAAACACAGTAAAACAAACACACAAAACACTTTTACGCAACGGAGCGAAGGGGATTCCCGGGGCCACGCACCGGACTCCCCCAGGGAGACCACCAGAGCGAACCCCTGGACAGGGACTGTCCGGCAATCAACCCCGGAAGGCCTAAATGCGCAGCAGCCGGTACACAAGGGGCAAGTGGTATAGTCCAGGAGTGTCCGTACGGGATGATTGTCCAGAGTGGTTACGAACCGGGCAGAGTGCTGATCAAGACGGCAGACGGAGTCCGGGCACAGCTTGACGAAAACCGGGTATGGTCCAGAGTCGGTCGGTAGATTTCCAGGAGAATCCAAGGCAATCAGGAAGTAGAAACAGCAAAGCAGGAGCACACAGCAAGCAGTATACTCAGGCACTGGACTGGGCTGAGAGGCGGCCTTTTAAGCAGCTGGACAGGAAGTAGGGCAACAGAACCTTAAACTCCATGTTAACTGAGGGCAAGCTCATTCAAAAGAGAACTGGAAAACCTGGAAACCTGACATGACTCCCCCCCCCAGAGACGGCCTCAGGACGGATCAGGGCCCGGCTTGTCCGGGAACCGTCGATGAAACTGAGCGATCTTCCGGGGTGCTCGAATGTTACCCACCGGTTCCCAGGAATCGTCCTCGGGGGCGTACCCCTGCCAACGTACCAGATATTGAAGCCGACGACGATGGAGCCGGGAGTCAATAATGTCCTCAACCACGAACTGCTCCTCGCCGTCGACCATCACAGGCGGAGGAGGAGGCACAACACGACCACGAAACGTATTAGGGGAGACAGGTTTGAGGAGAGACACATGAAAGACCGGGTGTACCTTTAGATGGTGCGGCAACCGTAGCCGACAGGCCACAGAGCTCACGATCCCGGTGATCTTAAACGGACCGATGAATTTTTGTCCCAGCTTCTGCGAAGGAACACCCAATCTCAGGTTTTTGGTGGATAACCATACAGAGTCCCCTACCTTATACATGGGTGCCGGTTTCCGGTGAGTGTCTGCCGACCTCTTGTAACGCTCCTGGGCCGTAGCCACAGTGTCCTTTAGAACCTCCAGATTCTGTCGAAGCTCTGTCAATCTGTCCTCCACCGCCGGCACCGAAACCGCAACCGGTGACCTAGGCAAAACATTCGGATGATAACCCAAGTTAGCAAAAAAGGGCGTTACCTTAGTGGAGCTGCTCTGAGTGTTGTTATAGGAGAACTCCGCCAACGGAAGCATCTTCAACCAATCGTCTTGGAGATGGCTGACATAACATCGAAGGTATTGTTCCAGGGTTTGATTCGTCCGTTCGGTTTGCCCATTTGTCTGAGGATGGTATGCAGAAGACAAACAGACATCAATCTGGAGTGCCGTACAAAAGCCCTTCCAGAACCTAGACGTGAACTGCACGCCCCGGTCAGAGATGATCTCGTCTGGTACCCCATGCAATCGGAATACGTTCTGGATAACCAAATCCACTGTCTCTGCGGCTGAGGGAAGACCGGTACACGGAATGAAGTGAGCAGCTTTAGTCAATCGATCCACCACCACTAAGATGGTATTGTGCCCGCCTGAGACTGGCAACTCCACAATAAAATCCATGGAGATAGACCCCCAAGGGCGAGATGGCACGGGTAACGGTTGGAGGAGTCCCGTAGGAGCCACACGAGGGACCTTGCACCGGGCACAAACCACGCATGAGTGGACATAGTCCTTCACATCCTTTAGACAGGTAGGCCACCAGAAAAAACGGCTCAGAAATTCCTGCGTCTTCTGTACCCCCCTATGACCAGCCAACACGGAGTCATGGACCAACTTGAGAACCCGAAGTCTTACGGCCTCCGGGACATAAATGCGTCGCTCTCTCAACCACACACCATTCCGAAGAACAAGCGTTACATCATTCGGGGGGGCAGCAAGAAATACGTCACCATCATAGGCCAGCTTGATGTCCTTCCACAAGTCCTGGTCCTGGATTACTCCAACGAAATTGGCATCCGATAACACGGTCTGAGACGGGGTTCCAGGCACGGAGTCCACGGCGTGGATTCGGGACAAGGCATCGGCTTTCCCATTACGTGAACCTGGACGGTATGTAACGACAAAATTGAATTGGTTAAGAAATAGGCTCCAACGGGCTTGCCGTGGATACAGGCACCTGGCAGACTTAAGGAATTCCAGATTACGATGATCCGTGAGTACTATCACTTGCTGCGCGGCTCCCTGTAAGTGGTGTCTCCATTCCTTGAAAGCGGAAATAATCGCCAATAATTCCTTGTCCGCAATGTCATAGTTCCTTTCTGCAGGGGACAACCGTCGGGAAAAGAAAGCACACGGATGTAAGAGACTCTTGTCCCCAGTCCTTTGAGAAAGGATGGCCCCTAGTGCGTAGTCGGAAGCGTCGACTTCCACGATAAAGGGAAGTGCGGGATTCGGATGTACCAATATAGGCGCTGAGGTAAAACAAACCTTGAGACGATGGAAGGCTTCCTGGGCCTGGGCGGACCACACAAACTTCTGTCCTTTCTTGGTTAACAGAGTGATGGGACGAACGATCTCTGAAAAATTACGGATAAAACGTCGGTAAAAGTTGGCAAAACCGACAAAGCGTTGTACCTCTTTGACGTTACCCGGTTCCGGCCAGTCCAGAATTGCTGTGTGCTCCTGCTTTGCTGTTTCTACTTCCTGATTGCCTTGGATTCTCCTGGAAATCTACCGACCGACTCTGGACCATACCCGGTTTTCGTCAAGCTGTGCCCGGACTCCGTCTGCCGTCTTGATCAGCACTCTGCCCGGTTCGTAACCACTCTGGACAATCATCCCGTACGGACACTCCTGGACTATACCACTTGCCCCTTGTGTACCGGCTGCTGCGCATTTAGGCCTTCCGGGGTTGATTGCCGGACAGTCCCTGTCCAGGGGTTCGCTCTGGTGGTCTCCCTGGGGGAGTCCGGTGCGTGGCCCCGGGAATCCCCTTCGCTCCGTTGCGTAAAAGTGTTTTGTGTGTTTGTTTTACTGTGTTTATTCCCGTTGTGTATCTACCGTGTGTACATATTATATAACATCTTGTACCAAGAACTCGTCTCTGTTGTCATTGCCCTACGCTATCGAAATCCTCAGAACATACAGTAGTATTACATTGGTTCACAAATCCACGAAACTGACTACGATCACCATTGAAACGGAATGGGGGTAACCTAGGCATACCGGCAGCTGATACGGACGTAGTGGGGACGGCTTCCTGAGCCTCCACTCTGACTTGCAAATCCTGAATAGCCGGACCCAGTACCTGGTGATCATGGCCCAGCTGTGCCTCCACATCTCTGAGTTTAGTTTGCACCGCCTCCATCTCCTGCTGCAAGGAGTTGATCATGGAAAAGAGCTGATCTACTCGTGTCTCAGTCATTGCCCCAGCGAAATCCTCTTATGGCCTGAGTATAATGTAATACTACTGTATGTTCTGAGGATTTCGATAGCGTAGGGCAATGACAACAGAGACGAGTTCTTGGTACAAGATGTTATATAATATGTACACACGGTAGATACACAACGGGAATAAACACAGTAAAACAAACACACAAAACACTTTTACGCAACGGAGCGAAGGGGATTCCCGGGGCCACGCACCGGACTCCCCCAGGGAGACCACCAGAGCGAACCCCTGGACAGGGACTGTCCGGCAATCAACCCCGGAAGGCCTAAATGCGCAGCAGCCGGTACACAAGGGGCAAGTGGTATAGTCCAGGAGTGTCCGTACGGGATGATTGTCCAGAGTGGTTACGAACCGGGCAGAGTGCTGATCAAGACGGCAGACGGAGTCCAGGCACAGCTTGACGAAAACCGGGTATGGTCCAGAGTCGGTCGGTAGATTTCCAGGAGAATCCAAGGCAATCAGGAAGTAGAAACAGCAAAGCAGGAGCACACAGCAAGCAGTATACTCAGGCACTGGACTGGGCTGAGAGGCGGCCTTTTAAGCAGCTGGACAGGAAGTAGGGCAACAGAACCTTAAACTCCATGTTAACTGAGGGCAAGCTCATTCAAAAGAGAACTGGAAAACCTGGAAACCTGACACATTGATAGTGTATCCTTAGGATAGGTCATCAATGTCTGATCGGCCGGGGTCTGACACTCCGCACCCCCTTCGATCAGCTGTTCAGTCCCAGCAGCAGGCAGCCAGAAATGCTCGGTTCCGGAGCTGCTCCGTCTTCTGATAGTGGCTGTTGCCAGGTACTGCACATCTGTATCCTATTGATCTGAATGAGAGGTGGATGTGCAGTACCTGGCTGCAGCCGCTATCAGAAGACAGAGCATCTCCGGAACTGAGCATTTCCGGCTGCCTGCTGCCGCCACCGGGGCTGAGAACAGCTGATCAGCGGGGGTGCAGAGTGTTGGAATCCGGCTGATTAAACATTGATGATCTATCCTAAGGATAGGCCATTAATGTAAAAGCTGTGGACAACCCCTTTAATGAATATTCGGGACACCCTGTAATTGCATTTCTCTCTTCCGGTATCAGATCAGAGTTAGAGAAAATAGAGTATGGCACAAATCAGCAAAACAGATTGTTATGGCCTTACATTCGTATAACCATTTGAATTATATTGGGTTTATCAAGAGGAAAATGACGTTTAGCTGGTCAAAAACAAATGGAACAAAGGAAAGATTCCTGTGCACTTTTGTGAACAGAGTTGAATGGGTAGTCCAGTCTTTTAAAATGTATCACTTATCTGCTGGATAATTCTTAGATTCATGTAAGTCCCACTGATGAGACCCCCTAACATTATTCAATTCTCCCCTGGCCTTAAAGGGAACCAATCACCAGGATTTTCGTATATAACCTAAAGCCAGTGCTATACTGGCACTATCAGGCTGATTCTATACGTACCTGTAGTGCTCAGCTCGGATGTATAGGTTTAGAAATCCAAGAAAGTGAAGTTTGTAAAATGAGCAGCTGCTTGAGTGACAGTTGCACTGGAGCAGATAATATATTCATAGTTATCCCCTCCCTCTGTTAGAATTAGTATAAGTATTATACAAACAATTCACTTTGTCTAGCATGACCTGCGTGAGATCATACCCAGGTGACCAGAAGGGGCGGGGCATTAGCAACCAAAGCTGGATACCAGGTCACATGGGTATTACCACACACAGGTCCCACTAGACAAAGTGAATCGTTTGTATAATACTTACAGTCATATGAAAAAGTTTGGGCACCCCTATTAATGTTAACCTTTTTTCTTTATAACAATTTGGGTTTTTGCAACAGCTATTTCAGTTTCATATATCTAATAACCGATGGACTGAGTAATATTTTTGGATTGAAATGAGGTTTATTGTACTAACAGAAAATGTGCAATCCACATTTAAACAAAATTTGACCGGTCCAAAAGTATGGGCACCTCAACATAAAAGTGACATTAATATTTTGTAGATCCTCCTTTTGCAAAAATAACAGCCTCTAGTCGCTTCCTTTAGCTTTTAATGAGTTCCTGGATCCTGGATGAAGGTATATTTGACCATTCCTGTTTACAAAACAATTCCAGTTCAGTTAAGTTTGATGGTCGCCCAGCATGGACAGCCCATTTCAAATCATCCCACAGGTGTTCAATGATATTCAGGTCTGGGGACTGGGATGGCCATTCCAGAACATTGTAATTGTTCCTCTGCATGAATGCCTGACTAGATTTGGAGCGGTGTTTTGGATCATTGTCTTGCTGAAATATCCATCCCCTGCGTAACTTCAACTTCGTCACTGATTCTTGCACATTATTGTCAAGAATCTGCTCATACTGAGTTGAATCCATGCGACCCTCAACTTTAACAACATTCCCGGTGCCAGCATTGGCCACACAGCCCCAAAGCATGATGGAACCTCCACCAATTTTACTGTGGGTAGCAAGTGCTTTTCTTGGAATGCCGTGTTTTTTTGCCTCCATGCATAACGCCTTTTTGTATGACCAAACAACTCAATCTTTGTTTCATCAGTCCACAGGACCTTCTTCCAAAATGTAACTGGCTTGTCCAAATGTGCTTTTGCATATCTCAGGCGACTGTTTGTGGCGTGCTTGCAGAAACGGCTTCTTTCGCATCACTCTCCCATACAGCTTCTCCTTGTGCAACGTGCGCTGTATTGTTGACCGATGCAGATTGACACCATCTGCAGCAAGATGAAGCTGCAGGTCTTTGGAGGTGGTCTCTGGATTGTCCTTGACTGTTCTCACCATTCTTCTTTTCTGCCTTTCAGATATTTTTCTTGGCCTGCCACTTCTGGGCTTAACAAGAACTGTACCTGTGTTCTTCCATTTCCTTACTATGTTCCTCACAGTGGAAACTGACAGTTTAAATCTCTGAGGCAACTTTTTGTATCCTTCCCCTGAACAACTATGTTGAATAATCTTTGTTTTCAGATCATTTGAGAGTTGTTTTGAGGAGCCCATGATGCCACTCTTCATTGGAGATTCAAATAGGAAAACAACTTGCAAGTGGCCACCTTAAATACCTTTTCTCATGATTGGATACACCTGCCTATGAAGTTCAAAGCTCAATGAAGTTACAAAACCAATTTAGTGCTTTAGTAAGTCAGTAAAGAGTAGTTAGGAGTGTTCAAATCAAGAAATTGATAAGGGTGCCCATACTTTTGGACGGGTCAAATTTTGTTTAAATGTGGATTGTACATTTTCTGTTATTACAATAAAACTCATTTCAATCCAGAAATATTACTCAGTCCATCAGTTATTAGATATATGAAACTGAAATAGCTGTTGCAAAACCCCAATTTGTTATAAAGAAAAAAGGTTAACATTACTAGGGGTGCCCAAACTTTTTCATATGACTGTATGTTAATTCTAACAGGGGGAGGGGATAACTATGAATATATGATCTGCTTCTCAGCTGATGTTACTCAAGAAGCTGCTCATTTTACAAACTTCACTTTCTTGGATTTCAAAGCCTAAACATCCGAGCTGACAACTAAAAGTATGTATAGAATCAGCCTGATAGTGACAGTATAGCACTGGCTTTAGGTTATATACGAAAATCCTGGTGATTGGTTTCATCTAAGACTAAGGGCCGCTTTACACGCTGCGACATCGCTAGCAATTGCTAGCGATGTCGAGCGCGATAGCACCCACCCCCGTCGTACGACCGATATGTGGTGATCGCTGCCATAGCGAACATTATCGCTACAGCAGCGTCACACGCACTTACCTGTTCAGCGATGCCGCTGTGACTGCCGCACAATCCCTCCCTCAAGGAGGAGGTGCGTTCGGCGTCACCGCGACGTCACTAAGCGGCCGGCCAATAGAAGCGGAGGGGCGGAGATGAGCGGCCGTAACATCCCGTCCACCTGCTTCCTTCCTCATTGCCGGCGG
This sequence comes from Anomaloglossus baeobatrachus, assembly GCF_048569485.1. Taxonomy (NCBI): domain Eukaryota; kingdom Metazoa; phylum Chordata; class Amphibia; order Anura; family Aromobatidae; genus Anomaloglossus; species Anomaloglossus baeobatrachus. Next base: position 154,111,169 of record NC_134353.1, read on the forward strand.
ATGCAGGTAAGGTGGGGTTCCTCGTTCCTGCGGTGTCACAAATAGTGATGTGTGCTGCCGCAGGAACGACGAACAACCTCGTACCTGCAGCTGCAACGATAATTGGGAATGGACCCCCATGTGACCGACTAGCAATTATGAACGTTTTTGCAACGATTCAAAATCGCTCATAGGTGTCACACGCAACTACATCGCTAATGCGGCCGGATGTGCGTCCCAAATTCCGTGACCCCAACGACATTGCTTTAGTGATGTCGTAGCGTGTAAAGCGGCCCTAAGACCAAGAACAGTTGACTGGAACGGTCCATCACAAAAACAGAGGAGTTGTGTGGGCTGCAGTGAAGAGGGACTGGTGGCAAGAGAACAAGAACAGTTTTTAGTGACCCCATTATGAAAAGTACACTAGGTGTCCGTCTTCTCGTCTAGTCTGGAATAAAATAAAAGTAGTGATTATCAAAAAATTCTGTTTATGGCACCGCATGGCAGGATAATCTGGACTTCCACGACCAGGAGCAGATTAACCAGCTTTGAGTCTGCCCTGTAAAAAAATAAAATTGGCTTTGGAATTTGTTATATTTTATGTTTTTATCAGTTTCCCCTACTAGAAAAAGCTTTTTAATCCTGCTGTTCTGTTCAGTCAAAAATGACCGAATTTGAAATTAGACTTTTTTTTTTTAAATACTCATTATACGGTTCTGAAACCTGTGGATAAATGATTTTTGGGGTTCTTACTATGGGTTGGTAATAGTTTTTGTTTACGTTTTTCAGAAATAACCGGAACATTAGAAGTGTATAGTAAACCCAAACAAAACAGCAGGGCTAAAATGTTACTTTTTAATAGTTTGTTATAAAATCTGCTCAAAAGATTTTTCCTAATTTATTAATTGTGCCTATTATCCAACTATAACTCAGCATAAAAAAAAAAAAATCAACGTGAGGGTTGCGGTAATACAATATTTCCTGTGTTTAGCGAGCATACCTGTGTACTGACCCAAAGCAAACATGGCGGTTGTAGTCTCTGGGAAGCTATCTAGGGGTAAATGTCATTCTTTGTCTTATTGTGAAGAGATCTGTTATTGAACTTCGCTACTTTGTAAAGTGAGTCTGCCCTGGTTGACCCCTATTCTTAGAATACACAGTGAAGACCACAACGCAATATATTTAGATATTTACAATAGGGGGTGATAAAACATCCAGCTGCCCACAAGGCGCTCCTGTAGGGATACATATACTTACACACAGTATAAATCCTTCTATATAGTGTAGCAGCATATATCGTAGATCACAATATAAAACGAGATTAGAATCTTCGTAATTGATGTTTATTTAATCTCTGCCAGCTTGTATTCTGGGTTTATTCTTCCGTGCTTATTTTAGCATCATTTTCATTGCCTTTAATGCAGTTACCATTCATTGCGTATTAATAAATAACACCATGTTCAGTGGCATTTTTCTTTTCTTAAACTGAGAGACTCCAAAAAAAAAAACAATGATCCTTGTAGAGAAAAATATGCTCTTTCTAATGATATCAGAATTTATATATTTTAGGGGTACCCTTTTTGAGAAATTTGACCTAAAAATAGGTAAAATTCGGGTTTTTTAAGTTTTTCATCATATGTGGGTGTGAATATTTCCACAAATACATATGCTTTGACCGTGATATTGCAGAAATGCAAAGTCATGAAGATGTTTGTTGTACAGGGCAAAGCACCAGTTACTATTGGTTTTTGGTCTTGAGTTATATATGGGCAAAGTTAGGCATAAATTTTATGCGAGGCGTTTTACAAGCTACTTTGACACAAAATTGCAGCCAAAATATTGTTTTGTCATAGCCGGTAATAATTTTATCGTGTTTAGCAGCAAAGGTTGAGCTAGTATGCCAAATTTCAGCATCATAGCCAGTATAGAACTCTAATGGCTATGTGCCAAAGTTTGCAAAATCCTCTTAGCTGAAGCCGCAGGCTTGGTGGACCCTCCAGTGAAAGGTCAACAGTTCCCAATATATTTGAGATCTGGCCCTAAAAATTTACAGAACCTCTTTTCAAACATACATGTACATCCTTATAAATTTTCAGCAAAATCGGAGAAGGTCGAGTGGGGACCACTGGTCCACTTGACATGGAATGGCCCATATAGTAAAATAGCCATGCGCAATGCAATGAAACCACCTATAGCGCTACCTGGTGGAAAACAACGGAATTAGCATTTTTATCTCGAAAGCGTAACGAGATAGAGAAAAAAAGTGAATTACAAAGTTGTAGGGCATCATCAATTCAATACGAATCGACACCTTACATACGGAAATGCTATGATTAGAACGTGTAAAACTCACAAGGCTGCGGACATGAAGCGATACCTCATGGAGACCTTCCTACAAGTCATAGGGTATGGTGGATGCGTGGAGTGGCCTCCGCTCACCTGACCTGACCCCATTGGACTTCTTTCTGTGAGGTGACATCAAACAACAGGTGTATGCGACCCCTCCACCAACATTGCAGGACCTACGACAACGTATCACAGATGCTTGTGCAAACGTGTCACCTACCATATTGCACAAAGTGCAGCACGATACAGTATGCTGTCCAGAGTCCAGATGTGTATTGCAGCTGACGGTGGCCACTTTGAGCATCAAAGTTAAATGAGCGCCATTTGTGTGACCATCATTCAATGTTTTGGGGGGTCATGGGTTTCATATCATAGCATTTCTGTATGCAAGGTGTCTATTCGTATTGAATTGATGATGCCCTACAACTTTGTAATTCACTTTTTTCTCTATCTCGTTCCGTTGCCGAGATAAAAATGCTAACTCCATTGTTTTCCACCAGATGGCACTATAGGTGGTTTCATTGCATAGCGCATGGCTACTTTACTATACCTAGACACCACTTCTATGCCTATAGATGCCGCTGTTCTCAAGTTAATGGCGATGGACAGGATTTGGTTGGACACACTGTATAATAAACTGGGTAGTTTGCTAAATGAATGATGAGATGCAGCCTTCACCTGTATAAAGCACTAAATGGAATCTGTCAGCAGGTTTTTGCTACCTCATCTGAGAGCAGCATAATGTAGGCAAAGAGATGCTGAATCCAAAAGATTTTAGTTTTAACATGTAGCAAAGTTTAACGAGCTGCCCCTGCCCACACCAAGCATTCAATGCACATTTCCATAGACAGAAAATGCTAATCACAGAGGAGGCAGAGTCATCACACACTCCTGAGTCCACTAATGTTAAAGCTACTGAGGCTTCAACTAACAAACATAGCAGGTAAACAAAAACACACCTTGTGATAAGCAATGCCTGGCTATAATCTGTATGTTAACCCTTGCAGCATGCTGTTTTCAGATTACATAGAAAAAACCTGCTGAGAGATTCCCTTTAAATGTATTGTTATGCCAAGCAGTGCTCATTAGGAAGGCCAACTCTTGCAAAGTGGTCCACCTGGAGTCACTGATTCCCTTATGTGGCAGTCTAAAGGGGGCTTTACACGGTAGCGATATCGCTAAGCAATTTCTAGCGATATCGAGCGTGTAAGTACCCGCCCCCGTCGCGCATGCGATTGTTTGTGATCGCTGCCGTAGCGAACATTATCGCTATGGCAGCGTCACACGTACTTACCTGGTCGGCGGCGTCGCTGTGACTGCCGAACAATCCCTCCTTCAAGGGGGAGGGACGTTCGGCATCACAGTGACGTCACCGCAACATCACTAAGCGGCCAGCCAATCAAAGCAGAGGGGCAGAGATGAGCAGGACGTAACATCCCGCCCACCTCCTTCCTTCCGCATTGCGGCCGGCGGCAGGTAAGGAGACGGTCCTCGCTCCTGTGGTGTCACACATAGCGATGTGTGCTGCCGCATGAGCGATGAACAACATGGATAAACAACCCTTACCGATTTTTGGTTTTGGGACAACCTCTCCATGGTGAACGATTTTCACCATTTTTGAGGTCGCTTAAGGTCGCTGGTCAGTGTCACACGCTGCGATATCGTTAATGACGCCGGATGTGCGTCACTAACAACGTGACCCCGACGAACAAGCATTAACGATATCGTAGCGTGTAAAGCCCCCTTAAGTCTGAACTGAGGAAACATTTAGCTATGCAAGGTATATTGGCACCAACATTGTGCAAAGGCACAGGGAGGGCAGCTCCAATTAATGTAATTTTTCTTCTTATATTTGATGTACACAGCTGTATCACTAAGTGGCATAAACAGGCCTGCTGTAAGGATGGTGGATACATGTGGGTTATTACAGTGTGCAAGATATGCCACAAGCCACTCGATGAATGTGCATGGTATTTTATTACAACATCATGGCTAATATTTGTGTTGACTGAGGGGACCGATGAGAGTCTAGTTGTTGAATCTATTTTGTGCAAGCAACAAGAGTGACATTTAAAAAATACTTGTTTTTTTTACAATGAGAATTACATGTCTCTGTTGGATGCCAGTGACCCACCAATGGATCATGCACTAATACTGTGCAGCATTTAGTTACTACGGGTTAATAAAATTGCTGCTGTTTCCTGCCAAGATTCCTTCTTTTAGAGTACTATTAATGTTCTGGCAGGAGATAAGGAATTGTTCGGCTAGTTTTGAGGTTGAATGTTTTCTTAATCTAATATAATAGCCCACTGATACTATAAAAATCTTAGTCCTCATACCAGGTAAGCACATAAATATGGGGAAGCCCATAAGAAATAGAGATAGGGGCCCTGTGTGCACCTGATATATGTAGCACCCCTGCAGTACCAGGTGCCACAAATGTAACCCATGGAAAACCCAAACCCTGGAATACCCATGCCAGCAAGTACACCAGCACCCTCAGACCACATACACAACCCCAACTCCAGACTGGGAGACTGCCTAGTAACAGGTAAAAGGGGAGGGCACTGACTGGATGGCAGCACCCCAACCTGTAGGGAGAGACCCAGCGAGGGGGAGAGGCGAGTGGTCAGTTGGGAAGCTGGCAGGAAGTAGTGAGTAGTCTAGTGAGGAGGTGAGGAGAGAGAAGTGAAGTGGAGGCGTTGTGAAGAGAAAAGAGTGGAAAGTACAGAAACTGACCTGAAGAACCACCGGAGTGCTGTAAAAGGAGTGAGGAACTGTGGAGTATGGAACCAGGACTCCAGGCACCGTGGGTTACCTGTGGAAGTGCAAAACTCCAGGAACCACGGGAGGCCTGTGGAAGTCTGGAACCAAGGCTCACAGGACTCAGCACAAGGCGGGGTGCAGACCCTAGGGCAGTGGAACACTTTGTGGTCGGCTGTTAACTCTGCCGGGCAAGATCTCCAGGGTCCAATCGCCAACCGAACAAGCCTGAAGCACAAGCAGCAAAGGGAACCAGGGACTGAACCCCTTAAATAGTCCAAGCTGCCTGCATTAGGGCCAAGGCTAAAGAAAAGAGACTTCCAAGTAGCTACAGGCCACGGGAGTCCAACCACAACGAGTGTGCATGGAGGACAACCATCCCAGGTCCAGCTGGCACGGAGAATAAGGGGAGCAGGTACACCTGGAACTGGCACCTGTGGTTCAAGTACCAAAGTAAACAAGGCAAGTTAAAACTGCAATACTGGTGTGGACTGTTTCCTTGACGGCGTGTACTCACACCGACTGTTCCCCACTACTACCCCGATCATCCACTGCTGGGGTCCAGCTCTGGTTGCAGAGGGCTCCAAACATCTAGGCAGCACCACTCTATCAGCCCCAGCAGAAACCTGCAGCGGCGGCCCCCCTATATAACCTGGCAGCACACCGCAAGTGGCGTAGTCGGAAACTCTTTTATTATTTTCTTTTATTTTTCCCCTTTTCTCTTATTTTTACCAAAAACCCCTTTCTTTTCTGAGGGGACGTCACCCCAAGGGCCACGGTACCGGGCGTCAACCACAACTGACCCCACTGCGCACCACAAGCCCGGGACTGAGTACCCCACAGCCCTGGGGCATCACATATACAATGTGGCTATAAAATAACCTAAGGTGTTTGGAGCCGTGTGCAGACTGACCTAGCAGACAGAATTGGCTGAAAATTGGTATGTATGCTATTCAACACATGGGGAAATGGAAGGCATCTTAAAAAGAAAAAAAAACACATTTTATACCAAAACTCCCCACCAGGTGAAAAAGTGGTGCTGTACAGTGAGTGCGCCTTGCAACTCAGTCTGCAAGATACCTGTCTCTTAGCCAGATCATGCGCTGTTAGTACGGCTGTTTTATGAGAATGCCAGGAATGCTACAGCTGCCTTTCATCGTTTGAAAGACCTCCACACACGTAGCGGTCCAATGGTTGTGCATTCGCTGAGACAGATGATGACACGTTTTGAGGAAATAGGGTAACTGAGTGTTCAGCTAGGGAGCGGGTGACCAGAGAGGTTGTGGAGGACATTGCCACTGCCGTCGTGGAATAGAGCACGAACAACCCTGCCAGGAACAGCAGTGCGTGCAGTGTTTTCAGGGAATTGGGGCTCCCGTACAGCACAGAGTGGAAAGTTCTCCAAAAGGTCTTGCAAGCATACCCGTACAAAATTAGCCATCATCAACAACTTCTTCCTCGTGACAATGATACCTGCATGACATTTGCATTCATGTTTCTGGCAAGAGTGGAAGTGAACAGCAATTGGCCATGAAATGTTCTGTGGTGCGATGAAGCGCATTTTTACTTGAATGGAACGGTGAACACACAAAACTGTCGCATATTGGCTACCGAAAATCTGCATGCGGTGGAGGGGGTTCTCCTGCATTCGCCAAAGATAACCGTTTGGTGTGGCTTCACCTCATCACTCATCCTCGTACCGTTTGTTTAAGAAGAAATGAGGCCAACTGGGATTGCTACCTGTTCCATAACAGTAACGAGATATCAGACAATGATGGAAACAGCAGTCGTTCCACAACTCCAACAGCAGCAGTGTCTTCAGATGACCACCTTCATGCATGATGGAGCACCTCCTCACATCGCAAATCGAGTGAATATTCTGCGTGCACATTCTCCTGATGACAGGATTTTGAGCCGCTCCTCCCCTAACGCAAGGTCACCGCATTCACCCGATCTCAATCCTTGCGATTTCTGGTTGTGGGGACACTTGAAAAAGCGTGTTTATTAGGGAAATGTTAACACCGTGGCTGACCTCAAAGACCACATCACTTTAAAGTGTGCAGTATTGCACCAGAGATGTTACACGCAAGCATTAAGCGTGTTCTGCATAATATGAACATGATCACCATGCATGATGGCGGCCATATTGAAAAGTTATGCTAGTCTGTAGAACAATTGTGACATCTCCAATTATCAGCACACGGTTTTTGGGCCGCTCGCTCACTGTACCGCGCCACTTTTTCACCTAGTGGGGAGTTTTGGTATAAATTTTTTTTTTATTTTTAAAGATGCCTTCCCCAAGCCTTGAATAGAAAACATACCAATTCTGTCCACTGGGTCAGTCTGAGAATAAGAGAACTGTGGAAAAAAAGCGCAAAATAGGGTCTTACCCCAATATATGTAGGGTCAAATGCGAGCAGAACTACTCACCAAATGGAGTTGTGACAGTCACAAATCCTATAAGTGCATGGAATCCAGGTCAACGGCAGCAGCACCCCACAGGCAGATAACAGAGAGAAAATAGAGACGGGCTTTTCATACCGCGCCAATGACCACTGATGAACGTTGTGAGATTAATGTCACTTTATTCAAGGTCTACGCGTTTCAGGAGTCTCTGCTCCCTTCCTCAGGACAAAACAGGCATAAGGAACATAAAATCTACCCTAGGGTAGATTTGATGTTTCTTATGCCTGTTTTGTCCTGAGGAAGGGAGCAGAGACTGTAGATTTGATGTTCCTTATGCCTGTTTTGTCCTGAGGAAGGGAGCAGACTCCTGAAACGCGTAGACCTGGAATAAAGTGACATTAATCTCACAACGTTCATCAGTGGTCACTGGGTCAGTCTGCACACGGCTCCAAACATGTTAGGTTATTTTATGGCCACATTGTATGCCACAACCGAAACCAGGTAGAAGTCAAAAACTTGGTGTTTGCTTTACCACATCTCCTGTCCAGGTTTTTTCAGTAGTTCAGAGACAAAATATACGTCTTCATCTGAAACAATTGCATATACAGACTGCATGCATTAAACAGTGTCCAATAGGTGATATTCGGGTAATTCTGGCAAGTATTCCCATTCCCTTATGTGTTTGGTTTTTTGGGTTTTTTTTGCTACCATGATGATATACAATGCTGACTACTTGGCATTTATGTTTTCTTTTTTTTTTTTCCAAAACGTTTTTTATTGATTTTTCAAATTTGTAAAAACATAACAAGTATCATTGCAAAGGAAGAACATTCGTCTGACAAAATGTGACATAGACATGGGTGATACCCCAATTTGGAGTTCCATGTTGCTGTTCGATTTAAGATAGTATACAGTAACATTAAACCAAAACAGAGGTAATGAAATATAATATAACATATGCAATACAATTCGTTAAATCTCTGTGTCGTCCCTGAATGATTTCAATTTTGCTAGCGTGTCTTGGTATTCCCAACCGTCTCGTCTCCCCCCTCCCGCCAGAGCCCCCTCCTAGGTGATTCTCAGTTTACCCAGGCTGTCCTGGATATCGCTCAGGATATACCACTCCGAGTGAACAAAAGGTGCCATCAGGTTAATTATTTCTCCCTGTGTGAATTGGCTTTCAATAAAATGTCTCCATCTCACAAAAAACTTGGCTGTCAACCCATCTTTATCCCTCTCCGCTTCTAGTTTTTCCCACTTCAGAAGGTTGTGTAGTTCGCCCACAACCTCCTTTATGGATGGGCCCTCCCTTTGAATCCAGTGTTTTAAGATGCAACGCTTAGCTATCATGGCTATGTCATGCGTTATTGCGTATTTCCTCTTTTCCTGCGTACTCGGTCCTCCTCCTACTCCTCCCTCAAAGGAGTGGAAAATCCACACCATTAAGTCTAGTTTGCTGAAAATTCCCCATGTTGACTGGGCAAATGGTCTGACTTGGTTCCAGAACCTAGCGATTGTCTCACATTCCCATAGCCCATGCAGCATATCCGTTTTTTCTTTTTGACACTTAGGACACCACCTATCCCTACCTGGTATGTTGAAACCTATAATGGCCCTATGTAGAATTCTGAATTGAGTGTCTCTCCATCTCTCATTGGTAATATGTTTCCGCACTTGTACCCATCCTCTCAGTATATCATCCACCACTTCTTCCCTTCCCAATTGTTTCCCCCACGCTTTTAAAGTCCGACTATCCTCCCGTGAGATAAGCACCCCCCTTAGCGATCGATAAATTTTAGAGACATTTATACTTGTTACATCACATTCCAATTGTCTCTCCAGTAAAGGAGACAAACTCTAGCACAGCGCCACCTATTGGAAGTAGCGATCCTAAAAGTCACAAGTGGATTTTTGACAATCCTTTGCAATATGACTCAGGATATATAAGCCAGATCAGAATCCCAATTTGCAGACACGGTGTTTCGGGGTGCTTGCCCCTCGTCAGTGCAAAGTATGGGGGTGTCTGATCTGGCTCATGAGAAAGCTATGTGGGGACCACGGGGGAACACTATTCTCCTTAAGGAGACTTTGCAAGCCAGTCTGGCTGCCAGGTAAGGGGACTTATAGCTGCAATGCCCCTAAAATTCCACGGGGGAACACTATTCTCCTTAAGGAGACTTTGCAAGCCAGTCTGGCTGCCAGGTAAGGGGACTTATAGCTGCAATGCCCCTCTGGGAAATATTCAAATTGTCTCTCCAGTAAAGGAGACAAACTCTAGCACAGCGCCACCTATTGGAAGTAGCGATCCTAAAAGTCACAAGTGGATTTTTGACAATCCTTTGCAATATGACTCAGGATATATAAGCCAGATCAGAATCCCAATTTGCAGACACGGTGTTTCGGGGTGCTTGCCCCTCGTCAGTGCAAAGTATGGGGGTGTCTGATCTGGCTCATGAGAAAGCTATGTGGGGACCACGGGGGAACACTATTCTCCTTAAGGAGACTTTGCAAGCCAGTCTGGCTGCCAGGTAAGGGGACTTATAGCTGCAATGCCCCTAAAATTCCACGGGGGAACACTATTCTCCTTAAGGAGACTTTGCAAGCCAGTCTGGCTGCCAGGTAAGGGGACTTATAGCTGCAATGCCCCTCTGGGAAATATTCAAATTGTCTCTCCAGTAAAGGAGACAAACTCTAGCACAGCGCCACCTATTGGAAGTAGCGATCCTAAAAGTCACAAGTGGATTTTTGACAATCCTTTGCAATATGACTCAGGATATATAAGCCAGATCAGAATCCCAATTTGCAGACACGGTGTTTCGGGGTGCTTGCCCCTCGTCAGTGCAAAGTATGGGGGTGTCTGATCTGGCTCATGAGAAAGCTATGTGGGGACCACGGGGGAACACTATTCTCCTTAAGGAGACTTTGCAAGCCAGTCTGGCTGCCAGGTAAGGGGACTTATAGCTGCAATGCCCCTAAAATTCCACGGGGGAACACTATTCTCCTTAAGGAGACTTTGCAAGCCAGTCTGGCTGCCAGGTAAGGGGACTTATAGCTGCAATGCCCCTCTGGGAAATATTCAAATTGTCTCTCCAGTAAAGGAGACAAACTCTAGCACAGCGCCACCTATTGGAAGTAGCGATCCTAAAAGTCACAAGTGGATTTTTGACAATCCTTTGCAATATGACTCAGGATATATAAGCCAGATCAGAATCCCAATTTGCAGACACGGTGTTTCGGGGTGCTTGCCCCTCGTCAGTGCAAAGTATGGGGGTGTCTGATCTGGCTCATGAGAAAGCTATGTGGGGACCACGGGGGAACACTATTCTCCTTAAGGAGACTTTGCAAGCCAGTCTGGCTGCCAGGTAAGGGGACTTATAGCTGCAATGCCCCTAAAATTCCACGGGGGAACACTATTCTCCTTAAGGAGACTTTGCAAGCCAGTCTGGCTGCCAGGTAAGGGGACTTATAGCTGCAATGCCCCTCTGGGAAATATTCAAATTGTCTCTCCAGTAAAGGAGACAAACTCTAGCACAGCGCCACCTATTGGAAGTAGCGATCCTAAAAGTCACAAGTGGATTTTTGACAATCCTTTGCAATATGACTCAGGATATATAAGCCAGATCAGAATCCCAATTTGCAGACACGGTGTTTCGGGGTGCTTGCCCCTCGTCAGTGCAAAGTATGGGGGTGTCTGATCTGGCTCATGAGAAAGCTATGTGGGGACCACGGGGGAACACTATTCTCCTTAAGGAGACTTTGCAAGCCAGTCTGGCTGCCAGGTAAGGGGACTTATAGCTGCAATGCCCCTAAAATTCCACGGGGGAACACTATTCTCCTTAAGGAGACTTTGCAAGCCAGTCTGGCTGCCAGGTAAGGGGACTTATAGCTGCAATGCCCCTCTGGGAAATATTCAAATTGTCTCTCCAGTAAAGGAGACAAACTCTAGCACAGCGCCACCTATTGGAAGTAGCGATCCTAAAAGTCACAAGTGGATTTTTGACAATCCTTTGCAATATGACTCAGGATATATAAGCCAGATCAGAATCCCAATTTGCAGACACGGTGTTTCGGGGTGCTTGCCCCTCGTCAGTGCAAAGTATGGGGGTGTCTGATCTGGCTCATGAGAAAGCTATGTGGGGACCACGGGGGAACACTATTCTCCTTAAGGAGACTTTGCAAGCCAGTCTGGCTGCCAGGTAAGGGGACTTATAGCTGCAATGCCCCTAAAATTCCACGGGGGAACACTATTCTCCTTAAGGAGACTTTGCAAGCCAGTCTGGCTGCCAGGTAAGGGGACTTATAGCTGCAATGCCCCTCTGGGAAATATTCAAATTGTCTCTCCAGTAAAGGAGACAAACTCTAGCACAGCGCCACCTATTGGAAGTAGCGATCCTAAAAGTCACAAGTGGATTTTTGACAATCCTTTGCAATATGACTCAGGATATATAAGCCAGATCAGAATCCCAATTTGCAGACACGGTGTTTCGGGGTGCTTGCCCCTCGTCAGTGCAAAGTATGGGGGTGTCTGATCTGGCTCATGAGAAAGCTATGTGGGGACCACGGGGGAACACTATTCTCCTTAAGGAGACTTTGCAAGCCAGTCTGGCTGCCAGGTAAGGGGACTTATAGCTGCAATGCCCCTAAAATTCCACGGGGGAACACTATTCTCCTTAAGGAGACTTTGCAAGCCAGTCTGGCTGCCAGGTAAGGGGACTTATAGCTGCAATGCCCCTCTGGGAAATATTCAAATTGTCTCTCCAGTAAAGGAGACAAACTCTAGCACAGCGCCACCTATTGGAAGTAGCGATCCTAAAAGTCACAAGTGGATTTTTGACAATCCTTTGCAATATGACTCAGGATATATAAGCCAGATCAGAATCCCAATTTGCAGACACGGTGTTTCGGGGTGCTTGCCCCTCGTCAGTGCAAAGTATGGGGGTGTCTGATCTGGCTCATGAGAAAGCTATGTGGGGACCACGGGGGAACACTATTCTCCTTAAGGAGACTTTGCAAGCCAGTCTGGCTGCCAGGTAAGGGGACTTATAGCTGCAATGCCCCTAAAATTCCACGGGGGAACACTATTCTCCTTAAGGAGACTTTGCAAGCCAGTCTGGCTGCCAGGTAAGGGGACTTATAGCTGCAATGCCCCTCTGGGAAATATTCAAATTGTCTCTCCAGTAAAGGAGACAAACTCTAGCACAGCGCCACCTATTGGAAGTAGCGATCCTAAAAGTCACAAGTGGATTTTTGACAATCCTTTGCAATATGACTCAGGATATATAAGCCAGATCAGAATCCCAATTTGCAGACACGGTGTTTCGGGGTGCTTGCCCCTCGTCAGTGCAAAGTATGGGGGTGTCTGATCTGGCTCATGAGAAAGCTATGTGGGGACCACGGGGGAACACTATTCTCCTTAAGGAGACTTTGCAAGCCAGTCTGGCTGCCAGGTAAGGGGACTTATAGCTGCAATGCCCCTAAAATTCCACGGGGGAACACTATTCTCCTTAAGGAGACTTTGCAAGCCAGTCTGGCTGCCAGGTAAGGGGACTTATAGCTGCAATGCCCCTCTGGGAAATATTCAAATTGTCTCTCCAGTAAAGGAGACAAACTCTAGCACAGCGCCACCTATTGGAAGTAGCGATCCTAAAAGTCACAAGTGGATTTTTGACAATCCTTTGCAATATGACTCAGGATATATAAGCCAGATCAGAATCCCAATTTGCAGACACGGTGTTTCGGGGTGCTTGCCCCTCGTCAGTGCAAAGTATGGGGGTGTCTGATCTGGCTCATGAGAAAGCTATGTGGGGACCACGGGGGAACACTATTCTCCTTAAGGAGACTTTGCAAGCCAGTCTGGCTGCCAGGTAAGGGGACTTATAGCTGCAATGCCCCTAAAATTCCACGGGGGAACACTATTCTCCTTAAGGAGACTTTGCAAGCCAGTCTGGCTGCCAGGTAAGGGGACTTATAGCTGCAATGCCCCTCTGGGAAATATTCAAATTGTCTCTCCAGTAAAGGAGACAAACTCTAGCACAGCGCCACCTATTGGAAGTAGCGATCCTAAAAGTCACAAGTGGATTTTTGACAATCCTTTGCAATATGACTCAGGATATATAAGCCAGATCAGAATCCCAATTTGCAGACACGGTGTTTCGGGGTGCTTGCCCCTCGTCAGTGCAAAGTATGGGGGTGTCTGATCTGGCTCATGAGAAAGCTATGTGGGGACCACGGGGGAACACTATTCTCCTTAAGGAGACTTTGCAAGCCAGTCTGGCTGCCAGGTAAGGGGACTTATAGCTGCAATGCCCCTAAAATTCCACGGGGGAACACTATTCTCCTTAAGGAGACTTTGCAAGCCAGTCTGGCTGCCAGGTAAGGGGACTTATAGCTGCAATGCCCCTCTGGGAAATATTCAAATTGTCTCTCCAGTAAAGGAGACAAACTCTAGCACAGCGCCACCTATTGGAAGTAGCGATCCTAAAAGTCACAAGTGGATTTTTGACAATCCTTTGCAATATGACTCAGGATATATAAGCCAGATCAGAATCCCAATTTGCAGACACGGTGTTTCGGGGTGCTTGCCCCTCGTCAGTGCAAAGTATGGGGGTGTCTGATCTGGCTCATGAGAAAGCTATGTGGGGACCACGGGGGAACACTATTCTCCTTAAGGAGACTTTGCAAGCCAGTCTGGCTGCCAGGTAAGGGGACTTATAGCTGCAATGCCCCTAAAATTCCACGGGGGAACACTATTCTCCTTAAGGAGACTTTGCAAGCCAGTCTGGCTGCCAGGTAAGGGGACTTATAGCTGCAATGCCCCTCTGGGAAATATTCAAATTGTCTCTCCAGTAAAGGAGACAAACTCTAGCACAGCGCCACCTATTGGAAGTAGCGATCCTAAAAGTCACAAGTGGATTTTTGACAATCCTTTGCAATATGACTCAGGATATATAAGCCAGATCAGAATCCCAATTTGCAGACACGGTGTTTCGGGGTGCTTGCCCCTCGTCAGTGCAAAGTATGGGGGTGTCTGATCTGGCTCATGAGAAAGCTATGTGGGGACCACGGGGGAACACTATTCTCCTTAAGGAGACTTTGCAAGCCAGTCTGGCTGCCAGGTAAGGGGACTTATAGCTGCAATGCCCCTAAAATTCCACGGGGGAACACTATTCTCCTTAAGGAGACTTTGCAAGCCAGTCTGGCTGCCAGGTAAGGGGACTTATAGCTGCAATGCCCCTCTGGGAAATATTCAAATTGTCTCTCCAGTAAAGGAGACAAACTCTAGCACAGCGCCACCTATTGGAAGTAGCGATCCTAAAAGTCACAAGTGGATTTTTGACAATCCTTTGCAATATGACTCAGGATATATAAGCCAGATCAGAATCCCAATTTGCAGACACGGTGTTTCGGGGTGCTTGCCCCTCGTCAGTGCAAAGTATGGGGGTGTCTGATCTGGCTCATGAGAAAGCTATGTGGGGACCACGGGGGAACACTATTCTCCTTAAGGAGACTTTGCAAGCCAGTCTGGCTGCCAGGTAAGGGGACTTATAGCTGCAATGCCCCTAAAATTCCACGGGGGAACACTATTCTCCTTAAGGAGACTTTGCAAGCCAGTCTGGCTGCCAGGTAAGGGGACTTATAGCTGCAATGCCCCTCTGGGAAATATTCAAATTGTCTCTCCAGTAAAGGAGACAAACTCTAGCACAGCGCCACCTATTGGAAGTAGCGATCCTAAAAGTCACAAGTGGATTTTTGACAATCCTTTGCAATATGACTCAGGATATATAAGCCAGATCAGAATCCCAATTTGCAGACACGGTGTTTCGGGGTGCTTGCCCCTCGTCAGTGCAAAGTATGGGGGTGTCTGATCTGGCTCATGAGAAAGCTATGTGGGGACCACGGGGGAACACTATTCTCCTTAAGGAGACTTTGCAAGCCAGTCTGGCTGCCAGGTAAGGGGACTTATAGCTGCAATGCCCCTAAAATTCCACGGGGGAACACTATTCTCCTTAAGGAGACTTTGCAAGCCAGTCTGGCTGCCAGGTAAGGGGACTTATAGCTGCAATGCCCCTCTGGGAAATATTCAAATTGTCTCTCCAGTAAAGGAGACAAACTCTAGCACAGCGCCACCTATTGGAAGTAGCGATCCTAAAAGTCACAAGTGGATTTTTGACAATCCTTTGCAATATGACTCAGGATATATAAGCCAGATCAGAATCCCAATTTGCAGACACGGTGTTTCGGGGTGCTTGCCCCTCGTCAGTGCAAAGTATGGGGGTGTCTGATCTGGCTCATGAGAAAGCTATGTGGGGACCACGGGGGAACACTATTCTCCTTAAGGAGACTTTGCAAGCCAGTCTGGCTGCCAGGTAAGGGGACTTATAGCTGCAATGCCCCTAAAATTCCACGGGGGAACACTATTCTCCTTAAGGAGACTTTGCAAGCCAGTCTGGCTGCCAGGTAAGGGGACTTATAGCTGCAATGCCCCTCTGGGAAATATTCAAATTGTCTCTCCAGTAAAGGAGACAAACTCTAGCACAGCGCCACCTATTGGAAGTAGCGATCCTAAAAGTCACAAGTGGATTTTTGACAATCCTTTGCAATATGACTCAGGATATATAAGCCAGATCAGAATCCCAATTTGCAGACACGGTGTTTCGGGGTGCTTGCCCCTCGTCAGTGCAAAGTATGGGGGTGTCTGATCTGGCTCATGAGAAAGCTATGTGGGGACCACGGGGGAACACTATTCTCCTTAAGGAGACTTTGCAAGCCAGTCTGGCTGCCAGGTAAGGGGACTTATAGCTGCAATGCCCCTAAAATTCCACGGGGGAACACTATTCATACTTTGCACTGACGAGGGGCAAGCACCCCAAAACACCGTGTCTGCAAATTGGGATTCTGATCTGGCTTATATATCCTGAGTCATATTGCAAAGGATTGTCAAAAATCCACTTGTGACTTTTAGGATCGCTACTTCCAATAGGTGGCGCTGTGCTAGAGTTTGTCTCCTTTACTGGAGAGACAATTTGAATATTTCCCAGAGGGGCATTGCAGCTATAAGTCCCCTTACCTGGCAGCCAGACTGGCTTGCAAAGTCTCCTTAAGGAGAATAGTGTTCCCCCGTGGAATTTTAGGGGCATTGCAGCTATAAGTCCCCTTACCTGGCAGCCAGACTGGCTTGCAAAGTCTCCTTAAGGAGAATAGTGTTCCCCCGTGGTCCCCACATAGCTTTCTCATGAGCCAGATCAGACACCCCCATACTTTGCACTGACGAGGGGCAAGCACCCCGAAACACCGTGTCTGCAAATTGGGATTCTGATCTGGCTTATATATCCTGAGTCATATTGCAAAGGATTGTCAAAAATCCACTTGTGACTTTTAGGATCGCTACTTCCAATAGGTGGCGCTGTGCTAGAGTTTGTCTCCTTTACTGGAGAGACAATTTGAATATTTCCCAGAGGGGCATTGCAGCTATAAGTCCCCTTACCTGGCAGCCAGACTGGCTTGCAAAGTCTCCTTAAGGAGAATAGTGTTCCCCCGTGGAATTTTAGGGGCATTGCAGCTATAAGTCCCCTTACCTGGCAGCCAGACTGGCTTGCAAAGTCTCCTTAAGGAGAATAGTGTTCCCCCGTGGTCCCCACATAGCTTTCTCATGAGCCAGATCAGACACCCCCATACTTTGCACTGACGAGGGGCAAGCACCCCGAAACACCGTGTCTGCAAATTGGGATTCTGATCTGGCTTATATATCCTGAGTCATATTGCAAAGGATTGTCAAAAATCCACTTGTGACTTTTAGGATCGCTACTTCCAATAGGTGGCGCTGTGCTAGAGTTTGTCTCCTTTACTGGAGAGACAATTTGAATATTTCCCAGAGGGGCATTGCAGCTATAAGTCCCCTTACCTGGCAGCCAGACTGGCTTGCAAAGTCTCCTTAAGGAGAATAGTGTTCCCCCGTGGAATTTTAGGGGCATTGCAGCTATAAGTCCCCTTACCTGGCAGCCAGACTGGCTTGCAAAGTCTCCTTAAGGAGAATAGTGTTCCCCCGTGGTCCCCACATAGCTTTCTCATGAGCCAGATCAGACACCCCCATACTTTGCACTGACGAGGGGCAAGCACCCCGAAACACCGTGTCTGCAAATTGGGATTCTGATCTGGCTTATATATCCTGAGTCATATTGCAAAGGATTGTCAAAAATCCACTTGTGACTTTTAGGATCGCTACTTCCAATAGGTGGCGCTGTGCTAGAGTTTGTCTCCTTTACTGGAGAGACAATTTGAATATTTCCCAGAGGGGCATTGCAGCTATAAGTCCCCTTACCTGGCAGCCAGACTGGCTTGCAAAGTCTCCTTAAGGAGAATAGTGTTCCCCCGTGGAATTTTAGGGGCATTGCAGCTATAAGTCCCCTTACCTGGCAGCCAGACTGGCTTGCAAAGTCTCCTTAAGGAGAATAGTGTTCCCCCGTGGTCCCCACATAGCTTTCTCATGAGCCAGATCAGACACCCCCATACTTTGCACTGACGAGGGGCAAGCACCCCGAAACACCGTGTCTGCAAATTGGGATTCTGATCTGGCTTATATATCCTGAGTCATATTGCAAAGGATTGTCAAAAATCCACTTGTGACTTTTAGGATCGCTACTTCCAATAGGTGGCGCTGTGCTAGAGTTTGTCTCCTTTACTGGAGAGACAATTTGAATATTTCCCAGAGGGGCATTGCAGCTATAAGTCCCCTTACCTGGCAGCCAGACTGGCTTGCAAAGTCTCCTTAAGGAGAATAGTGTTCCCCCGTGGAATTTTAGGGGCATTGCAGCTATAAGTCCCCTTACCTGGCAGCCAGACTGGCTTGCAAAGTCTCCTTAAGGAGAATAGTGTTCCCCCGTGGTCCCCACATAGCTTTCTCATGAGCCAGATCAGACACCCCCATACTTTGCACTGACGAGGGGCAAGCACCCCGAAACACCGTGTCTGCAAATCACATTCCAGTAACTCATCAATCGAACTTCTGTTCAGCTCTCTTCCAACCACACCCAGGTCTCCTATTATTCCATGTTTCAATTGTTCATACTGGATGACATGTGAGCTATTAAGGTTGTACTTATCCAACACTTCCCGACCTGTCATCCACCTCCTGTCCTCCACATTCATAACATCTATCATTCTCCTGACTCCCCTCTCTTTCCATCTAGTAAATAGCTTGTTTTCTCGTGCCAGGGGAAAATTTGGGAATGCCCAGGGGTTCAAGTACTTGGACACTTTCCATGAGAGCCCCAGTTTTTTCCTTACCGACTTCCATGTTAGCATGGTGTCTCGGAATATAATTGAGTTCCTTATGTGCCCTTCAACCCTGGATAGTGGGGAGTGCAGAATGGACGTCAGATCCCACGGTGACGCATATTTAGTTTCCATCGCATGATCTGAGTGCCTACTCGTTCCTCTCACCCAATCAATTACATGCCTCATGATACATACAAGATTATACCCTTGGACATCTGGAAAGTTTAGACCTCCCTCCTCTGCTGACTTCATCAGCGTACGCAGCTTTATTCTGGGTTTCCTTCCCCTCCACAGAAATTCTGTATACGCGGAGTTGAGCTTATTCACATCCTTTAGTTTTAGCAATAGCGGGATTGTCTGGAAGGGATACAGCAGCCTAGGAAAGCTCATCATTTTTATCACGTGGCATCTTGCCAGTAATGGAAGTGGCAGACCTTTCCATCCCTTTAATTGAACTATAATTTTCCTGATTAGCGGTCCATAATTCAAGTTCTAGATTGTTTCCACCGATCTTCCTATATGCACTCCCAGGTATTTAATTGAAGATTGTGCTATAGGAATTCCACATAGACAGCCATCCCTTATTTGTCCCCCCATTGTCCCATGATGCCCCTTTAGGAACATGATCTCGCATTTTTTTTTGTTCAGTTTGAAACCGGAGAATGAGCCAAATTTTTCAATCAAGGCAAGAGTCTGTGGCAAATCCGCACCGGGGTCCCCCATATAAAGTATGATGTCATCAGCAAAAAGCGCTGTCTTTACTTCTGAACCCCTTATATTGATTCCTTTAAAGCTATTTTGTCCCTGTAGTATTCTTGACAACGGCTCGATTGCCAGGTTGAATAAAAGAGGAGATAATGGGCAGCCCTGTCTTGTTCCCTTCATCAAAGGGAACACGTCTGATAGAAAGCCCGGAGTGTGTACCCTAGCTCCCGAGTTGGCATAAATGTTTCTAATGTAAAGTCTCATCTTGCCTACAATCCCTATGGCCTCCATTACCCTGTCTAACCACCCCCAATTTACATTATCAAACGCTTTTTCTGCGTCAAGTGTAACTAGGGCAGGTCTAGCCCCTCCCTCAGTGAGACCCAGTCTAACCGCGTCTACCACTAGAATTGTCTTTCGGATATTGGTAACGGCATTTCTCCCCTTAATAAACCCCACCTGGTGATTCGTAATGATCCTAGGTAAGATCTCGGCCAGTCTATTAGCCATGATCTTGGACATAATTTTTGAATCCTGATTTATGAGCGATATAGGTCTATAACTAGAGGGATCATCCAGGTCCTTGGTTCCCTTGGGGAGTAATTTAATATATGCTATGTTGGAATTTTTGGGTATTTCCGCCCCTCCCAGGAAAGCATTAAAGACTGAGGTTAGATCCGGCGAGATCAGATCCTTCAGAGCCTTATAGAATTCACTATTGAAACCATCAGGTCCCGGTGCCTTGTTGGTGTTAAGCTCCCCAATTGTTCTCGTCACCTCCTCTACTGTGATATCTGCGTTTAAGGCACTCAAATCTTCCTCCGTCAAGCTAGGCATTTGGGCTTGTCTTAGCCACTCTGCCTCATCAGTCATGTCGTTATTCCCTGACCCATATAGTTTTCTATAGTAATCTCCCAACAGTTTATTAATGTCCTTAGGATCCGTAGTCACCTCTCCCCCCTTTGTTTTCAGTTTAGAGATCACTGTCATCTTTCTGCTGCCCCTTGCCAGATTGGCCAACATCCTTCCCGCCTTGTTGCCAAACCTATGTAAGTCAACCTCCTTGTGCGACCAGAATAGTTGTTCCTTTTTTTTGGCCCATTCGTCAAATCCCTCTTTTGCCTCCAGCCATCTGCCTTTTGTCATGGGAGATCTATTTGTCACATAATTTGTATATGCTACCCGTACTGCTTCACTATGGAAATTATAATTCTCATTGGTTTTCCGTTTGATCATGGCTGCGTACCCCACCAGACGGCCCCTTAGGACCGCTTTTGCCGTTTCCCAAAATATCACTGGGGACTCTCTATGTTCCTTATTGTCCTCTGCGAATTCTCCCCACCACTCCTGTAGCACCTTGTGGAAATTATCTTGCCTGAGAAGGAACGATGGGAATCTCCATATGATATCTGTACCTCTCCTGAATTTCTCTCTAATGCCCAATCTCACCGGACTATGATCAGAGATCACCATATTCTCTATCACACAATCTTGCGTTCCACTCAGTAAGTCTTGCGAGATCCAGAACTGATCAATACGTGACCAGCTATCATGAGGGTGAGAGAAGTGTGTATACTCTCTGTCATGTGGGTGAGTTAGTCTCCAGATGTCTTTCAGTCCTACGTCTTCTAATGTTACATCCCTATTGTCTAAACTCCTGCCCACATTAGCTGTCCCCTCCTCGCCCCTCCTCCTATCTTCAGCTGAGTCTGGGACGGTGTTAAAATCGCCTCCCACTATAATGTTAGCCTCCCCATCTGCTAATATGGTGGCCTTTATGTCATCATGAAATGTGATTTGTTGTGAATTTGGGCCATAGACATTATAAATACTGAGTTTACCCGCTGGACTAACGATTGTTAAGTGCTGCCACCTTCCATGGTCGTCTGCCTCATGTGCCACTACCTCATGACTGAATTGTTTATTTATTAGGATCATAGTGCCCGCTTTTCTACCTTGTGCCGCTGCCCCGTAAACGGTGCCCACCCAATGTTTCTTCATGCGGAAAAAGTCCTCCCCCCCCAAGTGGGTTTCCTGTAATAAGGCAATGTCTGTCTTTAGTCTTTTCAGATGTCTCAATATCATTGCTCGTTTGTTAGGTGATCTCAGCCCTTTAACATTCCACGTAGTTATCTGTATCATGTTTACCTGTGTATTCTGCTTTTACTACTCCCTCCCCTATGGGCCCCTGCATCAAGGAAGACGAGATGTTCGACACTAGAATCACAGTTGGTACCACAAAATCGACACTCCCTTTCCCCACCTTGCAAATATAACAAATACAACAAAAAGCATGTAACTGTAAAACATATTTTCCCTTCCGAGAAATCCACGGCGCTTCCCGCCACGTTGGTGAGCTCCCCTATTCCTAGCCAAAATATGTAGCTCCCTAATCACCCCCCAAAAAATATATGTTCTATCCCCGGACTAACTTGAATAAGCCTTTGAAAATTATGCAAAAATTAGCACAGTATGTCAAAACCTCAGCAAGATTCTCCAGTCCTACTTATCTCTGACTCCAGGTAGCCATCAGTCCGCCCAGAACAGGCCCACTTCATTTGAATTTGGATGATGTTCCTGGACAAAGGAGAAAAAGAAAAAAAGACCAAGGGGAGAGAAGATGGAGAAAGAAAGAAGAAGAACAAAAAAAAAAAGAGAGGGGGGGGGGAAGAGGACCCAGACTTTGGGATGTTTTCCTCTCTTTTCTCCCTTCCCCCTCCTCCTCTCACCTCCCCAACCCTCTCTCCGTAATGCATCCTCCTCAACGCCTCTCCCTGTTTGGGAAGAGAAAAAAAAAAAAAAAAAAAACAGGCAAAAAAAGGAAAAACAATGAGCGAGTTCCAGTTCAGGTATCATGGTTTCTCTCCAAGGGTTGGTTCCTGTGTTCCAGGCGAGAATTATGCTGTCGACCCGGGCTTGGCCTCCTTTCCTCCCTGGTCTCGACTTGCTTTTGTCCCCCAAGACGTCCCACATCTCTTCCTGAGCTTGTGGGGGATCCTCTTCTATTATTCCCTTCTCCACTAGCTCCTTTTTCTTGCCTTTCTGACCTAGTCTTGTTGAGCTCTGCCATGAGAATGTTTTCTGCTTCTTTGTAGTCCTTGTAGTATACAAACGAGCCATTGGGGTTTCTAACTTTCAGTGTAGCAGGGTATAATAGCTGGCACTTTACTTTTTTGTTGTACAGAAATGAGCAAATTTTGGTAAATTCTTTTCTCCTTCTGGATACTTCCGCTGAATAATCCCCAAAAATTAGCAGTCTGTTGCCTTGATATTGTAGTGGACGCTTTCGTTCTCTAAAGGCCCTCAATATTTCCTCCTTATGCTTATAATCAAGGTACTTGACAATCACCTGTCTGGCTCTTATCGGGGTATTCTTGTTTGAGTTTTGGCCCTCTCCCTTATTCGCCTCCTGGTGTCTCAGTGGACCCACTCTGTGGGCTCTTTCAACTCTGAATTTCGCCTTTATGCCCAGGGCCTGCGGTAGCTCCAACTCGCATATATTATCCAACTGTCCAATCGACACAGACTCTGGCAACCCGACTATACGTAGGTTGTTTCGTCTCGATCTGTTTTCCAAATCGTCCGCTTTATCCTTCAAGTATTCATTAGATTTTGCTAGAGCTGCTATTTGTGCTTGCATAGCCAGTATTGTCTCCTCGGAGTCAGATATTCTCTGCTCTGATTCTGCCAGTCTAGAGGCATGGGCATTTATCTGTTTTTGCATATTAGCTAATGATGTTTGTATGGCTGCCTCAATAGCCACTTTAACCTCTTTTGACAAGTGTGATGTCACTTCTTCAGCCAGTTTTTTATAGTCCACATTAAGCTTTTGTGTGTACTTGTCTTGGCCTGCAGGTGGTGCTGTTTTCTTAGTTCTCTTTGTCTGGACTGGGCCACCACCTCCATCCCCCAATAACTTGCAGGCTTGTGATGTTGGTGTAGTAGGCTGCTTTTTGTTTCCTTTGGAAGGGGTACTATGAATTCTTGCATTTGACTTCCTGTGAGTCTGAGTGGGATTAATCTCCCTGTGCTGTTTGTCAGTTTCATCCTCCAACACTGCTGTGTCTCTGAGCTGCCCTGCTTTGCCTGCATCCTCTCTCCCCTCTGCCTCCATATCCTCTTCATCCTCCCATTGCGATCCACTGTCATCAGTCCCCTGCATCCACTTCTCTCCTGCTGTGTCCTCCTGTGACTCCTCGCTCATATCTTCCTTATCTCCTGTCTCCTCGCTCATATCTCCCTTATCTCTCCCCTTCCAGCTCTGTGTTTGCTTTTCTGTGTCTCGCGCCATGCGTTCAGGCTCCTCCCCCATCAGGCTCCGCGCCATTATCTTATCTTCTCCCCTGTCCATATCAAAGCTTCTCCAGGCTGCCTCACCGCTCCCAGCACTTCTCAGGAGGTACCGTTCCATAGCTGTCTGCTTTAGGTAACCTCCTGTGCTGCTCTCTGTTTGGTGGCTCGTCCGGGGGGGTCTGTTTTTAGTCGGTTTCTGTGAGGGGTGGCAGGAGCTTCTCCTCTAAGCTTCCACCTCAGCCAGGACAGGAACCGGAAGTTATGTTTTCTTTTAATCAAAGGGTCAAACATCTCACTGGAACCTGAGAGAACGTAATAGAAGCCAATATGATCTTTTGGCTGTCACCTGTGTGTGTCAGACAACATCTCACATTTAAGTGAAAGTGACGATTCTCTACAAGTGCACAGATTCTAATAAAAGACCCCTTAATTCTTAACATATTTCCTAAATTAAATTTAATCAAATATCTCATTTATTCACAAAAAGTTGTTTGTTCTTTTTAAAAAGAAATGTAATTAATTTAGTAACTAAATATCAAGTCTTGGGCCGATGTCCCACTTGCGATTGCCTTGTGTGTATCTAGAGCGAGTATCGCGTTGCATCACCCGGCACGGACTCACACTCTGCTCACAGGAGCGGGTCGGTTGCATGCATCTCTACGCAGCTGACCCGCTCCTGTGAGCAGCGTGTGAGTCCGTGACAGGTGATGCAACGCGAATCACGTGCGAGATACACGCGAGGCAATCGCAAGTGGGACACCGGCCTTACTCATCTCATCCATTAGAAATGCCAACATTAGATCACGCTTCACAAAAGACATTTAGGGACTGATATTTACAGACAAAATATCCCTTTAAGCTGTTTGCAAGAAAACTATATGCAAAGTTTAAAGGGGTTTTCCGCTGATTTTTTTTTTTTTTAAACCATCAGGTAGCTCTTCAAATTTGGATCAAGCAAACTTTACCGATGCCCAGAACTGTCCTTCTAACAATACCCTACTATAACATTTGGGTCTCTGCTAGAGATGAGTGAACCTGAACAGTATAGTTCAGAGTTCGTACCGAACAAGGACTTTGAGAGAAAAAAAAATCAGTTTCCGAGTTTGGGTGCTTTTCGTCTGTTAACCACTTGAGCCAGCATCACTGTGCTTGGGTACGCCCAGTGCTCAGCCCAATTGGAGCCACTTACAGTGTTTGAATAGCTCACACTGGGGGTAACAATAGTGTTATCGGATGTGGTATGAAAAAAAAAAAAATCCCACCCTTCCTCCCCAGAAATGCTGTTTTTGGCTGACTGTATGTGGATGGAGAGCCGAACTGCCCAATCATGAATTCCAATGGGGTTCAGGTCCAGTCCAGGTCTCAAACTGAACTTTAAAGTCCGGCTGAACTCGCAGAACCCAAACTTCCATGGGTCTGCTCATCTCTAGTCTCTGCGCTCTTTCAGTGATGAAGAGCATTTGACAATTGCAGCCAATCACTGGCCACTACAGCTGATGGTAACACTATGCCTAGCCATTGGCTACAGCAGTCACATGCCCATCCCCCCACCTATAGCATGGTTTTTGATAAAAGTACTAAGTGGAAAACCTTTTTATGTGCATATAATGTGCTAATTTGAATATGTGCTCATTTAAAAAGAAAAAAAAACTTTTAAAGCCTTAGGATTGAGGAAAGACTAGATGAAGTTTGGAAGTTTAAAATATTTATATTTTTAGGTTTGATTTTGCAGATTTCCTCTTGTATTTATGGAGTTTAGGGACAATGTCTGCAATAACAGGTACCCTACACTTCGTAGACAATCACTTGGCACTACAAATAGAAAATGCTTCATAAGAATGAAACATTGCAATGGTCTTTTGTGTCGAATTCTGAAAATTAGTCACCATGATTACTTGTCATGTATGAATAATAATGTATCACTCTGCACCAGGGGCTGCTACAACAGAGCTGGGGTTCTGCCAGTGCAATTAAAGGGTGGGGATAGTGACATGCCTGAATGAAAAACACATAAGATATCTGCAGAAACCCAAATAGATTGCATTCATGTCTACTATTGTCTATTCAATTATTTCGTAAGGCAAAAATTTCATACAAAGCCATAAAAAAATAATGTGAATATTTTACCCTGGTGAAGAAAAAGCAAGAAATAAGAGAAAATAGAGCTCATCCCGATCATGTCCAACATTCGTGTTAGATTAATATGATCACATTTGGGCCCTTGCCGATCACCAGCCTTCCATCTATGCATAGAAGAGGCAGAATTGTACTATGCATGGAGTCAGACGTGAATAGCACTTAGATTAGGAATTGGAATAGCCACAGGGTAAGGCTATGACTGCACTTTGCGTTGCCCTACTTGCATTTCTAAACGCACGTTTTGGCCTTAATTGATTTTGCCAAACTTGTCTTTTTCAGAAATTTAGCGCTAAAAACGCATGCGCATTTACCGCGTTTTAGATGCGTTTTTAGCGCTTTTTACATGCTTTTCCCTTGCGTTTTGACAGATGCGTTTTGAACATCAAGACGCTGCTAAATAAAGTTTAAACAGTCAAACAGAATGGAAAAAAAGAGAAAAAAAAGCAAAACAATTTTTTTTTGAATTAATAAAGAAAATAGCTATATGTCATGAAATTATAGCTTTTTTTAATATTTATTGTTAAAATAGCAATAAAATCATAATTTTCTTTAATTTAATTGTCGGACTATGTGTGTGCGTAAAGGGACATATTAATCCATTATTTTAATGTCAGAAAAGCTTGAGTTTTGAAGTTAAAAACGTACTCTTTCTGCAGCTAAAACGCTGGAATTTTGATGATTGTTGCTTTTTGCTACTTCTCATTGACTTCAATGTTAGCAAAACGCTGCAGAAATGGCAAAAACAATTGACATGCTGCTTCTTTGAACGCATGGTTTTTGCCACAAATTATGCAAATTAAACGCAGCGTTTTGAAACGCAAAGTGCGGACAGGAAATCTTCATTTTCCATAGACTATAATGGAAAATCAAAACGCATGCCTTTTGGCATGAAAACGCTGCTGTTCAAAACGCTGCTGAAAACGCAAAGTGCGGTCATACCCTAAGGCCTTATTCAGATAAATGGGAGGGTTTTTTGCATATAAGAAAAAAAAAATCACCTGTTTTCGCCACTGTGCTGATCCAATTTTGGGCCCGTGTGTCCAATTTTACCATCAATGTTGCCTCCGTTTTTCGCTGTACTCCTATTTATTAAACAGTAAAAACTGAAGACACACGGATGTCATCTCTGCGCTATCCAATTTTTCACGGACCTATTGACTTACATTGGTGACTCATCAGTATGCAAAAAGCATGGAAGCATGGACATATGAACAGCCCCATAAACTATAGTGTGTTATATCTGTGAAAAATAGACCAACCCTTTCCCCCTTTTATTTGGAAAGTAGGAAGAAAGGGAGAATGCAACATCCATATAGTGCCAAAATAAGTGTTATCTTTCTAGTTGGAAAATAACAAAAAGAAGTACAACAAAAGTTTCCTAAATACTATACATTTGTGAGGACCAATGAAACAGGTTTTTCAGTTTAGAAATATTAATTTGTTAAAAATGCTCTTTATTTCCCAGTTACATCTACAAAATGTCAGCCACATAAAGTACAAGATTTTAGAAATTTGAGAAAAATCTTGGTAGATTTTGAGGACAATTACATTATTATATTTCATATCCTGAATAAAAGGTGGGATTTTTTCCCAAAATACATGCGCATTGTAAAGGTCTTCCCTTTTCCACCCCGTCTCCAATGATTTATGTTGTACAAAAAACTGGATCCATCTAATCGCATGACATCAAGTTAGAAGACTCCAATGTCTTGTTGTAGAGCCCCCTGGATGGCGCGCATATTGTCTAAGGTCACTTTTGTTAAGATTCCTTTCTTCTTCTATGATATATTTCTATGACTAGGTCTTATGTTTGGTTTTGTCTTTGATGTCAGGACATCGTAAAACCCATAACTACAATGGCCTACGGTCTTTCTTTTGTGGTGCTAAATGTATGACACTATTTCACTTAAAGGGAACCTGTCACCCGTTTTTTTCCCTATGAAACCAAAAATATCACCTTCTGCAGCTCCTGGGCTGCATTCTAGGAAGGTGCACCTTGTTGCTGGCCCCCCTTGCTGACCCCTAAAAGAACTTTATAAAATCTTACCGTTTCCTCTGCAAATGAGTTTGGTTGGACAGATGGGCGGGCTCTAATTCGGCTCCTGTCCCCCCTCCTGCCGTTGTTCGCCGCCCCCCCAGTCATGAGTTACATGGATGACGTCGCCCCCATCATCATCCGCGCTTCTGCAGTCTCGCGCAGGCTCATTTCACTGTGCCCCTATCACGGGGCTGAGCATAAAGTTTCCCTTATGCAAGCACCGGTGATGTAGTTGCGCAGGCGCGAGATTATGAGTATTATGTGTATGACCTCACCAGCGTCATTCTCGTACCTGCCCATAATCTCGTGCCTGCACATTTAGCTCTGCCTGTACCTTTATGCGCAGGCGTTGGCCAAAGCTTATCTGTATCATTCCCGGCACCTAGTACCCAGCTTTCCTTGGTGCCGGAAGTCGATAGGAGGAGCTACCAAACACACCACGGAACACTAGAGATGAGCACAGAAGAGCACAGTAAAAAAAAAAAAACAGCAAAATGCGCCTGCGCGAGACTCCAGCAGCGTGGACGATGACAGGTGCGGCGTCCTCCATGTAAATCATGACTGGAGGACGGCGAACAGCAGCAGGAGGGGGGACAGGAGCTGAATTAGAGCCCACCCATCTATCCAATCAAACTCATTTGCATAGGAAACGTGACAGCGGTCACAGCGACGTCGCTGACAAGGTATGTGCATGTGATGCTGCCGTAGCGATAATGTTCGCTACGGCAGCGATCACCAAATGTCGCATGAACGATGGGGGCGGGTGCTATTGTGCACGACATTGCTAGCTATCGTTGTCAGAGTGTAAAGCACCCTTAACAGTGATAAAAATCATCTTTATTTGTAACAATTCCCTCAAAAGAGTGAATGGCGACTTTCAAATTGAAGCTACTGTTTAGGGCTGGGTTCACACAGGTGGCGGTGTGACCAGCATATAAATCAGTATGTTTCACGATGTGTTCTTTGGCTGCATACTTTATTACATGGAAAACATACTGAAAACAACCCCTTCTGAGTCCACATATTTCCCCCAGGTAAAATAATAAAGCCGATACTCCCCTGCCATACCAGCACCGTACCAGCAGTGTCCGGGCTCACGTGGGGTTGTGACGTCACGCAAGCCCCAAGTCCAATTAGCACCAGTTGCCTTCTCCCCGCCTTCAGACCAAACTGAGCAATCAACAGGAAGTGAGTGCAGTGGCAGAGATCACTTCCTGGTGATTAACTCCTTTGGTCCAAAGGCGGGGAGACAGAAGCCGGCGCTGATTGAACGGGAGGTGAGTATAGACTTTATTATTTTAAGTAGGGGAAACATGTGGAACAAGGAGGGGTTGTTCTAGTAGTGGACAACCCCTTTAACAAATTATAAGAGTGAAAACCCCCGGAGTAAATATGTATTGCCTTTGCATGGTAATCATATACAGTATATATATGTATATAATAGGATATGGATTGTTACTGTCTTTATTGTTACAGGCCCGTTAGAAAATAGGAGTCACAGCCAGCTAATGGAAGCTGTTCCACTTTTCCTTTGCATGGCTATGATAAAATTTCATGATGGTTCCCTACCCATCTATGTTGTATTCTAAAATGTTAAATAAAGAATTTAAAAAAAAAAAAAAAAATTCCTCCATAGTATTTTAGCGCAAAGATACACACATTTCTCATGGAAGAATGGCTACAAAAATCATAGCAAATTGATACTTCTCAACTCAAAGATAACATTCGGCTAGACTGACATCTCCAATAAAACAAGATCACACAAACGCCACATAAATTATTAACATTGTCCAAGGTTTTAGGAAATTTCCCACCAAAAGAGCTTAAACTAGCGCAAGCAGCAAGAGGAGGAGGTTCCCAAAAGGTTAACAATTAACTTTCAAACCTCTTAACTCATACATCAGATCTGCTTTCAAAAGGATGATCAATATTTAAGCAAGACCTTGTAAGCCAATCAATTATGGGCCAATTTAACTAGTGAGCCAACTTAACCCCTTGGTACCTCAACACTTCCACTTATAAAATAATACAAACATTTCAGTGATTTACAGTGTAGTGTTATCATTTTCTAAACTTTTACAGTATATCACAATAGTGAGTACACCCCTCACATTTTATACATATTCTATTATAGCTTTTCATGGGACAACACTGAAGATATGACACTTTGATACAATGTAAAGTAGTTCGTGTACAACTTGTATAACAATGTGAATATGGTGTGGTCTCCATATAACTCAACACAACTATTAACGGCTAAACCGCTAGCAAAAAAAGTGAGTACACCTCTAAATGAAAATGGTCAAATTGTGCCCAAAGTGTCAATATTTTTTGTGGCCACTATAGATGGCGATCACTGAAATGCTTGGGTGCTTGTTACTCGAGACAAGCAGGTCAGAGCCTGTGAGAGTGCTCACCTCGAGTAACAAGTATAATGGAAATCAATGATTGTGCAGTTCAGCTCTCTGCTTACATACAGCCAGCCATAAACAGTATTTCTGCCAGGAGGGAGGGCAGAGTTTTGTTTTTTTCTGGGACACTGTACATTCAAAAATGTTGTTTTAACCCCCAATGAGAGCCATTCGGAGACTGCAAGTGGCTCTCACTGGAGTGCCTGCTCACATCATGCAGTGAAGACAGCCTGTGCTTCGTGTTTTTGTCACACCGACGAATCATGAGAGTACCCATTATACTTTGCCAAGTACCTTGAGTACCAGAGCACTATGATGCTCGACTGAGTACTCTGGCCCATCATTAGTGGCCACCATTATTTTAACCCCTTCAGCCCCAAGCCGATTTTGACCCTAAAGACCAGGCCATTTTTTGCAATTTTGACCAGTGTCACTTTATGAGGTTATAACTCTGGAACGCTTCAACGGATCCCGGTGATTCTGAGATTGTTTTTTCGTGACATATTGGGCTTCATGTTAGTGGTAAATTTAGGCCGATATTTTTTGTGTTTCTTTGTGGAAAAAAACAGAAATTTCGCGAAAATTTTGAAAATTTTGTAATTTTCAAAGTTTGAATTTTTATGCTCTAAAACCAACGAGACATATAACACAAAATAATTAATAATAAATAACATTTCCCACATGTCTACTTTACCTCAGAACAATTTTGGGGAAAAAAAAAAATTAAGGAAGTTATAGGGGTTCAAAGTTTATGAGCAATTTCTCATTTTTACAACAAAATTTACAAAGCCACTTTTTTTTAGGGACCACATCACATTTGAAGCGATTTTGAAAGGTCTACATGACACAACACCCAAAAGTGACACCATTCAAAAAAATGGCACCCCTCAGGCTACTCAAAACCACATTCAAGAAGGTTATTAACCCTTCTGGTGCTTCACAGTAACTAAAGCAATGTGGAAGGAAAAAATGAACATTTTACTTTCTGCAACAAAAATGTTAATTTAGCCTCAAATATTGCATTTCACAAAGGGTAGCAGGAGTAAATGAACCCCTAAAATTTGTTGGGCAATTTCTTCTGAGCACGCAGATACCTCATATGTGGCGAAAAACCACTGTTTGCGCGCACCGCAGGACTCGGAAGGGAAGGAGCGTCATTTGACTTTTTGAACAGAAAATTAGCTGGAATCGTTAGCCGCACCATGTTGCGTTTGGAGAGCCCCTAAGGTGCCGAAACAGTGGAGCTCCCCCACATGTGACCCCATTTTGGAAACTAGACCCCTCATGGAATTTATCTAGATGTTTATTGAGCACTTTGATCCTCTGGGGGCTTCACAAAAGTTAATAGAGTTGAGCCGTGAAAATAAAAAAAAAAATGTTTTACCACAAAATTGTTACTTCAACCAGGTAGCTTTTTTTTTTACAAGGGTATCAGGAAAAATTGAACCATAAAATGTATGGTGCAATTTCTCCTGAGTACACAGATACCTCATATGTGGTGGAAATCAAATGTTTGGGCGCACAGCAGGGCTCGGAATGCAAGGAGCGTCATTTGACTTTTCAAACGCAAAATTGTCTGGGATAATTAGCGTATTCCATGTTGTGTTTGGAGACCCCCTAAGGTGCTGAAACAGTGGAGCTCCCCCACATGTGACCCCATTTTGGAAAGTAGACCCCCCATGGCATAGAAAAAAAAAACAGGGCGCACGCACGAATGTTCTGCAAAAAAAGGGGGGGGGACTAGGTGGGATGGAAAAAAATCCTGTCCAAAGTCGAGTACGACTGCAGGACGCTTGCTGATCAGGTACCTAATTGTTCAAGTTTTTTTTTTGTTTTTTTTTATTTGGGGTGCACAAAAAAAGCAAAAACTAGAGCAACAATTACGTACCTGATCAGCCAATCACGTAGCTGATCAGCACTTGGCGGCAAGCAGGTGGGGGAGGAGGGGGGGAGAGGGAGTGGGAGATGCGATTGGGGATAGTTAGAAAAGAGCCACGAACAATACTTACAGGATGGATCAGAACAGCGGCAGATGGGGGGCGGCAGATGGGGGGGCAGCGGCATATAAAGGGAGCATCTGTGATTGTGAGACGGAGGCGGCTGGGATAGGGTGGAGGCGGCTGGGATAGGGTGGGAGCGGATGGGAGAGGGCGCAGTGGATGCAGGAGCGGCAGAGGATGGGGTGAAGGGGGGATGGGGGGGATGGGGAGTGGGAGGTGAGATTGGGGATAGTTACCTTACATGATGGATCTAGGCAGCAGGATCACAGGAGATGATAGAGGCAGCAGATCGGGGAGGGTGAGAGGTGGGAGAGGGAGCGCAGCGCAGATCACGGGGGAGACAGGTGAGCAGAGCACAGATCACGGGGTGAGAGGTGAGGGAGCACAGATCACGGGGGTGAGAGGTGGCGGGAGAGCGGACAGGGAGCACAGATCACGGGGGTGAGAGGTGAGGGAGCACAGATCACGGGGGTGACAGGTGAGGGAGCACAGATCACGGGGGTGACAGGTGAGGGAGCACAGATCACGGGGGTGACAGGTGAGGGAGCACAGATCACGGGGGTGACAGGGGAGGGAGCACAGATCACGGGGGTGACAGGGGAGGGAGCACAGATCACGGGGGTGACGGGAGGGAGCACAGATCACGGGGGTGACAGGGGAGGGAGCACAGATCACGGGGGTGACAAGGGAGGGAGCACAGATCACGGGGGTGACAAGGGAGGGAGCACACATCACGGGGGTGACAGGGGAGGGAGCAACCATCACGGGGGTGACAGGAGAGGGAGCACACATCACGGGGGTGACAGGGGAGGGGGCGAGTAGCCGATCACGGGGGTGAGAGGTGGGGGGGAGTGGGCAGCACATCACGGAGGGAAGGGGGTGCCAGCCGATCACGAGGGGGAGTGGCAGGCAGCGCATAACGGAGGAGAGGGGGCGCGCAGTGCATAATGGAGGAGAGGGGGCAGGCAGCCGATCACGAGGGGGAGGGGCTGGGCAGCAGATCGGGGAGAGCGGTGACACTGGCAGACGGAGGAGGGCAGCGGCGGTTCGGGAGGGGTGGGGGTGCGGGCAGCAGATCACGAGGGGTGGGGGTGCGGGCAGCAGATCAGGGAGATAGGTGGTAGATCGCGGAGGGCAGCGGCAGATCGGGAGGTGTGGCGGTGCGGGGAGCAGATCACGAGGGGTGGGGGTGCGGGCAGCAGATCGGGGAGACAGGTGGCAGATCGCGGAGGACAGCGGCGGATCGGGATGTGTGGGGGTGCGGGCATCAGATCACGAGGGATGGGGGGTGCGGGCAGCAGATCGCGGAGACAGGTGGCAGATCGCGGAGGGCAGCGGCAGCGGCGGATTGGGAGGTGTGAGGGTGCGGGCAGCAGATACGAGGGGTGGGGTGCGGGCAGCAGATCGGGGAGACAGGTGGCAGATCGCGGAGGGCAACGGCGGATCGGGAGGTGTGGGGGTGCGGGTAGCAGATCACGAGGGGTGGGGGTGCGGGCAGCAGATCGCGGAGACAGGTGGCAGATTGCGGAGGGCAGCGGCGGATTGGGAGGTGTGGGGGTGAGGGTGCAGGCAGCAAATACGACGGGTGGGGGTGCGGGCAGCAGATCGGGGAGACAGGTGGCAGATCGCGGAGGGCAGCAGCGGCGGTGGATCGGGAGGCTTTTCGCTGGTTTCATACAGTGCAATGGCGGCGCGGCAACTTCCGGGTCCCATGCTCCGGTTACATAACAGCATGGGACCGGAGCTTGTCGCCCTGCCATTGCACTGTATACACTCACTGTGCTGGCGTGCTGCAGGGACGACAAGTGACGGTGACAGGGGGGGTCACCGGCAACAGGTCCATTGTGATTGGAGAGATCGGTCACAAGGCCGATCTCTCCAATCAGAGCTGCTGGAACTGGGGGAGGGTGATCCAGTGAGGTCACCCAGCTCCAGCCAAGGGCCAGTGCTACAGCTGCACTGGTTAGGGCTGGATTTCAATGTTTCAGTCATTTTAAGTGGCTGGAACATTACAGTGGCTGTGATTGGTTGAGCGGCGTTCATCAGCCAATCACAGCCTCCGTAGGTCCGGGGAGGAGGCACCACCCCTCCTGAGGTCAGGTACAGGTCCCCTCCTCCCCAAATCTGCGCTTTATGCTAACTTTTCGCAGTCACCGGAGGCTCCGGTGCCGCGATTACGCCATGACGGAAAGATCCGTCCTTGGTCGTTAAGGCCCAGGGCACCATGACGGAAAGATCCGTCCATGGTCGTGAAGGGGTTAAAGAACTGCCTTAAATCTCTTGGGCATGGAGTTCACTAGAGCCTCACAGGAGCCACTGGACTCCTTTTCCATTCCTCCATAATGACATCACGGAGCTGGTGGATGTTAGAGACGTTGCACTCCTCCACCTTCTGTTTGAGGACGTCCAACAGATGCTCAGTAGTATTTAGGTCTGGAGACATGCTTGACCAGTCCAGCACCTTTAACCTCAGTTTCTTTAGGAAGGCAGTGGCCTTGGAGGTGTGTTTGGGGTCTTTAAATTGGAATATTGCCCTGTGGCCCAGCTTCCGAAGGGAGGGGATCATGCTATACTACAGCATGTCACAGTACATGTTGCCATTCAAGGTTCCCTCAATGAACTTTAACTCCCCACAGCTAGCAGCACTCATACAGCACCAAACCATCACAATGCTTGACTGTAGGCAAGACACACTTTTTATATACTCTTCATCTGGTTGCTGCCAAACACACTTACCACCATCTGGTAGCACAGTGGCTCAGTGGTTAGCACTGCAGTCTTGCAGCACTGGGGTCAAATCCCACCAAGGACAAAATTTGCAAGGAGTTTGTATGTTCTCCCCGTGTTTGTATGAATTTCCTCCGGTTTCCTCCCACACTCCAAAGACATACCGATATGGACTTTAGATTGTGAGACCCAATGGAGACAGTGTTGCCAAAGTATGTAAAGCACTGTGGAATTAATGGTGCTATATAAATGAATAAATATTATCTCAACCAAATAAGTTTATTTTATTTTAACCATGGTGATTCCTGTTCTGAGTGGAATCTGTCTTGTTAGACCGCTGTATGGTCTTGGCCACCGTGCTGCAGCTCAGTTTCAGGGTGTTGACAATCTTCTTATAGCCTAGATCATCTATTGTAGAGCAACAAATTATTTTTCAGATCCTCAGAGAATTCTTTGCCATGAGGTGCCATGCTGAACTTCTAGTGACCAATGAGAGTATTTCAGCGATAACACCAATTTTACACACCTGCTGCCCATTCACCCTTGAGATCTTGTAACACGAATAGTTACATTACATATGGGAGCCATTACATATGGCTAATAGGGCATAATTTTGCCATTTGCAAAAAGAGTTAAGGCAGTGCTTGAAAATAATGGTGGACACGCAAAATAGTGACACATTGGGCACAATTTTGGCGTTTTCATTTAGGGTTGTACTTACTTTTGATGTCAGCAGTTTAGACATTAATGGCTGTGTGTGGAGTTATTTAGAGGACACTAAATTTACACTGTTAGGCTATGTGCCCACGGGGAAAGTGTCCTGCGGTTATATCCGCAGGAGCTCCCAGAAGACCGCAGCACAACTTTGCCTGTTTACATGCTGCAGTTGTATTGCGGAATGTTGTGCGGATATGCTGCAGTCATTCTGCATTGAGGATACAGTACCATGGCTTCGGCACTGCATCCTCAATGCAGAACAAGTGCTGGAGTGATTGGGAAGTTCATACTTACCTACATCACGCAACACTTCACTTTCCGGCTGTCTGGCTGCACATTGTCGGAGAAGGTGGGCAGGCCTGAACTAGCTCTGGCTGTTACATGACTGGAGCTCGTGCAGGCCCCGCCCACCTCCTGCTGCCCGCTCCAGGCTTCACCGCGCTGCTCTGCACTGGATGAAGTGACTCCTGTGTCTTCTATCAAGGCAAGTAAGTATGGGACCCTGCGGAAAAATCCGCAGGAATAATTGACATGCTGCAGATATTTCCGCAGAGAAATCCACATTATTTCCGCTTCGGGAAAAAACGCAGCATGGGCATAGCACTTCCAAAATACCATAGAAATGGCTGGGGACTCGCTGTACTGCGGATTTTTGAAAAATCTGCAGAATTTCCGTGAAAAAAATTGCGGCAAATTCCGCGAATTTTCCGTAGCGTGGGCACGTAGCCTTATACAAGCTGTACACGGACTACTGTACATTGTACCAAAGTGTCAGATCTTCAGTGCTGTCCCATGAAAAGATCTAAAATCTTTACAAAAAATGTGAGGGTGAACTCACTTTTGCAATATACTGTATATGTTGGTAGAGATTTAACCATATATGTATTTCTTTAAATAGAATATTGTCCCCCTGTCATAAATGTTCACATTAATTTTCACATTAATAATGAACCTGTGATTAGAAAATTAGACCCCCTAAGTAAAGACACGTGTAATGCTCATTGAATGCATACCTCTCTCGAAGTATTTAGTTTGGAAATTGTAAAGCTATCCATCACTGACATTTTAATTGTAATCTCCTTATTTCTCATGACCAAGATTCTACGCAGGCAACAAAGCATTGGTCATCTCATCAGAGGGCGAGGCGCATGCATAGATAGTAAGGTGACATTTTTTAGATTAGGTTTCTTTACACGGTTTAGTACAGCCCGGTACATAGACCACAGTCTCGATTCTGCTGGATTATGATTTTTAAGATCATAATATAAAAGGTATAAAACCTCTTTAAAACTAAAGCGATGCACCACTAAATAAATAAAATAAAACCAACAATTACAGGATATTTAATGATCACATTTTTACTCCATAGTCCGCTTTGTGAACAGAAGATGGCCATGTCATGGTCCACAGAAGAAAAAAAGGCTTTTGACTTAAATGCAAAAATAT
Organism: Anomaloglossus baeobatrachus; assembly: GCF_048569485.1. Lineage (NCBI taxonomy): Eukaryota > Metazoa > Chordata > Amphibia > Anura > Aromobatidae > Anomaloglossus > Anomaloglossus baeobatrachus. The sequence continues at coordinate 154,148,413 of NC_134353.1, forward strand.
ATAAACTCTGGCTTAAAACAAAAGGAGTCTGGAAAGTAGGAAATATTTTCCTTTGCGTGATTAGATATTTCTCAGACACTTGTCCGCCTGCTGTCCCCCAGCCATTAGACTTCATTCCTGACATTTCAGTCACCCGCATGACAAAATGGAGATGAAACAAGCTTATCTCTCCGTATCACCATGTAGAACATGGGCAGTGCTAAATCTCCTGTTGTGTTGTATGTCTCTGACTTGTTTGCCTCGGAAATAGCTTGTCCAGGGAAAATAAAAAACAAAAAAAAAACGATCCCCTACTATGAGACCCTTTAAAATTGAAGTTCAAATAAGGAACCAATCAAAACTTGCAACCGAGTAGGTATCTGTGCATCAAATCTATAAAAAGGAAAAAAAGCAGTGGGAATAAAAAAAACAAAAAACTTTTGTCTTGGTGACAGATACTTTAAGGAAGCCAGTCACAACAATTGTAAGGTTTATAGTCATTGATGTCAAAATAATTGTGAATAACCATTTCTATCACGCTCCCATTTAGATTGACTCCCTGTCTATGAGGAAGAAATGTTAGAAGTTAGATGTTAATTGTGCTTTGATTGAGATCTTGATGCTAAATTCCTAGAGGGACATCAATCAACAAAGAATAGATGCTCTAAAAGCTAGGAAACCATGACTTCACAACTTAAGCACCGCCCAAATGACTCTTGGTGAAAGGAAAACTCTGTTTTATAACTCTACTTATACTGAAGCTCCAGAAACAGGGACAAGGAGAAACTATATGCACATGGGTAAAAGACAGGAAACAAAGACTTGACGTAAATGGTTCATTTTTTAATTGAGCTATAGTCAGCAGTTGGGTACCGCAGGGATCCGTGCTAGGACCAATTACTTTTAATTTCTTTATTAATGACTTTGTGGATGGGATTAATAGTAAAGTTTCAGTCTTTGCTGATGACACCAAACTATGTAGGATATTGAAAACTGACCTTGATAGTACAATATTACAAAACGATATGGATAAGATGTGTGAATGGGTGAAATGTTGATAAATGCAAAGTAATACACATAGGATGGAGTAATCCTATTGCTGCCTAAACATTAAATGGAGAATACTCAGGACTACAGAACAGGAGAATGACTTGCGTAATCTGGTTACCAATAAGCTGAGCAGCAGCACTCAATCTCAAGCAGCAGCTGCAAAAGCAAACAAAATGTTAGGGTGTATAAAAAGAGTGATAAATCCTGTGACCCCAATGTATTATTACTCCTGTATAAATAACTAATTTGTAAGGCCACATCTAGAATATTGGATCCAGTTTTTGGCTCCACATTTTAAACTGGTTATTCACAAGTTAGAGTCAATCCAAATACTTCTGCACACAGTGTGCATTATAATCTCCTTGGCCCATTTCTAGACACTTTTTACACCCTTTGTTCTGTAGTAGGCTATTGCTTATTTTGCACAATATTTTTTTCTCCTAGTTTATGCTTATGCACTTAGCACTTTATCATCAATTGTATATGAGGTCAAAACAATTTTACAACAGGGGGTTAAAATTTACTAGTATATATAAATTTGATTTGTATATGTAACCTCATGTCCTGCCATTTCAGAAATGTAATCTTGGTGTATATATGTAGTCTTTATGTTCTGTACTACACTATTTACCTTATCACCAATAAACTTTTGTTTTAGTTATCTCAAATCATGACAATACATCGGATTTTTTTCTTAATTTTTTTTTTTTTTTAAAGCACCCCCTGTTTCTCATTTTCAGTAAACAGTAGAATGATTTGCTTTAACAAAAAGCTCTAATTTGGTCTCATGGACCATCCTGTGTATTAACAAAAAGTGTAAAGATATACTAATTTGTAAAGGAAATTATACCTTCAATGTGGTCAGTGAATGATCCAAAGTATACCACTATGCCCCAATTTTGTTTTTGCATGTCAGAAATTTTTATTTCTAAATATTGTGCAGTTATATTGGTTTACCTGGTGTAAATAAACAAGTGAGATGGGAATATATTTGGTTTTTATTAAGTTGCCTAATAATTTTGCACAGTAATAGTTACCTGCACAACAGATATCCTCCTAACATAGCCAAATCTAAAAAAAAAAAAAAACAACAAAAAAACACTCCAACTTCCAAAACTATTAAGTCTTTTGGGTTGATTGAGAACATAGTCGTTGATTAATACAAAAAAAATCCTCCAAAATATAATTTGCCTAATAATTATGCACACAGTGTATATTACTACAATGACAATGCCTAAAAATATATGCTGATCAATTGGCCATTAATCTCCTTAGCACATAAGCAGTGATCAAATATAAGACGTAGTGTAAAAAAACAGCACTTAGGGGAGGATAATGTATAAGGTGTATCAATGCACGGTGTGAATGCAGGTTACAGAACCATCATGGTCCTGACCACATGTGATGTTTGTAAAAGTCCCACATATGAAGAGGGATAGTAGATAATGCAAGATACCTGTGAAAAGCCTGGAAGTAGTGTCCTGGAGGTATGTGGTGCCCAAGCCCCGTCGCGCGTTTCGGTGACAACGTCACCTTTGTCAGGTGGTGGGGTTGTCATAAGTGCCAGAGTTTAAATAAGCAGAGGAGGTCAATGACCAGGGGCACGTATATCAGAGACATATGCGTGTCAAAACGGAACAAGGCCTACAAAGAAAAGAACGCAGTACCTGCAGTCAAATATGGTGGAGGTCAAAGATGATTTGCTGCTTGTTTTCATTGGTTTTCCAGCAGAACAATGGCCCCAAACATCTTTCAATAAGCCCCCAGAAATGGATGGAATCAATGAGCTGGAGAGTTTTGAAGTGGCAGCAATGAGTCTGGATCTAATTCACATTGAACACCTGTGGAGAGATCTTAAAATTGCCATTGGAAGAAGGAACCTTTCTAATATGAGAGATCTGGAGCAGTTTGCAAAAGAAGAGTGGTAAAACATTCCAGTTGAGAGTTGTAAGAAGCTTGTTGATGGTTATAGGAAGGGATTGATTGCAGTCATTTGTGCAACCAAATATTAAGTTGAAGGTGCCAACAATTTTCTCTGACCATTTTTTGCATGAAATTATGACCAATTTTCTTTTTTCCCCTCTTGTTTTGTGTTGCTCCAATACACACAAACGAAATAAATGTGTATAACAAAACATGTGTAATTGAAATAAATGTATACGAGAAATACTTCATTTTCTGTAACAATTTCAAGGTTGCCAACACTTTTGACCATGACTGCATAATACATCATGAGTATTTGAGACCACTCGGTATAAAAGAAGTCAATAGAAGTGCATCAATACGTTTTTCTATTAACGGTAAGTTTGCTGCAACTTAAAACATTTGAGCAAGCGTTGTTCTATAATACAAGATTTATTGAATGAGGACAAAGGCTTATTGTAACTTATCCAATTCTCTATTACTGAATATTATCAAAGTATTGTGTTTCAAATAGGGTTAAAGTCCAACTGAATCCCAAGGTTAATGATATCGAAGTAAATGGCCTGTCTATGAAGTGACCATTACCTTTAATTATGACTTCTTGCAAAAAAAAAATAAATTAGTTTTTGACTAAAAAACAATGCGAAGCAAAAAGGTGGTGTGCAATTTAGAAAAAGATGCTCTTGTCAATAATTATGTCTTAAAACTTATTTATGGCGTTTAAGTGTTTTACAACAAGGTGAATATTACCAGTGTCTGGACTCATTCTTGAGAAACCAGAATAACCTTTTCGAAATGCTGTAGTTTTCAGCCTTCTGTCATCACGCATTATGAAACGTACATCCCATAGAGGCAGCACATACATCTGCTATAGGGTCCTTTGAAAAAGTGTGTCCATTTAAGATATAGTCATAGCCAAAAGTGTTGGCACCCTTGAAGTTGTTCCAAAAAATGAAGTATTTCTCCCAGAACATTATTGCAAGTACAAGTTTTGTCATACATATGTTTATTTCCTTTGTGTTTCTTGGAACAACAAAACAAACAAAAAAAACAAACAAACAAGAATAAAAAGCAAATTGGAAATAATTTAAAAAATAAAAAAAATGAGCAGGAGAAAATTGTTGTCTACTTTTCAAAACTGTGGGTAAACAACTTTGTTTTAAGCATGTGATGCTCATTCATTCTCACCTGTGGCAAGTAACAGGTGTGGGCAATATGAAAAATCACACCTGAAACGATATATAAATGGGAGAAGTTGACTAAATTCTTGCATTGTGTATCTGTGTGTGCCACAATAAGCATGGAGAACAGAGAGTGGAGAAAAGAACTCTGCTCAATTGAGAGCCAAAATTGTTGAAAAACCATCTACAATCTCAAGGTCACAAGTTCATCTCCAAAGATCTTGATGTTCCTTTGTCCAGGGTGCACAACATAATGAAGAAGGTTACAACCCATGATACTGTAGCTAACCTCCCTTGATGTGGACGGCAGAGAAAAATTGATAAAAGGTGTCAAAACATGATAGTCTGGATGATGGGTAAGTTCCAAACAAAATTCAAGCTGTCCGACAGACTCACGGTGCATTAGTGTCAGCATGAACTATCCAGCGACTCATGAATTACATTAAACGCTATGGCAGGAGACCCAGGAGGACCCCACTTCTACCACAGACAAAAACTGACTGCAGTTTGCCAAAATGTACGTAAGCCTAAATCCTTTTTGGGAAAGTGACTTGTCAACAGAGGAGAACAAGACAGAGCTTTTAGGTAAAGCCCATTATAGAATTGCTGTTGGTAGAAGGCACCCTTGAAATATGAGAGACCTGGAGCAGTTTGAAAATGAAGAATAGTTTAAAATTCCATTTGAGAGGTATAAAAAGCTGGTTGATGGTTCTAGGCAGAGATTCATTGTGTGCAACCAAATATTAAGTTGAGGGTGCCAACAATTTTGTTTGGCCCATTTTTGTAGTTGTGTGAAATTATGTCCAATTTGCCTTTTTTGTGTTGTTCCATTACACACAAAAGAACTAAACATGTGTATAACAAAATGTGTAAGTGCAATCATTTTCTGGGAGAAATACTTCATTTTCTGAAATAATTTTAAAAGGTGCCAACACTTTCAACCATGACTGTCGGTGGAATTCCTATCTTAAAGGGAATCTATCACCAGGTTTTTGCCACCTAATCTGAGAGCAGCATAATATAGAGACAGAGATCCTGTGTTATTTACTGGGCTGTTTCTTGAGGTTTTAATAACATCACTTTCCTATCAGCAGGTGATGATCACTAGAGGACTAATAAACCTGCTGCTATGTAGTCCTCCATATTCTTGAGTTCTGTATAACCCCATCTCCACCACTGATTAGCAGCTTTCTGCCTATGCATAGTGCTCACAAAAAGCTGTCAATCAGTGGTGTGGGCGGGGTTATAGGGGGCTCAGAATTCAGAGAACGGGTGGATCAGCAGCAGATAAAACAGTGATTTTATGAAAACTTTAATAAGTAGCACAATAAATAACACTTTGCTAGAGAAAATCTCTGTCTCTACATCATGCTGCTCTCAGATATGGTAGCAAATACCTGGTAGAAGATTTCCTTTAACAGTAAGACTAAGCATTAGTAATCGGTGGACCCACAGACACCCGGTATTGGTTGGTTCAACAGGGTTTAAAAAATAAAAAAAACAAAAGGTTCCAGGCCCGAATTGATCTCTGATATCTACTTGGACATTTGTCCCGATATTTAGTTTATGGGCACCAGTATCCGGCGCTTGAAAATGGTGGCAGAAGGCAAGCACGTTATACTTACCAGTCTGTAACACTACTTCTGCAGTGCTCATACTACTTCCAGGGCCGCTCATTAACCTCATGCATATTCGCTGCTTCCCCCGCCCACTGGCAAATGGTACTTCACTCAATAAACCGTCCTCGGGTGGTTTATCCAGAATAGGGTAATTCAGCAATGAATGTTTTTTTCATTGGATGGTTAAACTTCACGGTGAAAATGGCATCAGAAAATGTACTTGTTATGTATGATAGTTTAATCAATTAAATACATTTCCAGTAGGCGAGTCCAAATGTAATATCTCCAAAAAGCAGTCACAGGCTGTCTGGACATGCTGAGAGTTGTTGTTTCCACAGGTGGAGAATCTATTGCTGACTACTGCTGTAAAGAAAGTACATAGTACACAAAGAAAAGTAACAAAAAGGAAGAAGAAAAGTAACAAACTGGGCAAGGAGCTGTTGAGACTGAATAAGAAGTGTATATGGGTAGATGCATATATGAAAAGGAGAACAGAACCTACTAGCACCAACTTGTCCAGCTATGTCGTGTTGATAGCATCAGTGAGGCATCTAGTGAGGTGTCAAGGAGTTGGGATCCTTTGTTCGGATTTGTAATAAACAGATCTATATGACGCAACATACACATTCCATCCACATAATACAATGATCACAGATAATTAAGCTGTCATGACTGTAGTTACAAAGTATAAACGGGAGCTAATCCCTGGGTTCATTATCTAGAACCAAGCCCAAAACTACTACACCCCAATAATAAAAAATAAAAAAAACTAAGAATAAAAATGTTTACTTTCCAGCTGAACAGAAGAGCAGCAGTTGTCCCATTGCTTTTGTGTTCTACATCCATTAAATGTATAATAATAATTGTATTCATTTATATAGTGCTATTAATTCCACAGCGCTTTACATACATTGGCAATACTGTCCCCATTGGGGTCACAATCTAGAGTCCCTATCTGTATGTCTTTGGAGTGTGGGAGGAAAACGGAGTACCCGGAGGAAACCCACGCAAACACGGGGAGAACATACAAACTCCTTGTAGATGGTGTCCTTGGTGGGATTTGAACCCTGGACCCCAGCGCTGCAAAACTGAAGTGCTAACCACTGAGCCACCGTGCCGCCCAGTTGTATAGGAAATTGCTCAACATACTCATACACCAAAGAATTCTGGTAAAAAGTGGTTGGGAATTAGAGAAACCGGAGCCATGGTGAACAAATGCTGGCTTCTATTAAAAGGGATTGGAACCCCAAAGAATTCAGAGAAGTTAGTGAATTTCATATTTGGCAGTTTCCCTGAATTTTCCTGAAAAATCTATTTGCAGTGAATTGATCCATTGCAAATTGTAAGCGCTACAATTGTCCTGAAAAGATCTGTATCCATCACCTTACAATCTGTTTAATGCAAACATTGCCTTAGTAATGTTAAAGTGACCTCCACATATATGGTTATGGGTAAAAGGATGCTAAATCGGGTCTGTAAAGCACTGTGCAATTAATAGCACTATATAAGTAAAATAAATGCAATAAAATGTGTTTCACTGCTGTGCTTTCACATTATCTGTAGAATTTGTTCACCGTTTTATTATTGCTTTCTCCCCCTATCTTTATGATTAAGCTCTCACGAGTCAGATTTATAACAGAATATTCCCTACCTTTGCTTTTATACAAGCTACTAGTAGTCCCTAGTGATTGACTGTGCTATATAGCTGTGATAGTAGCAGTGCATTATGGGGAAGCCCACCCAGCCACGTCCGAGGTCATATCACCTTCTCTGGTTGATGCAATGTATAAAATACTGTTTCCCCGAAAATAAGCCCTAGCAGGAGTTTTTAGCAAGGCTTAAATATAAGACCTCCCCTGAAAATAAGCCCTAGGAGGAGTTTTAAGCAAGGCTTAAATATAAGACCTACCATGAAAATAAGCCCTAGGAGGAGTTTTAAGCAAGGCTTAAATATAAGACCTACCACGAAAATAAGCCCTAGTCGCGGTTCAATAATAAAGTGTCCATACAGTTAAAAAAGTTAAAGATACTGCAGGACACTTCATTATAGAAAGCAGACACCCCCCAAAAGAGAGAAGAGCGAAGACGCCGCGATCACACTCACCAGACGCCGACCGGGAGCTGTGGAACGCATCAAGGACCTGCGGCAGAACGCACACCACACACATCAGATCACACACACATATGAGATCGCACACCCACACACATCAGATCACACACATCAGATCACACACATCAGATCACACACCCACGAGATCGCACACCCACATCAGATCGCACACCCACATCAGATCGCAAACTCACACACTCACCACATCCAGCAATATCGAATGCTTCTGGTTGGCATAAGGACTTGAGACGCTGTGCAGTGGAGCGCCAGGACCTGCGGTTGAACGCATGGAGGACCCAGCGGTGGATTGCATCATAGAGACAAGAGAGCAGTGAGTCCCCCACCAGATGTGGCAAGTGTGTGTTCACACGATTGTTTGTGTGATCTCATGTGTGAGTGTATGTGCGATCTGAACTGTGAGTGTTGGCCAGAAGAAGGGAAGGACAACCATGTTTCCCTAAAAATAAGCCATACCCTGAAAATAAGCCATAGCGCTTTTTTTGGGACAAAAAAAAAAAAAAAATAAGAGTGTCTAATTTTTTGGGAAACACTGTAGCAGTAGAATTTTTGGAGATTTGCACAAAATGAATCACATTTTTTTTTTTAATTTGACAGGTTCAGAGAATTCATAAAAATTTTTAAACACAAATGAGAATTGTGTCACGTCAATTCACTTAAGTCTAGATCTCCATGATAGCAGGGTGCTGTGTATATTATCCCAATTCTGCAGCAATTCTTTCAGCTTTATTACTATGCTGTGACATCACTGCATTATCTGTACATGATGACATTGCTGTGTGCAATATACTTATATATGGTGACATTATCCTTTTATTCCTGTTTCGTGATGTCATTATTACCTTTTCTTTATTATTGTGCTGTCATATTATCAAGAACATTATTTTTGTACTATAAAATCACCACGTTCATTACCGCTGTACATTATCCCATTAACTAGATATTCCAATCTAGGACATAAAGAAAGATACCCCTGGAGCGACAACAGATTCTGTCACGCTTCCCGGTCCCCTGGTCCTGCTCTCCGGTCCCCGTGGCCCGCTCCCCGGCGGCGTCCCCTGCTCACCACTCCAGTCCCGGCCTCCTCTTCCCCGCCTGCGGCCTCCATGCATCCAGCTCCCCGCGCTCCTCTGCGACGTGGGACTCCCAGCCGGGCACCCCTGCTTCCTCTGCACCGCTCCCTAGACTGGCTTCTGGTACTCGGGCCTCGCGCATGCGCATTAGGGCGCGCGCGCGGTCATTGACCCTTTCTTAAAGGGCCAGCACCTAGAAACAGGAAATTGCATAGACAGGTACAGGGTATATTAAGATTCACTTTCCTGGTGGGCGGGGCCTGTTCTACGTGTTTAGCAAGCTAGTGTTCAGGTCCCCGTATTGCTTTGCCCTGTGCTTTGCCTTGTATTAACCCTGTCCTGTCTTGTAGAGCCTGTCCTGCCACGCCAGTCGCTCCGAACCAAGTCCATCCCTGGACCCGGACGGTGACTTCGGCGGATGTCCCACCACCTCTGCAGCTCCGCCAGTCTCCAGTCCCTGCCTCCGTTCGGTGACCCGTTCCATCGCTCAGCAGGTTCCGGATCCCGCCTGACCCTACAACCCGGCCTCGGACCCTGAGCTTCGTCACCCGGGCTACCGTCCTGAACTTCGTGTGCTCAGCGTCATCCACCTTTCCTGCTCCTCTACGGACTGTCCAGCTACCTATAGTGCTTCGGCTGCCGTGCATCAGGACCCTCTGGCGGGGTGACCGGCCTGGCTGCCTCCTCAGGGGAAATCGGTGTACGGTCCAGTGCTTCCACCACCCGGTCGTAACAGATTCTAATAGGTTGTTTCTCTAGAGCTGCACACACTTCTTGCCTGTGCACAGGACAAATATTACAAAAATTAAATATAAATCTTTGCACTCGCTAACGCAAAATAAATATAATGTTGTTTAGTATACAAGAGGTGTTAATAAGGTAGATGCAACCTATTTGGGCCATAACCAATATTACACTACAAGGCCACTCAGTATGCAGTTGTTCACTGCTGGTTAATAGCATTACAAGGATATAAACAGAGGACTGATGATGCGGAAATTTGTGGTGAGTCTCGATAGTGAGAGAATGCTTGCTGCTGTTGCCAGTGCGTATCCTGATGTATTTGAGGCTGCATCCTCATTTGTCTTCATAATGGTATCGGTTATTCCTGTGTCCGGAGGCGTTCTGGATGGAAGCATTGCTCCAAAAGTAAAAGCACAGAGAGTTCTGCTAGTTCACTGACATTACACCAGACGGGAAGTGCGAAACATTAGCATAACTTTGTGCAATGTTAAATTGTGGGGTACTGCTATGGGCACCAGGTTCGCGCCGAGTTAAAAATTAATGTAAGTGGGGAGAAGAGATGATTCCACCATCTTCACTAATGGACGGCTCCACACGAACCTGTGCTCCGGAAGTGTCTTATTAATGATGTAGTATTTATATGGGCACAATATAAAAAATCCTGTCACATTATGCCCCTTACCTATTAGGCTGGAAAACATTCCAAAATATACATTTTTAAGATTACATAGAAATTGTATGTGCGCTGATTCATTCAACAAGGATGCAGATGCTGTAATGCACTAACTTTTGGAAAAGGGCAATCAATGTAATAAATACCTTGACACTAAAGAATGTATTGAAATAATTCCTAGAAAAAAACTATTAACGGGTAAAATAAGAAACAAATCGGAACAGCTAGCACCAGTTGAAAAAATCTATGAAAATCCCAATTGTAGCAGAATGTTCTGACGATGTCGGAATATAAAAATGTATCATTAAAAAACATTGGGATATTCTAAAGCGACCATCACAAGTGACAACTCTAAACCACAACAATCTGAATGAGAATGATGGATAGGTTGAGGCTAGAATGTATTGGTTCCTTCCAGGTTGTGGGCGTGACCGGCTTGGTTTAGTGGGCGTGACTAGCTTGGTGAGTGGGGGGTGGCGGTTTCCTCCTGTCCACTATAATCATGCAGGCTTCGCGGCCCCTGCACCCCCACCATCTGGAGGTCTTACCCCCAACCCCCACTTCTATTATAAACAACACCATGACCACGTGGACTTAGAAAAAGAATGTTTATTCCGTCTGGAAAACATTCAGCTGCATTTTGTACATGGTCCTATCACGTGACAAATTACATCATATCTGGAAGAAGCCCATACATTCTAGCATCTACCGTGGTTTGATAATGGAGTTGTATTGAGGTCCTAACGGTACACTGCAGTTGAGAGAAGAAAACAGCATCTTTGTTGCAAAGAAAGACATCTCTTCCAAAACGCTGTGTGTCCACACCAAGCATCCATACCTAGTGTGAAGCAAGCGGAGCAACCTCTGCTTTCACTTCTGGGTCGGCTCTTACAGCTGTAGCGCTTCCCAACAAGGGATTAAGCAACACTATTGGGAAAATACATGAGAAAGCGGCTACTTTGAACCTTAAAAGGCAAAAGGCAGGCCCTGACAGTGCTTTCTTTATATCTTGGTGACACCATTTACCATTGGTGAACCATTGCGTGTTGGAGGTGGCCTAAGTTGGTTGCATTTTTGCTAATCAGTAATGCTTCTAGACAACGATATATCTATTTCATATTATTCTACATTAGCAAGTGCAGAGATTTATTTATGCTTCAATTTAAGACATTCATGACATATCCACTCTACACGGCCTCAAATCCATGGGAATGAAGAATTGGCCACACGAGTGTGTCATTCTATGGAAGTCACAAATATCAGCGAGCATGTATGCATGGCCACCTCTCCACATCTCAAAGGGCTCTATTCTAGAGGCGTGCAGGGCCCAGGCACCTAGATAACCACAATCCAATGTGAGGTATTATTCCTAAACCTAAAGAACACGCTTTTACTACAATTATTCCTTTGTTTTCATGTCAAGCAAACCACTAAAGCAAGGAACGTTAATGCAAATACTTACACAGCTACTTGAAAATCACTGCCACCCCCAGGAACAATAAACTTTCCTGTGTCTCAAAAAATGGTGGAACTAGTTTAGAGTAAAATCTACCTGTTATGTATTGCTGAGGCTATCACATTTCACTCATCATGTTCTGAAATGACAGGTCGATTTAACAGGTTTAATAACTTAGGAGTGTTGATAGAATAGTCAAACTACACATACCTAAACAAAGCTATAGAAACCAAAAAAGCAGATAGACTCAACATATATAATACTAATATCCAGCCACATACAGATTCCATCCAGAAGTCAGGACCCTCGGGGCTAAGGAAGAACAATCTGATCTCTGATCCTGTGAAACTGAATCCGCAGCACATGGGGTCTATGGCCGAGTCATTTGTACAATACAATAGGAAGACATGACTTACTGACTGTGCAAACATAATATGCCTATATCAGCAAGGTCATGAAATATAATATCTGCTTTATTACAGGTCCGTTAACATCCAAGCTGGAAACAAGCACAAATATGGATGGAAGCCTCATAATAAAAGCTTTGTATTAAGGATAAGACCTATTTATACAACAATGTACAAGACTGGTGGCAAAAGCCAAAACAATTATTGCACAAAGGACAAGTGCAATAAAGTGGAGCGAGATAATAAAAAAAACAGAACTCAATACAAAAGTGATTAAGATCTAACAATTCGAACATAGCAACCAACCAGATGACAAACTCAAGTGTGCTAAATCTGAGATTGAATGGACTTTATGGAGCCAGTGTGTCAAGAGGCTTGGTGGGGTCTCGGTATGAGTCCCTCAGGATCTTTATGGGGGAAGAAAGTTTGTGGAATGCAAATATATTTCAGATTAAAGTACAAATACTATTGCATAGTATTAACTATTATACCCAATGTTATATGTCAGTGGTGGCCTCAAGTATACAGCAACTAGGCCTCTGTGGAACAGGATGATCTTCAAGTGAAGAACTTGATTTTTATTCTTTAATTTGGGAAAATATAGTAAAATATATCAGGAAACTTACTGTGGATGCGTCTTAGACTTCTCAAAACACTACTGTGATACTGAAACCATAAAGGGGAGGTTATAGACACCAGCGCCAGGTGTCTCTTATAGCTATTGGTCAACCCATAAATACAGTGATATTCATATTAAATTTAGGAATGGTTTCATTTACTATGTTCATCCTTTACAGAAACTGGTGAGATTTCACGCAGAACGATGGTAAAAATGGACAACAAACAAAGCCACCAAAAGTGATAAGATAGAATCGTTTTCAAGGACCACCTCATTGAGAAGACCAGTTCCATACCCAGACCATATATTCTGCATTCTGGTCGTAGTGTTACATTTACAATTTGATAGAATCGGGTATTTACTTAGAACAATGAAGCACATTAGAAGCATCTACCCTCTAGGACACCCATCAGCCCCTGCCCTCCAGGCCAGCCATGTTACCGGCACCAAATCCCAGCATCTACCCTCTACGACACCCATTAGCACCTGCCCTCCAGGCCAGCCATGTTACCGGCACCAAATCCCAGCATTTACCCTCTAGGACACCCATCAGCCCCTGCCCTCCAGGCCAGTCATGTTACCGGCACCAAATCCCAGCATCTACCCTCTAGGACACCCATTAGCACCTGCCCTCCAGGCCAGCCATGTTACCGGCACCAAATCCCAGCATCTACCCTCTAGGACACCCATCAGCCCCTGCCCTCCAGGCCAGCCATGTTACCGGCACCAAATCCCAGCATCTACCCTCTAGGACACCCATCAGCCCCTGCCCTCCAGGCCAGCCATGTTACCGGCACCAAATCCCAGCATCTACCCTCTAGGACACCCATTAGCACCTGCCCTCCAGGCCAGCCATGTTACCGGCACCATATCCCAGCATCTACCTTCTTGGACACCCATCAGCCCCTGCCCTCCAGGCCAGCTATGTTACTGGCACCAAATCCCAGCATCTACCCTCTTGGACACCTATCAACCTCTGCCCTCCAGGCCAGCCAAGTTACTGGCACCAGATCCCAACATCTACCCTCTAGGACACCCATCAGCGCCTGCCCTCTAGGCAAGCCATGTTACCGGCACCAAATCCCAGCATCTACCCTCTTGGACACCCATCAGCGCCTGGCCTCCAGGCCAGCCATGTTACTGGCACCAAATCCCAGCATCTACCCTCTTGGACACCCATCAGCGCCTGCCCTCCAGGCCAGCTATGTTACTGGCACCAAATCCCAGCATCTACCCTCTTGGACACCCAACAGCGCCTGCCCTCCAGGCCAGCTATGTTACTGGCACCATATCCCAGCATCTACCCTCTTGGACACCCATCAGCCCCTGCCCTCAAGGCCAGCCATGTTACCAGCATCAGATCCCAGACTCAGCTACATAAGATGTATAAACTTAATATACTGACAAACACAAGTGTTACATGAATAACACAAGACCACTGTATAACTGGAGGAAGATGTTCTCCATCCAGCAGAATGAATGAGCATGGCAGGTAGTATGGAGTGACACTGTATCCACAACACATAATACAATGAACATGCACCATACCTAAATACTTGATGTCAAATCCTGGAGGGGGCTTGAGGGACCTCCTGACCCAGCCTTCCCTGAGAGCCCCCAGGTGCTCCTCCTTGCCCTGGATTAGCAGGACATGTTCATCTATCCAGCCCAGGAAAAAAGTCTCTGAGATGGCAGAAGTCACTTTTTTGTTCCAGAAATGCTGCATGTTTTCAGCTTTAAAGTCGGCAAAGATCTCATAACCCACATGGTGCTTGTCGTCTGCCAGCAGCAGCCTCTCTGAGGTCCCCCTGTGACTGAGGACCACGGCCAGGGAGTGGGGGGCGATCTGCAGGATGGGCTCCATGCTGTGAGGCATCCAGGGTGCAGGAAGTAGGTGCAGGGTGACCAGTTAAAGTTTTAGGAAGAGCCCCTCTGATGGTGAGTGCAAGTGCATTCTCCCTGCAAACGTCTGCCCAGATCACCAGCAAGAAGCAATCCTTCCCTCCAACAAGACCATGCTCGCCCGAGCGCTGGCCATTCCCACTCACAGCCAGTGCAATGGTGAGACTGGCTGACACGCCGCGGGTGGAATTTACAGGTGGGTAATAATGTCTGATTTACTGGAAGCCACAGACCCTCCCTCCGGAGCTGACAGCTGACACTAGAGAAGGCTGCCGTGCTGCCCTCTGGCGGTGACCGGCTGCACTGCACCCAGAGCTGCCTCTTCCTTCCCTGTCAGCTGTCACTGAGCTGTTACAGGATGAAAGGCTTTTATGCAGGAAGCATGGCTCACCTCATTATAAGCAGTGTCTGATCCTCACCTGTAATAAAATGCATAAAACAAACAGGAATTATCCTATTCTTACTGGAAGAGGCTTAATAAAAGGATCAAACACACTTAGAAGTAGTAAAATGGTTATTAACTTTTACTAATACCACTAAAATGTTATGAATAGTACAATTAATACAAATAATAAACAAATTGGCAAGAAAAATAAAGTTTTTAGCTACTTTATATATACAATATAATAGATAAAAGAGCTTTTCTCCTGAGACATCACCATCACAAGGGAGGCCTGCAATACATATCTCACACCTACTTGGTAATGTGCCCTGCCCTCACCCGTACACACAGATCTGCAAGGCTTTCATTCCAAGATCTCCAGTAATATATATGCTACATATATAATACATAACACTATTGGCGGACACAGAAAGAGGGGCTCTGTGCAAGAACAATATAGGGGCCCTTTCAGAGGCACACTGACATCTTGGGGCATCTGTGCAAGAACAATATATAGGCCATTTGTAGCTCAAGAGGTCATTAAAAGCCACAATTTCACCTACTTTGGGGGTAGAAATGAGCCCTCGTGTGCCCCTGTGCGGCCACAATGGCTGCACCAATGATATGGCCACCCCTGCATAAAACGCCTGTTCACACCATGCTTGTGGTGTATGCTCTTGTCAAAAGAGTGACCAGAATGGAGCGGGGGTGACTGGATGGGAGACCCTACGCTGACCCTCAGGCTAAGCGTACTCTAGGCTTTCCCTCAACCCAGAGGTACATTTAAAGGTAGCGAGGTCTGGGCCCCCAACGTTTTCCTGTCTCCTGTCCTTGTCTCTGATGGTAAGACCCCCCTCCACAACCTACCACCCGGGGGAAGGACTAGGACAGAAATAGAAAACCTCACTGACTAAACTGACAGACAGGGGTACAAACAAAACTCACACCTAATACCAAAAATAGGGAAAAAACAAAAAGTGTACGAGGGGAGAAACATAGAAAGGAAACAGTAACAAAACAAGCTAACTTAACT
Organism: Anomaloglossus baeobatrachus; assembly: GCF_048569485.1. Lineage (NCBI taxonomy): Eukaryota > Metazoa > Chordata > Amphibia > Anura > Aromobatidae > Anomaloglossus > Anomaloglossus baeobatrachus. The sequence continues at coordinate 154,164,582 of NC_134353.1, forward strand.
CACACCAACGCAGCAGACAGCAGCAGCAAGCAGACAGCAGCAGCAAGCAGACAGCAGCAGCAAGCAGACAGCAGACAGCACCTCCTCCTAGCTCTAGACCTGGCTCCAGACTGAACTGAATAATAATGATGGATTAGGATTAAGAGCGCCAGATACTCGAAACACGCACCATCTTTCATCATCTTACATGACCATGTGGATTTTAATGTTTAGGATTTAACCTTTTTAATGCATACCAAATAAACAGGAGTTCTTATTCTAATACTGGACGTGGATGCTGGAACTTTTTTCCCCTTTTCTTGAATTCGTAGCTTGGCCGGCTGTTTCTCCGTGCACCTGTCCCTCATTGCAGTCTCTATGTGGATCAGGTGAGCTGAATCTGTTTCCTTGAACTGAATAAGGGTATGTGCGCACGTTGCTTTTTACCTGCTTTTTACCTGCTTTTTACCTGCTTTTTACCTGCTTTTTTGATGCTTTTTTTTCTGCGCTGTTTAATGCCAAAATGGATGTGTTCTTCTATTCAAGCAAAGTCTATGGGAATTTGGGTTTCTTGTTCACACTATGTTGTTCAAAATGCTGCCTTTCTGTGGCAGAACTTTGGTCAAAAACTCAGCTTTTCAAAGAAGCAACATGTCAATTGTTTTTGCCATTTGGGTTTTGCACTGCAAAGCTGAGTGACAGCTCTTCTTGGAATATGTTTTTCTTTCAGCGATCAGTTGGCATACAAGTCCATTATACTGTATATGTAGCATGAACAAAGCCTAACCTTGTTATATGCTTTCCAGGTTTTGAACTACTTCTGTGTCAAGAGACCCTAACCTAAGAAGCACATGTGAGGGTGTCGATTGTGGTCATTTTTGAGGCAGTTGCATTTTTGTCAGGAGACCTGCAGCCAATGCAGAAATTGCCTTCAGTACCCCAATCTGGCCTTAAATAAATGTCAGCTGAACGTTGATGCGTTCTCAGTGGGGAGAGTGGTAGGTTGATGCCAGGAACTTCTGGCAGTAGCTTATCTCACTTGAAACAAAATTCTTCATCATGTTGATGTCTGGCGCTACCCGATCCTTCTTTCCTCCATCATCTGCAGTCAGAGGAAAGTCAGGACCCTCCCATACACATTAGACCATCAACCTATCCCTTCATACTCGTCTGACTCGGTTAATATTCCTTTAGTGCAGAGGTGGGGAACCTTTTTTCTGCCAAGAGCCATTTATATATTTGTAACATAATTTGGGGCCATATAAAATTAATAACTTGAAAATTATTCTGCTATTTTTGGTCAAAAATTTAATTAACGCACATGTAATATGATGAGTGGAACGGCTTCTCTTTGGTGAGCAGGGGCATCCCTAAACATGGGTCATGTGACAGGTCATGTGACGGGTCATGTGTCAAACACCTGAAACAGATAATTTCAGAAAAATAGTTTCCGAAACTATAACATAAAAAACATCCACTAATCTAATAAATAAACCCTTCTGTTTAAAAAAACAAAAACACTAAGGCATAGTATAGACCAGTGCAACTTTAATCTGTAAAAAAGACTATTGCAGCAAAAAAAAAAAAATGAAAAACTGAGCAAAAACACCCTGTGGGAACATAGTTTAACAAATACTGAAGTAAAATACTCAAATTCTCAGCGTGTGCATAAGGCTATGTGCGCACTAGAAATGTGAAGTTTCTCAAGAAAATTTCTCGAGAAACTTCTGGGAGTGAAAGATTTCCGGACCTCCGGAAAAAATCCGCACCAAATCCGCATGTGGATTTGCCGCGGATTTGCCGCGGATTAGCCGCGGAATAGCCGCGATTTTCCCGCGGGTGGTTCCCTGCGGATTTCTGCAGGCTGTAGTGCCGAAATCCGCAGGGTACCTGCGGAAATAATGGACATGTTCATTTTCTCAAGAAAGTTTCTCGAGAAATTCTTCTCGCGGAAATTTCTTGAGAAAAATCCGCACCAGTGCGCACAGCTATTTTTTTTTTCCATAGAATTTGCTGGGAAATGTCTGCACAAAGATTGCAGACATTTCTCAAGAAATTTCCGCGGCAAATCCGCGGGTAAATCCGCAGGTAAAAAGCTCTAGTGCGCACATAGCCTAAGGCCTTACAGATACTGAGGTAAAAACTCACCATACTGAACGTGTGCACGAGGCCTTAGCCTATGTTCACACAGGGGTTTTTTTCTGCAGCAAAAGTTGCAGCTTGTTATTAGCATATATTTACATTAAACCAATGAAAAAAAAACAATGAAAAAAAACTGCAAAACCGCTCTATTTGAACATAGCGTAACAAATACTAAGGTAACAAAAACTCCAATACTGAACGTGTGCATGATTCCTTGGGGCATGTGCACACGTTGAGTATTTGGTGAGTTTTTTACCTCATTATTTGTAAGGCCATGTCTGCACGTTCAGCATTTGGTGACTTTTTTTACCTCCGTATTTGTAAAAAATTCACCAAATACTGAATGTGTGTGTAGCGTCCACGGGGCTTTAGGGTACTCGTCACCGGGCCAGTGGTTCCTTGGTGTAGCTGTGACTGGCCTGACCCGGCTCCGTGACCCTGCGGCTACATGAAAAACCGGAACAGCAAACAAACAGTACAGATGGGGATGGAAGGAGGGTGACGGGCCCCTGGAAAGCGTGTCACCGGTTGCAGCGGTGACTGGGGTCTCGGCCTCCTCTGCCGTCGACCATTCCTGCAACTAGTCCTCTCCCAGGGGCAGTACTGGATGGGGAATAGGGATGCTTTGCAGCACCACCCACGGTATGCGGCCAGGAGTTAGCAGCCGCTGCACAGTCTCTCTCCGGGGCAGGTGTTATGTGCAGCCAGGATGGTATCGCCCCCCAAGGGCGGAGCAGGGAACCCCAGTAGGTTGGTGAGATTGGGGGTGGCAGTCCACGGGAGTGCCGGAGCGCAGGGCGGCGGCAGTTACTCACAGAGTCACCAGGTGCGGGTTCCAGTCACCTTATTTACTGGCTCAGGTGGTATCGCACCCCGGGTGCTGGTCCTCACCATAAGTTAGGTAAGCACCTCTGGCTAAAAGGACCTGCCATGACCGTGACGTCATACCCATGTGACCAGTCATGTGTGAATGTTGTATTACCTCATTGGCTACAGACTGCTCACGTGAGTATGACGTCATCACAGGTCCTGGCGCGCCGTGATGCAAGTGTCATCGCATCACGGCGCACAATCTCCCGACGGCAGCAGGTCATTTGCATGTATTTGCACGCCTCCTGACGAAGCCTTTGGTGAAACGCGCGTCGAGGCCCCGCCCCCACGCCTGGACAAATCCACCATTCCTGCTCTGACATGACGCAAGGTAATATCTCCTAACCGTTATGCCCTTTAGCCACTGGGACTTAGGTGAGATTCTACAGATCTCCTCTGTATACAATTAACTTCACACTGTCCCCATTTGATCTTTTACGGGCTATTACACCTTGTAAAATTTTCCTTACATTGCTGTCTGTCATCAGGTTATTGCCATCTGGTGGTTTGTCCTGGTATTGTTGTCCGTTGTTTCTGGCAGGCTTTTTCCATCTAGCGTGCAACTACTGTGCACCCTGTATCACCATTTCATATTTAATAAAAATGTTTGTATTTCACCTTGATTATTTGTGGTCCTTTCTCTTTGTATCCCCCCCCCTTTACACAATCTATTGGTATTTTGGGGCTACACATTTTAGGTTATACATTTGCATGTATTTCCACAGCTGAGGCGCTGCTGTCGGGAGAGTGATGTGATGCAATGCGAGACGCAAGTGCAATCATCCCCTCACTGTCAGCCTCTGCTTCATCACTCTATCCAGAACGATGTAGCAGACCTGACATGGCTCTCTGCTTCTCACTATGTATAGACACTGTGCACAATGATGAAGCAGAGTTGACTTTGCTCTGTGCTTCTCACTGTGTATAGACACTGTCTGTGCACAGTGATGAAGCTGACATGGCTGTCCCTGTGGATTACGTCAGACTAAGGATTTTTTTTATAATAAAGGTGGAGTCTTTAAATGTTTTTTGTTTTATTTCCAATAAAACAAAATTCTCTGTGTTGTGGTTTTTTTTACTGTTTCCTAGAAATTCATTGTGGCCAAGTCTATTTTGGCGTGACACAATGAATTTCGGGCTTAGTACCATCTGAGAATACAAAGCTGGTATTAACCCCTTTGTTACCTAGCGAGCCACCGCCATCACGGCTGCTGGATGAGCCGGGTAAAGCACCTGGGAATGGTGCTAAGAACCAATGCGCCACTTCCAGGGACGGCTGCAGGCTGTGTAGAATCCCAGCCCCCGGCTGCCTAGCTTTACCTGACTGGCGATCAAAATATGGCGGGAGCCCACGCATTTTTTTTTTAATAATTTTTTTAAATAAAAAAAAATGAATGGGCTTCCCTGTATTTTGATTGCCAGCCAAGGTAACACCAGGCAAATAGGGGTGGCAGCACGTAGACGTCTGCTTTATCTGCGCTGAGAATAAAAAATACGATGGAGCGCTAAGTCATTTTTTTTAATGATTTATTTTTACAGTACAGTACTGTTATATCAGGCAATCAAAATACAGGAAAGCCCATTTTTCTTTAGTTATTTAAATAAATAATTAAACAAAAAATGCGTGGGCTCCAGCTGCATTTTTCGTATTGCTAGCTAAGGGTAATCCAAGCAGCTACTGGCTGCTAACCCCAACTGCTTGGTGTTACCTTCACTGGAAATGGAAAATTCAGGGAAAAAAAAAAATGACGTGGTCTTTGCCCTATTTTTCTATGCTAGCCAAGTACAGCAGGCAGGTACGGGCTGCCCCCAACCCCCAGCTGCCTATTTGTACCTGGCTGGGAACTAAAAATATAGGGAAGCCCTTTTTTTAATTATTTCATGAATTTCATGAAATAATTAAAAAAAAAATACGACATGGGCTTCGCCCCATTTTTGTGTCCAGCCAGGTACAACTAGGCAGCTGGTGATTGGAATCCTTAGCACAGGTTGGCCCAAGCTTTCTGGCCCCCCACTCGCTGCGAATTGCAGTCAGCAGCTGCCCCAGAAAATGGCGCTTTCATAGAAGCGCCATCATCTGGCGCTGTATCCAGATCTTCCAGCTGCCCTGAAGCCAGGTGGCTTGCTGGGTAATGATGCGTTAATACTAACTTTGTTTTACTAGCTAGTATTAAGCCAGAGATTCTTAATGTCAGGTAAGTTTGACCCGGCCATTAACAATCTCTAATAAAGGGTTAGAAAAAAGACACCACACAGAGAAAAAATACTTTATTAGAAATAAATACACAGACACACTTAGAGACTCCATGTTTATTACTCCCTCTCACCCCTCCACGATCCTGGTCTTCTGTCTTCTTTTTCCTTCAACCCATGCATCTCTGCTACATCAGACAGCATTGCATGGGAGGAAGAACACTTTTGCTACCTGTGAAGTCTAATCACTCAATGAGTGAGCAGAGCCTGCGGGTTGGTAAGCGGTGACGTCCCCGCTGCCAGCATTGCAATACTAACCTGACAGGCGGGTTACTGTAGCAACGGTGATCTCCGATCACCTGATTCCCAGTGCCGCTATTCATCGGCTATGGCAGCCAGTCCCTGCATGTGTAAGTAAGGATGGTTGACCTCGGGGAGATCAACATCCAATACCGTGGAAACACCATCACATGTTTCTCAACGCAGTGACACTAGAACAAGGCCCCCTGGGAATATATGCAAAACAAGAATGCCGTGGAGACACCATCACATGTTTCTCAACGCTGGCAGGAAACTAGCCAGGTCTTTCACCGGGAAGGAACAACCACGGGAAGGGCAGTCTCCAGTCAAGGAAACCGCCTATACCAAAACATGGTATCCATCCACATACAGCTGTTTTGGGGTATTTGCCCCTCATCAGTGTGGAGTAGGAAAATGGCTAGTGGGAGCATTGCCTAGTAGAAGACTACATAGGTAAGGATGGTTGACCTCGGGGAGATCAACATCCAACACCGCAGAGACACGATCACGTGTTTCTCAACGCAGTGACACTAGAACAAGGCCCCCTGGGAATATATGCAAAACAAGAATGCCGTGGAGACACCATCATATGTTTCTCAACGCTTGCAGAAAACTAGCCAGGTCTTTCACCAGGAAGGAACAACCACGGGAAGGGCAGTCTTTAGTCATAAGTCCAGACATAAGTCTCTGCATGTGGGCTGACTCTGTAAAGAGCACCAACATGCAGGGACGGGGAGCCAAGCATGTGCCCGAGCATCTCGCCATAATACACACGTGACTGGTCACATGCTATGATGTCACGAAAGGTCCTATCATCAGTGCTGGTTATCTGGAGGGCACAGCGATGATCGGAAGGAGAAGCGGCGGGAGACAGAGCCTTCAGGACGCGTCGCGGGACCTGTAAGTATAATGACAATGTTTATTATTAAGTATATATTCTTTATTTTACAGCTCCCCCACACCATCACATAACTGTAAAGTCCAAGTTCGGTGTTCGAATGCAAGTTCGCGTTATGTCAGAACCCGAACGCGAAGTTTACAAAACGTTCAAGCGAGTCTCCCGAACACCTAACATCGGGGGGTTCGCCCATCCCTAGCTAGAAGGTGAATCTACACTGTAGTCTCAAGTCTTTTCCAGCCTCCAACAGGTTTTCCTCCAGGATTGCCCTGTATTTAGCTCCATCCATCTTTCCATCAACTCTGATGAGCTTCCCTGTCTCTGCTGAAGAAAAGCATCCCCACAGCATGATGCTGCCTTCACCGTGTTTGACAGAACTACTAGCTGTATCCCCTACAATGCATGTAGAAGAAGGTGCTCTGGTCAGATAAAACTGTGGCAAGACTTGGAAATTGCTGTTCACAGACACCTCCAACCAATCTCTCTGAGCTAGATCTAGTTAGCAAAAAAGAATGGGCAAAAATTATAGCCTTTACATGTGCAGAGCTGGTAGAGACATACAGCAATAGGCTTGCAGCAGTAATTGCAGCAATAGGTGGTCCTACAAAGAAATGACTTGGGGAGATGAATGTAAATGTACGTCAATTTTTTTTGGATTATATTTTAAAATATTTAGAAAATCATGTACCCTTTCCTTTACACTTCACAATTACTCGCTACTTTGTATTGGAAAATCATATAAAATGTTAATAAAAATACAATTAAGTTTATGGGTGTAACATGAAAAAATGTGGAAAAGCTTGAAGGGTATGAATACTTTTTCAAGGAACTGTAAACTCTCCTAGTTGCTTATATTGAAATGACCTGCCGCAAGCTCCATGCAAAGTTCAAAAAATGGAAACATGTCTCCAGCCCTGTACTGAGCGACTGAGCCTCTCTGTTCTAGCTCAGTGCATGAAAAAAATCTTTTCATTTCAATCGAAAATTGCGATCTAAATTTTGGAAGTCATATTTAGTACATGGAACATATGTATATACACTTTACATAGAAAACTTTAGTGCCCATATATACAACTAGCTGTTTGAGTTTCATTACCTTTCAGGTTGGAGTCAGTTACAATAATGAGGAGCATAATTCATTTTATTGGATTTTTTTTCCAGGTAACAAATGAATATAGAATGTGCTATAAAAAGTTCTACTTGTCCATACCTGCCATAGTCTTCAAAAGGAAGGTTCACTCTAATATGTCAGCTACATAAATTAAGTCTGTATCAGTCCTTTGGCTAAAGGCCATGTCTGATTTCTACCGATTTTATAGCATTTTCCTTATATATAAATAGAGTTTAGCAGACCTGTGTATGTTCAGTTTCTCCGGCTTAGTTAAAAGAGAGTTTGTTTCGGGATCCGGACTTGACCTGAACTTGTTCCCAGACCTGAACCCCATAAGTCAATGGGGACCTTAACTAATGGGTTCAACTTGGAAGTCAATGATTGGGCAGTTTGGCTCTCTGTCCACATACAGCCACCTATAAAGAAAGCATTTCCAGTGGAGGGAGGGTGGGGTTTTTTTATGTTACATACAGCATTCGAAAATGTTTTTTTCACCCCCAGTGAGAGACATTCAGAGACTGCAACCGGCTCTCACACGGCCGAGCACCGAGAGTACCCGAGCTCAGCGATACTCAGTCGAGTGTTTAGCAAACAAACAGTACCAGAACACGGACACAGACTTTTTTTTTTAAAAGTCATTGTTCAGGTTCAAGCCCCGGACACCTAGTGTTCTGTACGAATCCCAAACATTAAAGCTCGGGTTCGCTTATCACTACATATAAACAGCATCTGTAGCTGTATATCCCACATGAATAGAGATAAGCAAACCCGAAGTTCGATGTTCGTACCGAACACAGAATTTACCAAAAAACAGAGTTCGGGTGCTTTACGTATGCTAATCACTCGAGCGAGCATCACTTTGCTCAGGTACACTTGGTGCTCAGCCCAGTGCAAGTCTCTGGCACTGTTTTAATGGCTCAATCTGGGAATAACAACAGCATTATCGGATGTAGTGTGTACCCACCCAAAAAAAAGCAAAAGCCCCACCTACCTGCCCCCAGAAGTGCTCCGTTTATGTCTGGCTGCATGTGGACGGAAACCTGAACTGCCCAATCAATGACATCCATTGGGGTTCAGGTCAAGTCCGATCCAAAACTGAACTTTATCTAAAGTCCGGCTGAACCCACCAAGCCGAAATTCCACGGGTCCACTCATCTACATGAATCATAACTGCCATGAGAACAATGCATTTCATGTATTTTGCAATAATTTTTCAGAAAATCAAGTCCATTTGTGGAACCACACTAACAAGTGGTGAAGGCCTGATGTAGTGGATAGCAGGAATAATCATTATCAGGCATGTGGAGTAGATGAGGTCATGGACCCTTTTGGTTGGTTGCCAAAAAGGTCAATATTTTTTGTGGCCACCATAATTTTCAAGCACTGCCTTAAAGGGGTATTCCCATTTCCAAGATCCTAATCCGATATGTAATAGGTGTAGTAATAATAGTAATATTAAAATTAATTAATACTACATTTCTAATTGGTGGTACCGTATTTGATAATATTATTATTATTACACCTGCTGGGATGCTAAATTTTAATCTTCTACATATCTAATAGTTCTCTTGATATAGCCATGTCTCTTACCTCATGTGAAGGGCATTGCAGCTTAGGTATCCATGGTTACATCCACTTATAGTGACAGTTAGTTAGTTGCACGTGGTCGTTACCATGGATACCAATGCTGCAATGTCCTGCACATGAGGTAAGAGACATGGCTATATGAGGAGAACTATACTACATTTCTAATTGCAGGTATTTGCTAATATTATTATACCTGCTACAAATTGGGATAGGATTCTGGAGATGGGAATACTCCTTTAACTCTCTTCAGCAGCTATGGATGGTATCACTCCCCACAGGTGGAGCGGGCCCCGGGGAGGATGATGAGGGGAGTAGAGATGGCAGGTGCCGAAGCTTGGAGCGGCGGTGCCGGTAATCAAGAGACAAAGTCTATGGCTGCAGTTGCAGGCTTTTTACTCACTTTTAGTGCTGTGCCGCTCTCCCGGGTAATACCAGTCACTTGCTATGATGGGCTCCGTCGAACCCGAACCCGTTAGAGATCAGTCCGATTTGGGTATTCGGTGGATTTCCTCCTTGTAACACCTGTCTGTGGATCACCAGGTTTGAAGCTACGAGGGGACCCTGGATTTCACGAGTAAAACTCTAGTCCCTATATGCAGGTGCTGCGGTTCCGATGTGGGGTCTGGCGTTATCCTAGGCCCCGGATCCTATGTGGCACTGTGCTCTAGGGTACTTTGTGGTCAGGGAAGCTTGAAACTTTCCCCACCTAGGCAGATTCTGGAAAACCAACGTGGAGTATGATCTTCCCTAATTTCCTGCTGACCTGTGTGGAGTCGATTCCGTGGGGAGCAGGTTCACTCTCCCCACCTCAATTGTATGAACTTCTCCTCCTTCCCACAAAGAACGACTGCTCTCTTCCTCTCCTGCTGAAGAACTCTTTAACTGTTGTGTTGGCTTCTGACTCCCCCTGCTGGCTGCTCCTCCTCCCTCCAAGGTCCTAAGCTAGTGGGACTGGGGCCCATGTTTGAGGGCATCCTGTAAATGACACTCTGTCGGCGACCCCTTTATTACCCTACCCTAGCCCAGTCCCCAGTGGGAACAGGGCAACCTGGTGTGTATTTGAGCGTGTAATGTGGTGAAACTGGGACTGACCGCTTCAGGATCCGGGTTTAGCATTACACCCAAATTTGGGTACAATACTCTGTGGCGACTGAAGCCTCAGGGGCTCCACACATCTAAAGAACTGTGAGTGTTCCAAAGAGTCTGAAGAGCAATGATGTCACTGACAATAGGAGCAGATCGGAGCTGGACAAAATAACACCTCATGGCAAGGATTCTTTAAATGGTGAGTACATATAAGCACATGATATGAATAACAGGATTTCACCCCAGAAAAACTACCAAGTAATATCACAAAATAGAGTAGTGCAAGCCCTACTACAGCCCTATGAACCTCCAAATCTAAGCAAATATCTCAAATTCTACCATAATTGCCATGTGCTGCCTCAGTGTCCTCTTCTGGTACAGTGGACAGTGCTGGTGAGCAGCACATGGTAATGATGGAGTTTTTTGGTTTCTTGCTTAGATGTGGAGGTTCATAGGACTGTAATACGATTTGCACTATTCTGGTTCAAATATTTTTTATTTTTTCAGTAATATAACTAAGTTTAAAATTTAGCATCCACAAATCATGTTACAGCATTAAAACAATGGAAACAATGGCATTTAATCTATATATATAATTGCCTTATTCTGTCTGTCTGTCTGTCTGTCTGTCATGCTTCAAAATTGTGTCCTTCCGGTGACATTGTGTCCTTACGGTGACACAAAGCTGATTGGCCGCTGGGCTCGCCATGGCCCCGCCCCCCCACACAGATTGGCCGCTCGCCCAGGTTGCGCCCCCACACGGATTGGCCAGCCGCTCGCCCAGGCTCCGCCTCCCCCACAGATTGGCCTCTCGCCCTGGCACCCTGCAGGCATTGGCAACTCGGCCACGCCACGCCCCGCCCCCCTCACGCAATGGACGCTAGCTCTTCCCCCCTACCCCCTCCCGCGCATTCCCCGAACTGACACGGTCACGGCTCCCAGGTGAGTACTGTACAACCCCCCCCCCCCAACGGGAGCCCACACCAGCATACGCCGCCAACCCAGCCGACACTTACCCTCGCATTGCTGGCCTTGCCGCCGTATGCTGGTGTGGGCTCCCGTGCGAGTGGGGGACGTGATGCGCTGGTAACCATGGTAGCATAGTTACCAGCACATCAAGGTCCTGCAGCGGCGGAAGATCCACACGCACACACATAACAGCACACACACACACACATACACACACATCAGATCACACTCACTCTCACACACACCTCACACACATATCGCATCCACACACTCACAGCATCCGGCGATATCGCTTGCTTCTCGGCCTCGATACTGTGCTGCTGTGACCTTCCAGGACCTGACGGAGGATCACATGGCCAGAAGCATGTGGTATCTCCGGATGTTGTGAGTATCAGCGCGTATGTGCGATTTCGTCAGTGTCTGTGTGTGTGAGTGTATGCGATCGGGTGTGTGTGAGTGTATGCGATCGGTTGTGTGTGTGAGTGTATGCGATCGGTTGTGTGTGTGAGTGTATGCGATCGGTTGTGTGTGTGAGTGTATGCGATCGGTTGTGTGTGTGAGTGTATGCGATCGGGTGTGTGTGAGTGTCGGCAGAGGAGCACGGCGTGCTGGAGGAGGCTGGGAGCAGAGAGGCTGATCTTGGGGGAGGCTGATGCTGGGGGAGACTGGGAGGGGAAGGCTGATGCTGAAGGAGGCTGGGAGGAGAGAGGCTGATCCTGGGGAAGGCTGGGAAGGGAAGGCTGATGCTGAGAGAGGCTGGAAGGAGAGAGGCTGATGCTGGGGGAGGCTGGAAGGAGAGAGGCTGAGGCTGGGAGGAGAGAGGCTGATCCTGGGGAAAGCTGGGAGAGGGAGGCTGATGCTGGGGGAAGCTGGAAGGAGAGAGGGTGATGCTTGGGGAGGCTGGAAGGAGAGAGGCTGATGCTGGGGGAGGCTGATACTGGGGGAGGCTGGGAGGACGGAGGCTGGGAGGAGAGAGGCTGATCCTGGGGAAGGCTGGGACAGGGAGGCTGATGCTGGGGGAGGCTGGAAGGAGAGAGGCTGATGCTGGGGGAGGCTGGAAGGAGAGAGGCTGATGCTGGGGGAGGCTGATGCTGGGGGAGGCTGGGAAGAGAGAGAGGCTGGGAGGAGAGAGGCTGATGCTGGGGAAGGCTGGGAGGAGAGAGGCTGATGCTGGGGACAGAGAGGAGAGGCTGATGCTGGGAGGAGAGAGGCTGATGCTGGGATGAGAGAGGCTGATCCTGGGGAAGGCTGGGAGGGGGAGGCTGAGAGAAGAGAGGCTGATGCTGAGGGAGGCTGAGGCTGGGGTAGGCTGGGAGGAGAGAGGCTGATGCTAGGGACAGAAAAGGCTGATGCTGGGAGGAGAGAGGCTGATGCTGTGAGGAGAGAGGCTGATGCTGGGAGGAGAGAGGCTGATGCTGGGAGAAGAAAGGCTGATGCTGTGAGGAGAGAGGCTGATGCTGTGAGGAGAGAGGCTGATGCTGTGTGCAGAGAGGCTGATGCTGCGGGCAGAGAGGCTGATGCTGCGGGCAGAGAGGCTGATGCTGCGGGCAGAGAGGCTGATGCTGTGGGCAGAGAGGCTGATGCTGGTGCAGCATGGGGGATGGAGCACGATGGGGGGTGCGCAGCATGGGGGATGGAGCACGATGGGGAGTGCGCAGCATGGGGGATGGAGCACGTTTGGGAGTGCGCAGCATGGCGGATGGACCACGTTTGGGAGTGCGCAGCATGGAGGATGGAGCACGTTTGGGAGTGCGCAGCATGGCGGATGGAGCACGTTTGGGAGTGAGCAGCATGACGGATGGAGCACGTTTGGGAGTGCGCAGCATGGCGGATGGAGCACGTTTGGGAGTGCGCAGCATGGCGGATGGAGCACGTTTGGGAGTGCGCAGCATGGCGGATGGACCACGTTTGGGAGTGCGCAGCATTGCGGATGGACCACGTTTGGGAGTGCGCAGCATGGCGGATGGACCACGTTTGGGAGTGCGCAGCATGGCGGATGGAGCACGTTTGGGAGTGCGCAGCATGGCGGATGGAGCACGTTTGGGAGTGCGCAGCATGACGGATGGAGCACGTTTGGGAGTGCGCAGCATGGCGGATGGAGCACGTTTGGGAGTGCGCAGCATGGCGGATGGACCACGTTTGGGAGTGCGCAGCATGGCGGATGGAGCACGTTTGGGAGTGCGCAGCATGGCGGATGGAGCACGTTTGGGAGTGCGCAGCATGGCGGGTGGAGCACGTTTGGGAGTGCGCAGCATGGCGGATGGAGCATGATGGGGGGTGCGCAGCATGGCGGATGGAGCACGTTTGGGAGTGCGCAGCATGGCGGATGGAGCACGTTTGGGAGTGTGCAGCATGGCGGATAGAGCACGATGGGGAGTGCGCAGCATGGCGGATGGAGCACGTTTGGGAGTGCGCAGCATGGGGGATGCAGCACGATGGGGAGTGCGCAGTATGGCGGATGGAGCACGTTTGGGAGTGCGCAGCATGGCGAATGGACCACGTTTGGGAGTGCGCAGCATGGCAGATGGAGCACGTTTGGGAATGCGCAGCATGGGGGATGCAGCACGATGGGGAGTGCGCTGCATGGGGGATGGAGCACGATGGGGGGTGCGCAGCATGGGGGATGGAGCATGTTTGGGAGTGTGCAGCATGGCGGATAGAGCACGATGGGGAGTGCGCAGCATGGTGGATGGAGCACGTTTGGGAGTGCGCAGCATAGGGGATGCAGCACGATGGGGAGTGCGCAGTATGGCGGATGGAGCACGTTTGGGAGTGCGCAGCATGGCGGATGGACCACGTTTGGGAGTGCGCAGCATGGCGGATGGAGCACGTTTGGGAGTGCGCAGCATGGGGGATGCAGCACAATGGGGAGTGCGCTGCATGGGGGATGGAGCACGATGGGGGGTGCGCAGCATGGGGGATGGAGCACGATGGGAGGTGCACACCTCCCCCCAACACACACACACACACACGCGCACTGCACAACACACACACACTGGGAACCACAAACAACGCCCTACACAGACACCCACACACACAGACAACGCTGCACACACACAACACCCAACACACAAACACCGCAGCACACACAAATATACGCACATACCGCACAACACACACATTGCTCAAAACATACCTCCCCCAAAACACACCACACACACACAAACCGCACAACACACACACACACACAACGCTACAGACACACAGCGCTCCACAAACAACGCAACACACGCAACACACATACAACACCGCTCTCACCCCCCGCCACACCCAGAACATGTACAGCGCCCTACACAAACACTTGGTAACTACACACAACAACATCTATATATATATATATTGTGAGGTAGCACGGTCGGCTGTGCAGCAGAAGACACGGGATCCAGGCATTAAGGTTCACAGCACACGGTTTTAATGTCCAAACCAAAGTCCATAACAAAATACATGTGCCTCTCCAGCAGAAAGCTCAGGAAGTTCTGTTCACTCCCTCACACCCGGCACACCTGCCCTTGTTCCTGATTCTATTTAACCCTTCCTTCAGCCTGTAGGGAAACAGCCTTAACCCTGGAGTGGATTTACTTTCTATCATGGAGGGAGCACAGCCGGGGCGAGACATACCGGCCGTCATAGATAACCCCGGTCACAGTCTCACATACCCCCCCCTCAGTTCAATCGTGCGGGGTTGAACTCCCGCCATCAAACACGGGCCGCGGGACAAGGCATCGGCGTTGCCCTGCAACCCACCGGCCCTATGTTCAACCGTAAACCGGAAGTTCTGCAGAGAAAGGAACCACCGGGTAACCCGGGCATTCCGTTCCTTGGCGGACCTCATCCAGACCAGTGGAGAGTGATCCGTCACCAAGCGAAACTGCCGTCCCAGCAGGTAATAGCGTAGGGACTCCAAGGCCCACTTGATCGCCAGGCACTCCTTCTCCACTACGCTATAATTCCGCTCGGGAGGGGTGAGCTTCCTACTTAAGAAGGTGACGGGGTGTTCCTCCCCCTGAACCACCTGAGACAACACTGCCCCCAGGCCGACCTCTGAGGCGTCAGTCTGTACTATGAACTCCTTCCGGAAATCAGGGTGTACAAGAACGGGCTGTCCGCACAGGACCCCCTTCAGGGCCCGGAAGGAGTCCTCGGCCTGCGGAGTCCAGCGCACCATGACGGACTTCTTGCCTTTAAGAAGGTCCGTCAAGGGGGCTGATAGTCCCGCAAAATCCTTTACAAACCTCCTGTAGTACCCCACAATACCCAGGAAGGCCCTAACCTGCTTCGTGGTCAGGGGTCTAGGCCACTTCTGGATCGCCTCAACCTTGTTAATTTGGGGCTTAATCACTCCTTGGCCTATCACGTAGCCCAAGTAGCGGGCTTCCGTGAGTCCCAACGCACATTTCTTGGGATTGGCTGTCAATCCGGCTGTTCGAAGCGCGTCCACCACCGCTTGTACCTGTTCCAAGTGGGTCTGCCAATCGGAGCTGTAAATAATGATGTCATCAAGGTACACTGATGCATACGCCTGGTGGGTTTCCAGCACTAAGTCCATCAACCTCTGGAACGTGGCCGGAGCGCCATGTAACCCAAAAGGCAAGACAACATAGTGGAAGAGACCCTCCGGCGTAACAAAAGCGGTTTTCTCCTTGGCGGACTCCGTCAGTGGCACCTGCCAGTACCCCTTGGTCAGGTCGAGCGTGGTAAAATATCGCGCCTGTCCCAACCTATCAATCAGCTCATCCACCCGGGGCATGGGGTAGAGATCGAACTTGGAAATTTCGTTCAATCTCCTAAAGTCATTGCAGAACCTTAAGGAGCCATCGGGTTTTGGTATTAGGACAATCGGACTAGCCCATTCACTCCGGGATTTTTCGATGACCCCCAGGCGTAACATTGTCTTTACTTCCTCCGATATGGCTTGTCGTCGAGCCTCCGGTACCCGGTATGACTTCAGGCGTACCTTCAGGTGGGGCTCGGTGACAATATCATGTCGTATCAGACTGGTCCTACCGGGCAGCTCGGAGAAGACATTGGGGTTCTGCTGAACCAACCGTCTGGCCTCTCGCCTCTGAGTCTTGGTGAGGGCTTCTCCAATCCTTACTTCCTGTTCATCCTCTCCGGAGGTCGCTAGAGCCGGAGGTGAACGACCCGAAGAGGAGGGAGATGGGGAAAAAACAGCCATCAGGCTTTCCCGTTCCTGCCAAGGTTTTAATAGGTTGACATGGTATATTTGTTCAGATTTCCGCCTACCGGGCTGCAATACTTTATAGTTAACCACCCCTACTCTTTCCTTTATCTCGTAGGGGCCTTGCCACTGAGCCAGGAATTTACTCTCCGCCGTGGGGATTAATACCAACACCCGATCCCCGGGTTTAAAGGTCCGCACGGTGGCTTGTCTATTGTAGCGGCCGCTTTGCGCGGCCTGAGCCTCCTGTAAATGCTCCTTCACAATTGGCATGACCGCGCTTATGCGGTTCTGCATACCCAAAATGTGTTCAATCACACTTTTATGGGGGGTGGGCTCTTGCTCCCATGTTTCCTTTGCCAGGTCCAACAATCCCCGGGGATGTCGCCCGTATAACAACTCAAAAGGCGAAAACCCCGTGGATGCCTGTGGCACCTCTCGGATGGCAAACATCAAATAGGGAAGCATCATATCCCAGTCTTTCCCGTCTTTGGAGATCACCCTTTTGAGCATGGTTTTCAGGGTTTTATTGAATCGCTCCACTAAACCGTCCGTTTGAGGATGATACACAGACGTACGCAACTGCTTGATCTGGAGTAGCCGGCATAGCTCTTTGGTCACTTTAGACATGAATGGGGTCCCCTGATCCGTAAGGATCTCCTTGGGCAACCCCACCCGGCAGAACACAGCAAACAACTCCCGAGCTATAAGCTTTGCTGCAGTATGTCTGAGAGGTATCGCCTCGGGGTACCGGGTGGCATAGTCAACGATCACTAGGATGTGTTGGTGCCCTCGAGCGGACTTTACGAGGGGCCCCACCAGATCCATCCCTATCCGTTCAAAAGGGACTTCTATAATGGGTAACGGTACCAACGGACTGCGAAAATGGGTCAGGGGTGCGGTAAGCTGACACTCCGGGCAGGTTTCGCAGAACCGTTTTACCTCCCCAAAGACCCCGGGCCAATAGAACCTTTGCAATATTCGCTCCTGCGTTTTCTTGACCCCTAGGTGGCCACTCATCAGGTGTTTATGAGCCAAGTCGAGGACCCGCCGGCAATGCGGCTGGGGCACCACCAACTGCTCTACCCCCACGCCCCGTATTTCATCTACCCGGTAGAGTAAATCCTGCTTAAGAGCGAAATGGGGGTACCTTACCTGGGCACCAGGCAGCTGTGCCACCCCGTCAATTACTGTCACCCGACTCCGGGCATGCATTAATGTAGGGTCCTGGAGTTGGGCTGTCCCAAACGTATCCGGGGACGCCTCCAACTCCGGGATGGGTTCGACCGTCTCAGCCTCTCCTGCCAATACCTCTAGGGGCGACCTATCGGGTTCACATTCTGTCCCTATCATGGGGACCCCTATGGTAGGTGTCCCGGATTCAGGATTGTAGGGCTCAGGTCCCGGACTGACCAATATCTGAGGAGACTTAGGGGGTCCCTTCCATAAAGTCCAAAAATAGGGCAGATCCCTTCCTAGGATCACGTCATAGGGAAGAGTGTTAAGAAGTCCCACCTCATGTTGCACCTGACCGCAAGGTGCTGTGATGGTGACAATCCCCGTGGGATAGTCTCGGCGGTCCCCATGTATGCAAACCACCCCCACGGTACGTCCTGTGGCCTTTACTTTAGCCCTCAAGGTGGATCGCACCAGGGTCACTAAGCTTCCGGAATCCAACAATCCTGTAACCGGACATCCATTCACCTGTATTTGGCACAAGTGGGGCTCAGTCTCTGGGGAGACCAGGTCAGCGGTACACACCACCTGAGCATACATTGAACCCCGCCGGGTAACCCCACAATCCATGGGCTCCGTGGTGAGTGGACACTGGGCTTCCATATGTCCCACCCGCTGGCACCGCCAACATCTAATGGGGACGGAAACCCCCTTGACGGGTTGTCGTTTGGGGTACAGAACCTTCCGGACCTCAGGAATGGTGGGCGCGGCCTCAGACGGGACGGTAGGGGACTCCTGCACCGTTGTCAGCGGTGGGTCCTTGGCCCTAGGCTTGGAGGGGCCGGACCGACGAGCGGTACGCAAAGTCTCAGTGTCCCGTATCAAGTCCTGCGTAGCCACATGCCGCTCTACCAGGGACACTAATTGGTCCAGGGTACTCGGGTCACCCTGTCCTACCCACCGTTGAACGGTGACGGGTAAAGTGCGCACAAAACGATCCACTACTACCCTTTCCACCATTCGCCGGGCTCAGAGTGTCAGGCTGCAACCACTTTTTTACAAGATGCAACAAGTCATAGGCCTGGGAGCGTACGGGTTTGGTTTGGCTTCCTCATAGAACCACTGATTTACCCGCTGAGCCCGTACATAGGTATTCACCCCCAACCGAGCCAGTATTTCGGCTTTCAGGGTCACATAGTCAATGGCGTCCTCGGTACAGAGGTCCAGGTATGCTTTTTGGGGTTCCCCCGTCAGATAGGGCGACAATACCTCAGCCCACTGGGGGGTCGGCAGCTTTTCCCGCTCGGCCACCCGCTCAAACACCGCCAGGAACGCTTCCACATCATCCCCCGGGGTCATCTTTTGCAACGCTTGTCTCACCGCTTTCCGGACTCTGCCGTCGTCACCCGGTCCCGGGGTTGTTGCTGCCGGTCCGGCACGGATCGACTTGGCCAGGAGAACCATCTGTTCTTGGTGCCTTTTTTCCTGTGCTTGTAAGGATTGCTGCTGACGTTCCAACGCCCGGAGCAGGTGTGCATTAGCCTCTTGTTGCCGTGCATTAGCCTCTTGCAGCTGTGCATTAGTCTGTTGCTGCTGCCTTAGTATGTCCTCCATGGCGTCGCCGGGTTTGGGCTGTAGTATAGCCGCTCGAATCCAGGACATGTGCTGCTGGGTCACCAGGGATGGATGCTACACCTCACCGGCTGTCATGCCCGCATTCTCCACCATATGTGAGGTAGCACGGTCGGCTGCGCAGCAGAAGACACGGGATCCAGGCATTAAGGTTCACAGCACACGGTTTTAATGTACAAACCAAAGTCCATAACAAAATACATGTGCCTCTCCAGCAGAAAGCTCAGGAAGTTCTGTTCACTCCCTCACACCCGGCACACCTGCCCTTGTTCCTGATTCTATTTAACCCTTCCTTCAGCCTGTAGGGAAACAGCCTTAACCCTGGAGTGGATTTACTTTCTATCATGGAGGGAGCACAGCCGGGGCGAGACATACCGGCCGTCATAGATAACCCCGGTCACAGTCTCACAATATATATATATATATATATATATATATATAACAAAAATCATACATGAACTACACAATACGTAAATTCTAGAATACCCGATGCGTAGAATCGGGCCACCTTCTAGTGTTGGTATAATACAGTAAAAACTAATAATAATTTAAAATAGGGGTGGGAGAGGTACATAAGAAAGATGAGGAAGGGGAGAAGCACAAGGGAAATGAAAGCGAATGAAACAGGTGATTATACAGATATGTTCCGTTATCTTAGATAATTAGCCAAATGACAGACTGGCGCTTGACAATTATGGATCAGCATATTTTATGACTCTCGGATTTTGAAAAATCTACCTAAGTGTCATTCAAGACAATTATAAGCTGCTTGTTGGTCATAAAGATAACTACACAGGCTAGAAAATCCTGAAATGAGACGTGTTTTTTGTATGGGATATTGTTTGTTTTGCCACTAAAAGGGGAAAAGTGAGAGGTCTGTATTTAGACCATGTAAGTGTCGCTGACTTATCAAGTGAAAAAGGTTCTCAGAAATCCCTAATAAGGAAAATATGGAAGATAGGACAGGCAAAGTGCTATACACAATACCAGAAGCAAGATACTCATGGGAAGGTCCACTATACTATATTACTTTTAGATTTGCTCCTAGACAAACAATTGGCAGGATAACCATATGTGCTATCCATGCAGGGACCATGAACTAGAACATAAGAACTTTGCAAGTAGAGTCCATCTCTTGAGTATATAGAGCAGGATGAAACCATGTATTATTCCAAGAAGCTCAGTTGCAAGCGCCTACCAAATCTACCTGCCATCTACATAAAAGTGCAAGTCAATAAATTAGAATATCATCAAAAAGTTAATTTATTTCAGTGATTCAATGCAAAAAGGGAAACACATATATTATATAGATTTGCTATAGAAATAAACACTTGAAATAGATCACTCTTCATCTTGACAATACCTCATAGATTCTCTATGGGGTTTAGGTCAGGCGAGTTTCCTGGCCAATCAAGCACAGTGATACTGTGGTTATTAAACCAGGTATTGGTACTTTTGGCAGTGTGGACAGGTGCCAAGTCCTGCTGGAAACATGATGTGCTCTAAAATGTCCTGGTAGATGGCTGCCCTGGCTTTGGTCTTGATAAAACACAGTGGACCTACACCAGTAGATGACATGGCTCCCCAAACAATCACTGATTGTGGAAACTTCACACTAGACCTCAGCAGCTTGGATTGTGGCCTCTCCACTCTTCCTCCAGACTCTGGGACCTTGATTTCCAAATGACATGCAAAATTTACTTTCATCTGAAAAAAACACCTTAGACCACTGAGCAATACTCCAGTTCTTTTTCTCCTTTCCCCAGGTAAGATGCTTCTGGTGTTGTCTATTGGTCAAGGGTGGCTTGACACAAGGAAAGCGACAGTTGTAGCCCTTGTTCTGGATACGTCTGTGTGTGGTGGTTCTTGAAGCAATGACTCCAGCAGCAGTGCACTCCTTGTGAATCTCCCCCTAATTTTTGAATGGCCTTTTGTTAACAATCCTATCAAGGCTGCGGTTATCCCGGTTGCTTGTGCACCTTCTACTTTCACACTTTTTCCTTCCACTCAACTTTCCAATAATTCTGTGAACAGCCAGCTTCTTTAGAAATGACCTTTTGTGGCTTACCCTCCTTGTGGAGTGTGTTAATGACTGCCTTCTGGAAATCTGCCAAGTCAGCAGTCTTCCCCATGATTGTGTAGCCTACTGAACCAGACTAAGGGGCCATTTTAAATGCTTAGGAAGCCTTTTCAGGTGTTTTGTGGTAATTATTCTAATTTTCTGAGAAAATGACTTTTAGGTTTTTATTGGCTGTAAGCCATAATCATCAACATTAACAGAAATAAACACTTGAAATAGATCAATCTGTAATGACTCTATATAATATATGCTTTTCCTTTTTGTATTGAATTATTGAAAAAATTTGATGATATTCTAATTTATTGAGATGCACTTCTAGATACTGTACAGTGGATGAAATGCAGAACATACACCAGACAATCATTAATAACATTGATAGCAACCAAAGTGTGGATTTCTGCACTTATACTCCATACTAGGATGTTTTGAAAATGTTATTTCCATCTTTTCATCATTTGGATGTCAGTAAGATGTCTATCCATCTGCTAATTCTCATACTTCCATGAATTCTCTTTCCTAGTGTTGCAATTTCAATGTTGAGGAGTGCATATTGTAGCTTATATATCTGGTTGAGTTTTCCATGATTCCTGGAAATCGTCATTTTATATGTCTCCATTGAAATAAAACATGAGTCCTCCAGATCTCCTTCAGATAAACTGTGCTGCGAGATGACTCAGGTAGATGCTGGATTACAGATAGGTAATTCTTGACACTGTCAGTGCCTGAAGGTGTTATGTGATTTGGGAGCTTGTAAAAACACCCAGGTAAGGTGGGGCCCACAGTAATGTGCTGTATCCCACATCCTCTGTTCTAGGATATTGTTTTAACTCTATCCAGGCGTGTCTTGGTTTGAGCAGAAATGTAACTAATTAGTGCTACTGATATGTTAATGAAAGGTGATGACCACTTCATGCGCATTAGGCAGATTGCTGATTTGAAGGGTCTGATGTAGAGAAATAAGCCCTCATCACTGAACATACTTGTTATATAGATATTGCCAAATCCCACTGTCGCGGGCGGGGAGGAGGGTGTCAGCACACTACGCACACCCCTTCTGCTCGGGTCCGGCGGCTACTGCTCAGTGGTGGCTCGAGCTGTGGGCCGGATCCCGGGGGTTCTCGAGCGGCACTCCTCGCCCGTGAGTGAAAGGGGGGTTGTTGGGTGTGGGGATAGTTTATTGTCCGTGACGCCACCCACGGTTGTGATGATTTCACCACCGCTGCTCAATACGGGGATCCCGGGGATGGTGATGCGGAGCAGCCAGGTGTTGTGTTGCCCCTCCGTGGGTAGGGGTTGGTGATCCCGGGGCCCGGTGATGGTGAGGGAGGTGCAGGGCCTGGTGGGCGCAGGGACGCGGGGGCAGCGCTGTGCCTTGCGGCACTGTGGTACTCACTCAGCCTGAGACGTTGACACAGTTTTACGGTAAACCATACGGCTGGAAGGACGGTTCTCACGGACGGCTGCACTTGCTCTCCCAGTAGGTGACGGTGATGTCCCTTTTCCTTGCACCTTTGTTACTGTGTTGGTAGCGATGGATTCCCACCGGTAACCCGCTCCCCGACTTCAAGCTGGGCCGGAGGAGCTCTACTCTTTGCCCGCAGGCACTGGCCCTGGGGAAACTGGTGCCCTGGCGGTGGCGGTGTCTCCCCTGTAATGGTTGAGCTGTTGCCTTCAATCGGGACTTGGTTGTTGGGGGATCTACGTCCCCTTCACTGATGGATTCGGCAAATTATGGCGACTCCTAGCCTTGCCGGGGTCAGGGGATGCCTCCGGTTCAACCTTCGGAATCTTCCACGGTAACACCTCCGGTTTACTGCGGGCTCCGGCTACAGGTCGGTCCGCCTGGGCGGGGATGCTGGGTATTGCTACCGGTTGCGGTGGTAGCAGGCCTAGTGGCGGGGTCACGGCCTCCGAGACGGGTGGCGAGGGAGGCAACGGAGGGAGAGGGCTTGGACCGGGCCCCGCAGCCGCGATGACCGGCCCTTCCAGGGCATCGGGACGTGGGTCACTCACCCTCCCTTTCTCCGCTTCCTCCTCGCGTCTCCGCACGGTGGCTATAACGTCCGCCATGTCGGTCTCCCACTCCTCCATGAGGAGCTGCATCCTGACCTGCAGCCGTTGGTAGAGCTGCGCGGTTCGGATTTCCACCCACGCCGCGGTTCCAGGCGCGGGGGCTACGGTGTCGCGGGACGGCATCCACATGATGGCTTTTTCTTCCAGGAACGGTATGTCTGCAGAGTCCTGGCGTCCCTGCTTTTATAGCTGCAGCTACATGCGTCCAGCCGCCATCGCGTCCCCCTTAGCTCTTTCCGGCCCCTCCTCTCTCGGGGCGGGGTTTTGGCCTTCGCGCCTCTACTACTCGAGAAGACGCTCGAGCGGGAACTTTTCGCGCCAAAGATGGCGGCTTCTGAAATTTTTCTGCCGGATACCTCCGGCGGTAACAAGGCGCACCTCTACCAGACGGCAGAGCGGTAAGATCCTGTTCGTGACGCCAAGTTGTCGCGGGCGGGGAGGAGGGTGTCAGCACACTACGCTCACCCCTTCTGCTCGGGTCCGGTGGCTGCTGCTCAGTGGTGGCTCGAGCTGTGGGCCGGATCCCGGGGGTTCTCGAGCGACACTCCTCGCCCGTGAGTGAAAGGGGGGTTGTTGGGTGTGGGGATAGTTTATTGTCCGTGACGCCACCCACGGTTGTGGTGATTTCACCACCGCTGCTCAATACGGGGATCCCGGGGATGGTGATGCGGAGCAGCCAGGTGTTGTGTTGCCCCTCCGTGGGTAGGGGTTGGTGATCCCGGGGCCCGGTGATGGTGAGGGAGGTGCAGGGCCTGGTGGGCGCAGGGACGCGGGGGCAGCGCTGTGCCTTGCGGCACTGTGGTACTCACTCAGCCTGAGACGTTGACACAGTTTTACGGTAAACCGTACGGCTGGAAGGACGGTTCCCACGGACGGCTGCACTTCCTCTCCCAGTAGGTGACGGTGATGACCCTTTTCCTTGCACCTTTGTTACTGTGTTGGTAGCGATGGATTCCAACCGGTAACCCGCTCCCCGACTTCAAGCTGGGCCGGAGGAGCTCTACTCTTTGGCGCTGGCCCTGGGGAAACTGGTGCCCTGGCGGTGGCGGTGTCTCCCCTGTAATGGTTGAGCTGTTGCCTTCAATCGGGACTTGGTTGTTGGGGGATCTACGTCCCCTTCACTGACGGATTCGGCAAATTATGGCGACTCCTAGCCTTGCCGGGGTCCGAGAGGCCCCTGCCCTGGTACTGACTGTCCTTTGCACGCTGCTCCAGACCGCCAGGCCAACTACCCGTCCGCGGTCCTTCCAGGAACCTCCAAACAGTCCCACTCCAGACAATCTCCGCCGTCTGCTGACCTTGCTGTCTCTGTCCAGGCACACAGCCTCAGACCACTTCAGGCTGTACTAAACTGCCACTTTGCACTTTCTCTACTTTCACTTCTCTGTCACTTCAGCTTTCTTCTTCAGCTCCACTACACTTCTTTCTACTTCCACTACTTGTTTACTCCTCTCACTTAGCTCCCCCTGAGCTAACTCTGCACTCAAGCCCTGCCTGGGCTAATCTGCGTTGTTCACTCCTTCATGTCCCTCACTGAACTGCCTGGTTTCTCCCGCCTCCAGAGCTGTGACCTCCTCGGTGGGCGGAGCCAACCGCCTGGCCCACCCCCTGGTGTGAATCATCAGCCTCTGGAGGAAGGCAACAAGGATTTTTGGTTAGCTGTGGTGTTCCTAACTGGGATGTAGGGTGTTGTGGTGTGATGACCTGTGTCCCCTGGCTTGCCCAGGGCGACACACCACCACCCATGGAGCATGGGTTCCCATAGAATAACATGTTTTCACTGTTTATAAAATAAAAATCAAGAGCAATACATCAGGCAAACCAGAGGGGTTCTTACAAGGGAAATTTGTTTGCTTGTTATTTATTTATTTATTTATTTATACTGAGAATTGCATATTGTCACGTCTCTGCTAGAGTTCGCTCCTGCGACTTCTGCTTCGATCACCAGGCGGCGCCTTGTTCCCGCTGTGGATAGTGCTGGTGATAGGCGAGGAGACTGTGCCAGTGGCTCTGGTGGGCGCAGGCTCATCCACTAAGCTGGGTTTCCCTGGGACCTGCTTTACCACTGGCTGACTGTAGGTGATGTGTGTCTTCTAGCTGAAGTTACTACCATTCAGCTATAGCCAATGGGAAGACACCACACCCTTCTAATTCCCCCTCCTGTCTGCTGCTTACTACTAGAGATAGTTCTGAATTCCTGCTTCCTGGTTCCCATTCTGTTCTATATTATGATTCCTGTGTTTTCACTTTGGCCTGTTTTCTGACTACCCTCCTGCCTACCGTTTTTGTACCTCGCTACCTGATCTGCATTTGACCTCTGCCTGGTTTTCTGATTACGTCTTTGCCTGTCTAATTTTGTCCCTGTTCTGCATTTCCTGGTTTGACCCTGCCGGACTATTACTCTCATCTGGACGGCAGCCCTACCACATTTAGTGATCTCGGGGGCCTGTGTAATTTCAAATCCCTGTATAGTGGTTAAAGGGTTTCAGGGTTCTTTGTGTCCTGCTTTGTGAGCGGCTTTTCTCTAGCCTGTGCGTTACAGCCAGTCTGAGCCTGTGGTTCCAGGCAGGCGTTACACATATCTTACAACTTTATACAATGTATCAAATAAAATAATAAATACAAAATTATTTTTAGGTCACTGCACTTGTCGTCAAAAGGCCTTTATATCTTTATGTTGATGGAAAAATAAAAAGTTATGGCTCTTCGGAAAAGATGAGGGAAAAAAATGAAACTTATTTCACAGTGTAAATGCAATAAACACACTTGTCATCTGCACACGACTTTATTAATAAAGTTCTATCAAAGCTGTAACAGGTAGTTTCCTAAACTAAGGGCGGCTTTGCACGTTGCGACATTGCACGTGCGATGTCGATGGGGTCAAATCGAAAGTGACGCACATCCGGCGTCGCAGTCGATATCGCAACGTGTAAATCCTTTTTGATACGATGAACGAGCGCAAAAGCGTCGTTATCGTATCATCGCTGCAGCCTCCGACATTTCCATAATGCCGGTGCAGCGACAGGTGCGATGTTGTTCCTCGCTCCTGCGGCGGCACACATCGCTGTGTGTAAAGCCGCAGGAGCGAGGAACGTCACCTTACCTGCCTCCCGGCTGCAATGAGAAGAACGGAGGTGGGCGGGATGTTTACATCCTGCTCATCTCCGCCCCTCCACTTCAATTGGCCGCCTGCCGTGTGACGTCGCTGTGACGCCGCACGACCCGCCCCCTTAGGAAGGAGGCGGGTCGCCGGCCAGAGGGACGTCGCACGGCAGGTATGTGCGTGTGAAACTGTTGTAGCGATAATAATCGCTACGGCAGCTTTCACTAGATATTGCACGTGCGACGGGGGCGGGACTATCGCTGCAGCATCGGTAACACATTGTTACCGATGTCGCAGCGTGCAAAGCCCGCCTTAGGCTTATTTCACATCAGCGGTTTTCTGCCGCAGTGCCGGATCTGGTACAAATGGAGTACAGTTCAATGCAATTCACAGGCATCGCGGTAAGCCTCGGTCACATGCTGTCACATGCTCCAGTCACATTACCGCATGTAAGAAGGCCTGCGGAGACACCATCACATGTTTCTCAACGCTGGCAGGAAACTAGCCACGTCTTTCACCGGGAAGGAACAACCACGGGAAGGGCAGTCTCCAGTCAAGGAGACCACCTATGCCAAACATGGTATCCATCCACAGACAGCCGTTTCGGGGTATTTGCCCCTCATCAGTGTGGAGTAGGAATCTGGCTAGTGGGACATTGCCTAGTAAAAGACTATGTGAGCAAGGAGCAGGGGGCATTGCTCTAGAATCACTGCGTTGAGAAACACGTGATGGTGTCTCCGCAGTGGTGGATGTTGATCTCCCTAAGGTCAACCATCCTTGCTCACATAGTCTTTTACTAGGCAATGTCCCACTAGCCAGATTCCTACTCCACACTGATGAGGGGCAAATACCCCGAAACGGCTGTCTGTGGATGGATACCATGTTTGGCATAGGTGGTCTCCTTGACTGGAGACTGCCCTTCCCGTGGTTGTTCCTTCCCGGTGAAAGACCTGGCTAGTTTCCTGCCAGCGTTGAGAAACATGTGATGGTGTCTCCGCAGGCCTTCTTGCTTTGAATATTTCCCAGGGGGCATTGCTCTAGAATCACTGCATTGAGAAACACGTGATGGTGTCTCCGCAGTGGTGGATGTTGATCTCCCTAAGGTCAACCATCCTTGCTCACATAGTCTTTTACTAGGCAATGTCCCACTAGCCAGATTCCTACTCCACACTGATGAGGGGCAAATACCCCGAAACGGCTGTCTGTGGATGGATACCATGTTTGGCATAGGTGGTCTCCTTGACTGGAGACTGCCCTTCCCGTGGTTGTTCCTTCCCGGTGAAAGACCTGGCTAGTTTCCTGCCAGTGTTGAGAAACATGTGATGGTGTCTCCGCAGGCCTTCTTGCTTTGAATATTTCCCAGGGGGCATTGCTCTAGAATCACTGCGTTGAGAAACACGTGATGGTGTCTCCGCAGTGGTGGATGTTGATCTCCCTAAGGTCAACCATCCTTGCTCACATTACCGCATGTGACCGGAGCTTGCCGTGATGCCATTGAACTGTATTGAACTGTACTGCATTTGTGCCGGATCCGGCAGTGAGGCAGAATACCGCTGACGTGAAACCACGCTAAGTGGTTTTATTTAAAACCTCACATACAAATAGGAGACAAATCCCACATCAGAAAAAATGCGATAAAAAGGTGTGTAAAAAAATCTGCTCGGGCAGTTGCAGTCTATCGCTGTGTTCTCCATGCGGTGAACACTCGCGTCTCCGAAGCAAAAAATTAACATCCTTGTGTCGCGGGCGGAGGAGGGGATGCCGCGCTCTCCCACTGCTGCTCGGGTCCGGCTGCCGCTGCTGCTGCTCGGTGGCTCGAGCGATGGGCCGGATCCCGGGGACTCTAGCGGCGCTCCTCGCCCGTGAGTGAAAGGGGATTTTGGGTGTGGGGATTGGTTATTGTCCGTGACGCCACCCACGGTTGTGGTGATTTGTTGACACCACCGCTGCTCTGTATGGGGATCCCGGGAAGGATGGTATGGAGCAGCCAGTTGTTGTGTTGCCCCTCCGTGGGTAGGGGTTGGTGATCCCGGGGCCCAGTGATTAGGTCGGTGATGCAGGGCTTGGTGGGCGCAGGGACGCGGGGGCAGCGCTGTGCCTTGCGGCACTGTGGTACTCACTCAGCCTGAGACGTTGACACAGTTTTCGGTAAAACACACGGCTGGAAAGACGGTTCCCACGGACGGCTGCACTTGCTTTCCCCAGTAGGTGACGGTGACTGTCCCTCTGTCCTGCACCTAAGTTGATGATGGTTGCGATGGGTTCCCACCGGTAACCCGCTCCCCGGCTTGGATATGGGCCGGAGGAGCCCTACTTTGCCCGCAGGCGCTGGCCCTGAGAAACTGGTGCCCTGGCGGTGGCGGTGTCTCTCCGTAACGGTCGGACTGTTGCCTTCAATCGGGACTTAGTTGTTTGGAGACAGACGTCCCCTTCACTGACGGATTTGGCAAATTATGGCGACTCCTAGCCTTGCCGGGATCCGAAAAGCCCCTGCCCTGGTGCTGACTGTTCTTCGTATACTGCTCCAGACCGCCGGGCCACTACCCATCCGCGGTCCTTCCAGCAACCTCCGAGCAGTCCCCCTGCAGACTATCACCGCCGTCTGCTGACCTTGCTGTCACTGTCCGGGCACACAGCCGGACCAACTTCAGGCTTTACTACTGTCCCTTCAGCTTTTCTCTTTAGCTTTACTACTACTTCCTTCTACTTTCAACTCCTCCACTCAACTCTACTGTTTACTCCTTCACTTCCCTCACTGAACTTAAGCTCTTCCCTGAGCTGACTGCCTGGTTCCTCCCGCCTCCAGGGCTGTGTACTCCTCGGTGGGCGTAGCCAACTGCCTGGCCCACCCCGTGGTGTGAACATCAGCCCCTGGAGGAAGGCAACAAGGATTTTGGTAGCTTTGGTGTTCCTAACTGGGGTGTAGGGTGTGGTGGTGTGATGACCTGTGACCCCTGGCTTGCCCAGGGCGTCACATTCCCCCTTAGCAAAATGCAGACCGTCCGCGGGCTGCCCGTCCAACACCGGTTTTATTTTCTGTAAATATATAAAAAGGTAAACATAATACAACTTATGACATCATCCCACATCGGGAGGTTCGGTACTTAAACGTTGCAAACGGTAACATTAAAAACGGTTGCGGCTGCCGCTCTCTCCCACCCAAGTAACCTGGCCCTGATGCTGCCCCTAAAACCCAGGCAGCACCCCTTGACCCCAGTCCAGCAGAAGTTACCCGAGCGGGATCTGTCCTTCCCCTCCAGAGGGTAGCCACCGGTTCCTGTGGTGGCTGGGCCCCAGCCTGCTCCACTGCGGGCCCTCCCTCCAACCTGCCTCTCCGGAGGCGGTAACGGTTAGCTGCAACAACAGATTTTATTTACAACCCACTTAACGTTTGTGGTTGCCCTGCAAGTTCACGGGCTTGTCCATGGAAAGTTCTCCATGCAACTTTTTAAACGGTCCCCACGGGGACAACGGTGCCGGCAACGGCCGGTTTCCTCAATCACGGTAAATCAGGTAACTCCATCAGTTGATTACTTCATTTTCAATTTTTAACTTTCAAACTCAAACACAGAGGTGGTCCCAACGGGGACTGGACAACGGTGCTCCGCTGCCCTTACTCCTGATATCCGGCTTCATCCGAGGGAGGGGGTGCAGAACTCACTCGGCTCTCCTGGCTGCCCCTCAGTTTTGCATCTAGGGCGAACCACCCCCTCTCTCCACAGTGCCGGGTATACTGTACAATGTCACCCGGCATCAGATTACAGCCGGGGTGCTCCTCGGGCAGGTGGGCATTCACATCCCGCCGGGCTACAAACACTTCGGCCTCCAGGCCCGGTTCATATATAAACCCATAGCCCCGGCGGACATCAAACCGCCTCACCTGTCCTTCATACAGCGGGCCCCGGACACGGAATGTGGCCTGGCGGAGATTCTCCTTCTCCCTAATTGCTCGGGCCACCAGCTCGGCCTTCTTCCTCTCTCTCTTACCGATCTCCAGGCCCAGCGGTACCGGCTCCCTGTCCCAATACGGCGCTGCTGCGAGCTCCGGCGCACGGGTCGGGCCCCGCGGGACATTCTGGACGTTGCCCACTGTCAGAGATCTGGGCGGCAAGTCCCGCGACGTCTTGGCCTTAGGCACCACCTTGCAGCGACAACCCGGCGCTACCTCAGCCGTGGTGTGGGGGATGGGCACAGGGGCTTTCCGCAGCTGGGCCTCCGGCTTGGAACGGTCTATCAGCTCCGGCTCGGGGATTTTCTCTGGAGACGCCTCCGGTGCGGTTTTCGGAGCCTTCCAAGGCAGCACCTCCGGTCGACTACGGGCTCCGGCTACAGGTCGGCCCGCCTGGGCGGGCATGCTGGGTAGTGCTACCGGTTGCGGTGGTAGCAGGCCTAGTGGCGGGGTCACAGCCTCCGAGACGGGTGGCGAGGGAGGCAGCGGGGGGAGAGGGCTTGGACCGGGTCCCGCAGCCGCGATGACCGGCCCTTCCAGGGCATCGGGGCGTGGGTCACTCACCCTCCCTTCCTCCGCCTCCTCCTCGCGTCTCCGCACGGCTACTATAACGTCCGCCATGTCGGTCTCCCACTCCTCCATGAGGAGCTGCATCCTGACCTGCAGCCGTTGGTAGAGCTGCGCGGTCCGGATCTCCACCCACGCCGCGGTTCCAGGCGCGGGGGCTACGGTGTCGCGGGACGGCATCCACATGGTGACTTCTTCCAGGAACAGGGTGACTGCAGAGTCCTGGCGTCCCTGCTTTTATAGCTGCTCTCACATGCAGCCAGCCACCATCGCGTCCCCCTTAGCTTCTTTCCGGCCCCTCCTCTATCGGGGCGGGGTTTTGGCCTTTGCGCCTCTGCTACTCGAGAAGACGCTCGAGCGGGAACTTTTCGCGCCAAAGATGGCGACTTCTGAAATTTTTCAGCCGGATACCTCCGGCGGTTACAAGGCGCACCTCTACCCAACGGCAGAGCGGTAAGATCCTGTTCGTGACGCCAAGTTGTCGCGGGCGGAGGAGGGGACGCCGCGCTCTCCCACTGCTGCTCGGGTCCGGCTGCCGCGGCTGCTGTGGCCTGCTGCTGCTCGGTGGCTCGAGCGATGGGCCGGATCCCGGGGACTCTAGCGGCGCTCCTCGCCCGTGAGTGAAAGGGGATTTTGGGTGTGGGGATTGGTTATTGTCCGTGACGCCATCCACGGTTGTGGTGATTTGTTGACACCACCGCTGCTCTGTATGGGGATCCCGGGAAGGATGGTATGGAGCAGCCAGTTGTTGTGTTGCCCCTCCGTGGGTAGGGGTTGGTGATCCCGGGGCCCAGTGATTAGGTGGGTGATGCAGGGCTTGGTGGGCGCAGGGACGCGGGGGCAACGCTGTGCCTTGCGGCACTGTGGTACTCACTCAGCCTGAGACGTTGACACAGTTTTCGGTAAAACACACGGCTGGAAAGACGGTTCCCACGGACGGCTGCACTTGCTTTCCCCAGTAGGTGACGGTGACTGTCCCTCTGTCCTGCACCTAAGTTGATGATGGTTGCGATGGGTTCCCACCGGTAACCCGCTCCCCGGCTTGGATATGGGCCGGAGAAGCCCTACTTTGCCCGCAGGCGCTGGCCCTGAGAAACTGGTGCCCTGGCGGTGGCGGTGTCTCTCCGTAACGGTCGGACTGTTGCCTTCAATCGGGACTTGGTTGTTTGGAGACAGACGTCCCCTTCACTGACGGATTTGGCAAATTATGGCGACTCCTAGCCTTGCCGGGATCCGAAAGGCCCCTGCCCTGGTGCTGACTGTTCTTCGTATACTGCTCCAGACCGCCGGGCCACTACCCGTCCGCGGTCCTTCCAGCAACCTCCGAGCAGTCCCCCTGCAGACTGTCACCGCCGTCTGCTGACCTTGCTGTCACTGTCCGGGCACACAGCCGGACCAACTTCAGGCTTTACTACTGTCCCTTCAGCTTTTCTCTTTAGCTTTACTACTACTTCCTTCTACTTTCAACTCCTCCACTCAACTCTACTGTTTACTCCTTCACTTCCCTCACTGAACTCAAGCTCTTCCCTGAGCTGACTGCCTGGTTCCTCCCGCCTCCAGGGCTGTGTACTCCTCGGTGGGCGGAGCCAACCGCCTGGCCCACCCCCTGGTGTGAACATCAGCCCCTGGAGGAAGGCAACAAGGATTTTGGTAGCTTTGGTGTTCCTAACTGGGGTGTAGGGTGTGGTGGTGTGATGACCTGTGACCCCTGGCTTGCCCAGGGCGTCACATTTGCTTCTCAGGACTACCGCACTGTAGGTCAGTTTTCGAACCGGGAAAAACAAGCACAGTGTACATGGGTTTTCTAGAAATCCCATCCACTATGCTTGTACTGTGCAACACAGCATTTTGGATGCAGCGAAAACACGCTGCTTCAAAAACATTTGAATCCTGATTGTGGGCACGCAGCCTAATGCAGAAATGCTG
Organism: Anomaloglossus baeobatrachus; assembly: GCF_048569485.1. Classification (NCBI taxonomy): domain Eukaryota; kingdom Metazoa; phylum Chordata; class Amphibia; order Anura; family Aromobatidae; genus Anomaloglossus; species Anomaloglossus baeobatrachus. Next base: position 154,197,402 of record NC_134353.1, read on the forward strand.
CAACATCAAAAAATCACCAAATACTTGTGGAAACAAAACCTGCATTTACAATGAAAGATAATTTTAAATATTCTTAAAGTGAATCTGTCAGGTGCAATATGCACCCAGAATCACAAGCAATTCTGGGTGTGTAGCACCCCTGAGGCTTCAGGTGCCACAGGGTACTGCACCTCCTTTAGGGTGTAGTACTTATCCTGGGTCCAAGGAAGGTCAGTACCGTTTCCACCAACACACACACACACACAGTTACAGTGGGTTGCCCTCTCCAATGGGGACTGGGCCAGGGTCGGGTCACAGAAGGGGGTCACCACAGCGGTTGGGTTTACAGGACGCCACCGCACTGGGGGCTCCCCTATCCACTGGAGTTGGGACTCAGGGTCAGTGAGAAGCAACCACCAGGGGGAGTCAGGAGCACACAGTGGAAAAAGCAGGTTGACCTAGTGAGAGTAGTAAACCAGCTGGTGGCAGCGGCTGGGGGCAACAGCTTGGAACACACAACACAGCTACAAAATAAGGAGAACAGCTACAGACGCAGAGCAGAGCGAACATGCCAAGAGGCAGCTTTGTGGGCCAAGGCGTTTCTAAACGGTCGCTGGGGAGAAGCAGGCTACTGCTTCCACAGGACCGGCGCTGTCGGGGTACAGATCCCTAGGTCAGGCATACTTCACGTTGTCTACCAACTCTGCAAGGGTTGCGGGAACAGGCTAAAAAAGTCACCAGACCTGTCCCACCATTTCTGGAGCCATGTAGCATAAAGGATAAAAGTATTTCATTAGATCATTTATGATATACTAATGAGCGCAGGGGCTAGTCCTAAGGGAGTTAGTTCCTGTACTAATTCAGCCCTCTTAGCATGTTAACACGCCCACAGGGGCATGCTACCATGCTAGTCAATGCCTACTGCCATTATCATCAGTGGTGATGCCCGTACCTGTCCTTTGCTGCAGCCTCAGACGCCTGGCACTGCGTCAGGTCACCGCACTTCCAATCATGCGCACTATGGTATATGCGTCCTGAAAGCCGGAAGCTTTCGGGGTCCCGCTCCCTACGGTTAGTTAGAGGAGCTGTGCTCTCGATGGCTGACACTTGGGATCTCAGTGGGCCGCATAAGCTGGAAAGCCCTATCCCCCTTGTTGTGTTGATGCCTTCGATCTCTGAGCTCTTGGGGAAAGTTCATAAAGAAACTATCCTCCACAGGTGAATTATCAGGTTGCGTGAAGCTACTCCCTGATCTATGGTGCAGTACCCCGCCATGCTTGGTACCAGTTCAGTTACTAGATTTTCCGGTGCCGACCGTTCTCCCAAACTAAGTCTGGCACCCCTCTCTAATACCCTGTGACTGGGTTTCCGACTCCTCCTAGCCAACGTCTCCCAGGTAGCTCAAACTCCCTCCAGCTCCTCACTCTCTGAGGGCTACCACTGTTCTGACTCAGCCCTCCCACCAGTCTGCCTGACCCCTTGATGGGTGGACCTGTTCCAGCTAGATCACACACTGGTGTGCCTGACAGGGTGTGGTGCGAGGTGTGGCTAAGATTTGAATGCTTATGGAGCAATACCAAAGGTTAGGATCCCAGAACGATGGGGGTTGAGCTCTGCCCCAAAAGGGAAAGGAGTGCAGTACCCTGTGACACCCTGACTAGTTCAGGGGCGTCACAGTAAGAGGGTGGAATTAGCGCAGGAACTAACGCCCTTGCGACTAGTCCCTGCGCTCAATAGCATATCATAGAGGAGCTTTAGAAATTCTTTTTCTAAAGATTTCTTTATCTATGCTAGTGTATACAGGGACAGTTAGGCAGGGATCAGCAATATGCACACAGAACTGCTCGTGAATCTGGGTGTTTATTGCATTAACAGGTTCCCTTTAAAACGTTTGTTTCTCGATTATCTTTCTTTGTAAATAGGCTGCTGATCCCCTGATGAACAAATAAAACACTTGCTCAACATCAGGTGAAATGATCTTTTGCTGCCAAAAGATCATCATTCTCGGAGGTGCATCATCATGTCTAGTCAAGACTCGCACTGCCGAGAATAATGGCCGCCTATCTGCACTGAGCGATCCATTACTGATAGTTTACTGCGCATTGTCTACTGTGTAAAAATGCTTTTATACAATTTCCAATTGGTTACGTTTTACCGATCGGCGGCGATATCGTGCCTGTCAGTCTTTGATAAAAGTTTAAAGCCTCAGGCTGTGAGCGCATGCTGCATTTTTTTAATGCATTTTTGCAGCACTTTTTGGTGCAGTTTGTTGCCAAAAACTGCATGTCTCTCCTTCTTCCAGCAAAGTCTATGAGAATTCAGAAAGGCTGTGCGCACGTTGCAGTTTTGGGTGCCGGAAAAAGAATGAGCATGTCAATTCTTTGTGCTTTTTTGTTCTGCGTCTTTTAGCCCTTCCAGCCATTGAATACACGAAAAAAAATGCATTGCACAAAAACACACCAAAAAACGCACCAAAAAATACATGTGTTTCTTGGTGCGTTTTTCAGCCATAAGGTGAGTTTTTTGGTGCAGAAAATTTCCCTGAATAACTAATGATCCATTTGCAACAAAAATCAGATTTCGATCAGGTTGATCATATAATTGTGGACAATGATTATTTTATGTGATGAAACATTTATGAGAGAAGGAGCTGTCCCAACAGTGTGTATTACAGTAAGGTATGGACAGCTATATGACTGTAATGGTTTCTATTTCCTTCTACCCTCAGAGGCAGAGAGCGTTGTCTGTTTCCCTGGGGCAGTGTGCTTGCTATGATCACCTATGAGAAATACAGGCTTGTTTTTCATGTCCTCTACTTTAAAGTAAACCTTATCTAGCTTCCTGTGAGAATGCACATTCCAGATTCCACAGATACAGAATGACCTTATCTGACCTGAACATTTTATGCCGTAAATCATGGCTAGCAATTTCTGCTTTCCAGTGATGGCTCTCTAATGGTAAATGCCTAAACTTCCAAATTTTATAGCGGTAGAGTGAATTTTTGCTCTTCGGCTACGGTCACACAAACGTATAAAATAATCCGTCCCACTCTCATACAGAAAAGTAGAACGATTTTTCCTCACTTTTCATCCGTGTCACTGTATGTAATCCTTTTTTTTTACTCATCAGCTATTACTCTTTAACAGAACCATTTACAATTTCCCATCTTACAGAATTGTAATATCTGTAAATATAAGATGCCATACTGATGATCCAAATTTTTTTCTCACTTCTCACTTTACCAATTTCAGAGTCAAATCACAGAATGCTGCAATTTTTTCTCATACCAAACTAAGTGCAATATTTTAGTACTCACTCAATCGACAAATAATTTGTCCACTGTCATAAATACTTCAGTATATCCATAAAACTGTATAGCTTTATTGTACCTGTTAATTATACCATGAAGCACTGAATAGTACCATAATACAGGAAGTGATTACTACCACTATATAGTGACCACTTAGCTCAGTCATACATTGGCTGTATAATGTGAGTATAATACCACCATAAAGAAGCTGTATTACTTGACCATATTATGACTGCAAAATATCACAAAATAGTGATCAAATATTATTATCATACTGAATACACCATACAGTGGCATAATGGTGTCGAATGTCATTTATTGCTGTAAACATACAGTACAGACCAAACGTTTGGACACACCTCCTCATTCAAAGAGTTTCTTTATTTTCATGACTCTAAAAATTGTATATTCACATTGAAGGCATCAAAACTATGTATTAAAACATGTGGAATGAAACACTTAAAAAAGTGTGAAACAACTGAAAATATGTCTTATATTCTAGGTTCTTCAAAGTAGCCATGTTTTGCTTTGATTACTGCTTTGCACACTCTTGGCATTCTCTTGATGAGCTTCAAGAGGTAGTCACCGGAAATGGTTTTTCAACAGTCTTGAAGGAGTTCCCAGAGATGATTAGCACTTGTTGGCCCTTTTGCCTTCACTCTGCGGTCCAGCTCACTCCAAACCATCTCGATTGGGTTTACGTCTGGTGACTGTGGAGACCAGGTCATCTGGCGTAGCACCCCATCACTCTCCTTCTTAGTCAAATAGCCCTTACATAGCCTGGAGGTGTGTTTGGGGTCATTGTCCTGTTGAAAAATAAATTATGGTCCAACTAAACGCAAACCAGATGGAATAGCATGCCGCTGCAAGATGCTGTGATAGCCATGCTGGTTCAGTATGCCATCAATTTTGAATAAATCCCCAACAGTGTCACCAGCAAAGCACCCCCACACTATCACACCTCCTCCTTCATGCTTCACGGCGGGAGCCAGGCATGTAGAGTCCATCCATTCACCTGATCTAAAAAGACATGGTGGTTGGATCCAAAGATCTCAAATTTGGACTCATCAGACCAAAGCACAGATTTCCACTGGTCTAATGTCCATTCCTTGTGTTCTTTAGCCCAAACAAGTCTCTACTGCTTGTTGCCTGTCCTTAGCAGTGGTTTCCTAGCAGCTATTTTACCATGAAGACCTGCTGCACAAAGTCTCCTCTTAACAGTTGTTCTAGAGATGAGAAGGTGTGTCCAAACATTTGGTCTGTACTGTATATCATCATTGGACATAGGATGTCACTATTTGAGGGACTGCTAAGGACATGTCTTCTTTGAGTATTTATTGAATCATCATGCCTCATTTTCTATAACTGATTAATATCAGTCACTAATCACTTTCATATGGTGACTAAAATACTGTCACAATATGCACAATATAGCATCATCACACAGACAGTAACTAATACCACTAGTGTAAGAGGGACGCCCAGATGGTAACACAAATGTCACAGCTGGATAGATATCTTTATTAAACCATAACTCATAACGAGAACTACGGACCCCAGGCCATTCAGTTCTTAAAGGGCTTTTCCACTATTAGAACAACCCCTTCTCATATTCCATGTTTCCCCCCATAAAAATTAAAAAGCCTATACTTGTCTCTGGTGCCGATGCTGTTCCAGTGATGTCACAATGTAATGCCCATACCAGCGTCTCCACCCTGTCCTGCTCCCCTCCCCCAGCGGGAATGTCAGTTCTCTCACCTGCCTGGCCTCCCTGCAGTGTCCACCCCATCCTCAAATCATGCTGCTGTCTCACAAAGCCTGCACACACCTCACAGGCCTCCTGGAAATGCCTGTAGGGTGTGCGCACGGCCATGCCCCTTTTCTTAAAGGACCAGCATGTCGCGACTCAGAAGTGATGAGCGGGTCAGCTGAGAGTGCTCAGATATTTAAGGCACCTTTTCATTAAGGGAGGTGCCTGGGCAACATTTTAGTTATGTTGCTAGTTCTCAGGTCTTGAGTGCTGCACTCGCTTCTGCTGTTATTGTGCTACATTCTGCTGCTCACTTGTGTTTATTGTAGAGATGAGGACAAGAGTTTTTTAAGGTGCACAAATTACAAAGTTTTATTGGACAAGGTGAGGACAAATAAACATCCATATAAACATTAAAAACATTTAAAAGATCATATGACAGGTTACTCCCATGTTACAATATTGTCCTGGGTTCAGATGGGTTTTAATGATATAGTGATAAAACCTGCTGACAAGGGGGGGAATATTGTAGTGCTTTCCTGTGATAAATACGAACACGAAGTGTTTAGACAGCTTCGTGACAGGAGCACTTATAAGAGACTCCCCTCCAATCCCCTGATTGTGTTTTCCACTGAACTCACTGCGATACTACGACGGGCTCTGGATACCGGTCTGATCGACAAAAAAATGTTTGACGGATTATGTAAAAAACATCCCAGGGTACCCACTTTTTACATACTGCCCAAGATCCATAAAGATGCTGTCAATCCGCCCGGGCGTCCGATTGTCTCCGGCATAGATGGCTTATGTGATCCCATTTCAAAATTTATTGATTACCATCTTAAATCCTTGGTTGAGACATTGCTATCTTATGTCCGGGACACTACGGACGTCCTCAGGCGAATTGACGGCATCTTTCTGGAGGACGACATGATCCTTGTCACAGCCGACGTCGAAAGCCTCTACACGTGTATTGCTCATATTGACGGTATACGAGCTGTCCGCTTTTTCCTCGAAGCGTCTGGTCGGAGTGGCGAGTTGAGTGGATTCATAGTCGAGCTGCTCGAGTTTTCCCTGTTGCATAATTTTTTCGTCTTTAAAGATGTCTATTATTTACAGCAGTGCGGCACTGCAATGGGCGCGGCCTGTGCGCCCTCGTACGCTGGCCTTTTCCTTGGGTACTGGGAGAGGCTAATTTTTGCTGACGAGGGCCCCGGGCTTAGCGCCCATGTGCAGTGCTGGCTTAGGTACATAGACGACATTTTGTTTGTGTGGCAGGGCACGGCTGAGCAGCTTGACCAATTCATGAGACAACTTAACATCAATGAATTCAACATCAAACTCTCTTACAAAAGTAGTAGATGCAGGATCGATTTCCTTGACATTATGATCAAGGTTGATCAAAGGGGATCGATCCAGACGGACGTTTTCCGTAAGGAGACGTCCGTCAATGCACTACTACAGGCTTCATCAGATCACAATCCTTCAACAATTCGCGCCATTCCGACCGGGCAGTATTTGAGGGCGAGGCGGATTTGTTCATCCGTCAGTAGTTTCGAGGCTCAGTCGGCTGATCTCAGGGATCGTTTTCGCGAGAGAGGCTATAGTGGAAGGAGCATCAGAGCTGGCTACAACCGGGCTAAGAACACTTCCCGATTGCAGCTACTTGCTGATGCCCCTAAAAAGCAAGCACAACATGATACCGTTGTGAGATTTATTGGAACACACAATCATGAATGGGGGGCTATGCGTCAGATCTTAAAGAAGCATTGGCCGGTCTTGTTGACCGATCCGGTGCTGTCTGAAGTGCTTGCCCCGGATCCCTTGATGACCTCAAGGAGAGCGAGGAATCTGAGGGATTTTTTGGTCTGGAGCCACTATATTCCACCTCGAATGAATCCATTTGGATCTCGGGGTCCTCCACAGGGGTGTTTCCCGTGTGGTCACTGCGTGGCTTGTGGCAATGTCTTGCGGAGCAATACGTTTTGCTCTTCTGATGGTTTGAAAACCTTTAACATCAGGCATTATATCACATGTACAACCACACATGTGGCATATTTTGCCACATGCACGTGTCCCCTGACCTACGTGGGACTCACCTCTCGGGAGCTCTGCGTTAGGGTCAGGGAACACGTGAGGGACATTGCCGCAGCCAAAACAGAAGAGGACCCATCAACACTCAAAACACTGCCCAGGCACTTTAGGTCATACCACTCCTGTGACCCCTCGAAACTAAAGATAAGAGGTATCGATATGATAACGGGGGGAATCAGGGGTGGGGATCTTAGGAAACGCCTGGCTCAGTGCGAAACTAAGTGGATAGTGACTCTGGACACATTGGTCCCCAGAGGTTTAAATGAATCGGTGAGCTATGCTCCCTTTCTATAAGCTTAATATGATACGGTTTGCATGACTTATTTATTCTCTCTCTCTTTGGGGTCATTTAATTCCACAAAATATCTGGTTCATATGGTCTCATCTATGTATATATTTCTTGTGTTATATGTGCAACTTGTTTGCACATTTATAGTGTAAAATTGCCACCATTCCCTTCCCTCCATTTGCATCCCTTGTTTTTAAAATATTTTTTATATTTTCTTTTACTTTCTTGTGCATCTCTCCCTGATTGTCTGGCTCTAATTGGATATCTGTATGTCCTTTTATTATTAGGACCCAGAAAATAATCATGTGGTTGTTACCTGGAAATCAAGATCTCCTATGAACACTTAAAGATGTATTCTGTCACATGTTGTTATGCATTGAAAATGGTTCATAAAGAAATATATAATATTACTTTATATACATGGACTGATTCATACTTACCTCCCTGATATTGTTGTGCGGATGTCTCTAAGCGATCGCGCCTGATGCCTTGCGTGCTCGCGTAGCCGCGGCCGTCTCGGCATCGCGCGCATGCGCGTGAGCCTTGGCGACGCGTTCCCGCTCCCGCGCATGCGCGATCTCGGTGTGACGGCCTGCGTCTCGCGTGATTTCGCCTGGCACGGTGACGCGACCGCCGACAGTGGGACTTCCGGGTCCGCGGTAACTATCACCACATATTTAAAGCCTGCCATCATGTATGTGCTGCACACGCCTCCTCCCTGATGAAGATCATTACTTTGCAATATCGAAACGTACGTAGGTGATTTTGGGGCTGCTAATTGATAGATTCTCCTTTTTCATTATACCTGGCTGATGCTTACTTTTGGGAGCAGTCACGGTCTCACGGTGCAGGTGCTGGAGCAATGTGATTTATGCTCAGGACTTTGTCTCTATATACGGTAGCTTTATGCTTTAAGAGAAATTAATGTCGATTTATTCCTACATGTTTTCTTGACTGTGCTGCACCGCTATGCTCTGGAGCTTCATATCTGAACCCAGGACAATATTGTAACATGGGAGTAACCTGTCATATGATCTTTTAAATGTTTTTAATGTTTATATGGATGTTTATTTGTCCTCACCTTGTCCAATAAAACTTTGTAATTTGTGCACCTTAAAAAACTCTTGTCCTCATCTCTACAATGTATCTTTGAGTTTGTGCTAAGTGTGTGGGTTTCCAGCAGAATCTGGACCCACCCTCTATTTATGTCTTATGGCATTTTGGATTTTTCTAATCACTTGTGTTTATGTTTCAGTGCTACCTTAGTTCCTGCTGCACGATCATCCGCACCAATCGGCTACCATGATGCCCGCTGCTACAAGTACCCATGCCGGTGGCTGCTGCTGTATCCATCTATCCATACTGAACAGACCCACGACTCTGTCTGCTGCTGCCTCCACTTCCATCAGACACTGTACTGTATATAGGGCACTAGCTGCCGAGGTACTGCAGATCCCCTGGGGCTGCCCTCTGCCAGCCACTTACCAGCATGTGTACATTCTGCCACCTCCCGTGGCAGTAGTGAAGACTTGGCGGTTGGTCCAGTTTATTGCCACAGGCAAGTGATCCAGTGGATCCACTGATACAGTGCTCCCCCTGCAAGCATACCTCAGAACTCACGTTCCCGGAGCTCATGTGACATTGATATGACACTCAAACCCTGAGACCAATCAACACAAAAGGTTAGGTGAACATAGACGAAGACAGACAGGCTCCATCTGCAACATTAATGTAGCGCCCCTGAAGTCATGAGAGAGCTACAAGGTTGTGCATCCTCACCACAATGCAGGGTCTACCCCTAGGGCCCCGGTAGACCAGTGACGGTCACACACATACACTTCACAAAATCCCAGTTTTTCCTCAACAACCCCCATAGAAAAATGTAAAAATGTTTGAACCAAGAAATGTAGATTTGGTGATGAAATCTTCACACCATATTCATGCACCCATTCTACATCATCATCAAAGCCGCGTGCAATATGCTGCAGTAATGATGCACTTTTTTGTCCTGGAGGTGTTTGTTGGGTGCAGGAATATGGTGAAAATATTCAGCACCAAATCTACATCTCTTGGTAAAAAAAAGTGTGGTTCTCTGCCAGGAGGTGCAGGTCTCACCTAAGATGAGGTCACTGACTTTACTGAGGTTACCTGCGGTCACAGGTGGACGACCATGGGAACCTCCAGCTGTGACCGCAAATAACCTGAGTGACGTCACCGCTGATCGTATCGCTCAATCTCTGCCTGAAGTCCGCAGCAGGCGGTCATATTCTGTGATCACGCTGTGTGACTTCAGATATGTAGGGGAGCTGGAATAGTCGTGGGACCGTGTGTGAATTACGTCGAACCTGCAGGAGTGTCTGTAGGGTTAATAAAGGGGTAAAAGAGGGTGTTTTTTGTATTTTATTTCAAATAAAGGATTATTTTGGTGTTTGTGTTTATTTACTTATAGATTAGAAATGGGCGGTCTCATAGACCCTTCCCTTTACTAAACTAGGGCTTGGGGGCAGCCCTGGGCTGTTATTAACCCCTTATTACCTCGATTGCCACCACACCAGGGCAATCGGGAAGAGCCGGGTAAAGTGCTGGGATTGTCGCATCTAATGAATGCGGCAATCCTGAGTGGCTGCAGGCTGCTATTTTTAGGCGAAGGGGTTGCCCAATAAGCATGGGTCTCCCCAGCCTGAGAATACAAGCCCCCAACTGTTGTACTTTATCATGGCTGGGTATCAAAATTGTGGAGGACCGCACGCTTTTTAGTTAAATTATTTATTTAAATAATAAAAAAAAAATTTGCATGCAGTTCCTCTAATTTTGATACACAGCCATGACAAGCGCACAGCTGGGGGCTGCAGCCTGTAGCCGTATGCTTTATCTGTGCTGAGTATCATAATATGGGCGGACTCTACACTAAATATTTTATTTATTTATTTTTACTGTACGATATAGACTCACAGACAAGGCCTGTGATTGCTTGCAGGCAGACACTGTCACACAGTCTGACTGCAACCAATGACAGACATCGGTGGGCGGAAAAAGCAGTGCATATGCATGAAGGTAATAAGTGGCCCCGGAAGTGAATAGCAGGAATAGCGCTTGTGTCGCGGGCGGAGGAGGGGATGCCGCGCTCTCCCACTGCTCGGGTCCGGCTGCCGCGGCTGCTGCGGCCTGCTGCTGCTCGGTGGCTCGAGCGATGGGCCGGATCCCGGGGACTCTAGCGACGCTCCTCGCCCGTGAGTGAAAGGGGGTTTTTGGGTGTGGGGATTGGTTATTGTCCGTGACGCCACCCACGGTTGTGGTGATTTGTTGACACCACCGCTGCTCTGTATGGGGATCCCGGGAGTGGTGGTATGGAGCAGCCAGTTGTTGTGTTGCCCCTCCGTGGGTAGGGGTTGGTGATCCCGGGGCCCAGTGATGAGGTGGGGGATGCAGGGCTTGGTGGGCGCAGGGACGCGGGGGCAGCGCTGTGCCTTGCGGCACTGTGGTACTCACTCAGCCTGAGACGTTGACACAGTTTTCGGTAAAACACACGGCTGGAAAGACGGTTCCCACGGACGGCTGCACTTGCTTTCCCCAGTAGGTGACGGTGACGGTCCCTCTGTCCTGCACCTAAGTTGATGATAGTTGCGATGGGTTCCCACCGGTAACCCGCTCCCCGGCTTGGATATGGGCCGGAGGAGCCCTACTTTGCCCGCAGGCGCCGGCCCTGAGAAACTGGTGCCCTGGTGGTGGCGGTGTCTCTCTGTTACGGTTGGACTGTTGCCTTCAATCGGGACTTGGTTGTTTGGAGACAGACGTCCCCTTCACTGACGGATTTGGCAAATTATGGCGACTCCTAGCCTTGCCGGGATCCGAAAGGCCCCTGCCCTGGTTCTGACTGTTCTTTGTATACTGCCCCAGACCGCCGGGCCACTACCCGTCCGCGGTCCTTCCAGCAACCTCCGAGCATTCACCCCTGCGGACTATCACCGCCGTCTGCTGACCTTGCTGTCACAGTCCGGGGCACACACCCGGACCAACTTCAGGCTTTACTACTGTCACTTTTCTGTCACTTCAGCTTTTCTCGTTAGCTCCACTACTACTTCCTTCTACTTTCACTTCCTAGCTCTTCTGCCTGGTTCCTCCCGCCTCTAGGGCTGTGAACTCCTCGGTGGGCGGAGCCAACCGCCTGGCCCACCCCCTGGTGTGAACACCAGCCCCTGGAGGAAGGCAACAAGGATTTTGGTAGCTTGGGTGTTCCTAACTGGGGTGTAGGGTGTGGTGGTGTGATGACCTGTGACCCCTGGCTTGCCCAGGGCGTCACATTCCCCCTTAGCAAAATGCAGACCGTCCGCGGGCTGCCCGTCCAACACCGGTTTTATTTTCTGAAAAATATATAAAAAGGTAAACGGTATAAATCATAACATCATCCCACAACGGGAGGCACATTTCTTAAACGTTGCAAAACGGTTTACGGTTACGGTCTCCGCTCTCTCCCACCTAAGCAACCTGGCCCTGATGCTGCCCCTAAAACCCAGGCAGCACCCCTTGACCCAAGTCCAGCACAAGTTACCCGAGTGGGATCTGTCCTTCCCCTCCAGAGGGTAGCCACCGGTTCCTGTGGTGGCTGGGCCCCAGCCTGCTCTGCTGAGGGCCCTCCCTCCAACCTGCCTCTCCGGAGGCGGCAAATGCGGAAACGGTAACGGTAAAACAACTTATTTACAAGCCACTAACGTTTGTGGTTGCCCTGCAAGTTCACGGGCTTGTCCATGGAAAGTCCTCCATGCAACTTTTTAAACGGTCCCCACGGGGACAACGGTGCCGGCAACGGCCGGTTTGCTCAATCACGGTAATCAGGTAAAGTTTCGGTAATCATTTTCTTTTATCATTTTCCAACTTTCAAACAAACAACTCAGTGGTGGTCCCAACGGGGACTGGACAACGGTGCTCCGCTGCCCTTACTCCTGATATCCGGCTTCATCCGAGGGAGGGGGTGCAGAACTCACTCGGCTCTCCTGGCTGCCCCTCAGTTTTGCATCTAGGGCGAACCACCTCCTCTCTCCACAGTGCCGGGTATACTGTACAATGTCACCCGGCATCAGATTACGGCCGGGGTGCTCCTCGGGCAGGTGGGCATTCACATCCCGCCGGGCTACAAACACTTCGGCCTCCAGGCCCGGTTCATATATAAACCCATAGCCCCGGCGGACATCAAACCGCCTCACCTGTCCTTCATACAGCGGGCCCCGGACACGGAATGTGGCCTGGCGGAGATTCTCCTTCTCCCTAATTGCTTGGGCCACCAGCTCGGCCTTCTTCCTCTCTCTCTCACCGATCTCCAGGCCCAGCGGTACCGGCTCCCTGTCCCAATACGGCGCTGCTGCGAGCTCCGGCGCACGGGTCGGGCCCCGCGGGACATTCTGGATGTTGCCCACTGTCAGAGATCTGGGCGGCAAGTCCCGCGGCGTCTTGGCCTTAGGCGCCACCTTGCAGCGCAACCCGGCGCTACCTCAGCCGAGGTGTGGGGGATGGGCACAGGGGCTTTCCGCAGCTGGGCCTCCGGCTCGGAACGGTCCATCAGCTCCGGCTCGGGGATTCTCTCTGGAGACGCCTCCGGTGCGGTTTTTGGAGCCTTCCAAGGCAGCACCTCCGGTCGACTACGGGCTCCGGCTGCAGGTCGGCCCGCCTGGGCGGGCATGCTGGGTAGTGCTACCGGTTGCGGTGGTAGCAGGCCTAGTGGCGGGGTCACGGCCTCCGAGACGGGTGGCGAGGGAGGCAGTGGGGGGAGAGGGCTCGGACCGAGTCCCGCAGCCGCGATGACCGGCCCTTCCAGGGCATCGGGGCGTGGGTCACTCACCCTCCCTTCCTCCGCTTCCTCCTCGCGTCTCCGCATGGCTGCTATAACGTCCGCCATGTCGGTCTCCTTCTCCTCCATGAGGAGCTGCAGTGTGTGGTTTGATGACCTGAGACCCCTGGCTTGCCCAGGGCGTCACATTTGCTTCATTCTTATTTTTTTATTTTTCCTTTATTTTTAATTTATTTCCCAAGTTGCCGGATCCAGATCAACACCTGGAATCCCGGGCCCAGGTCTGGCACTTGGGTAAGTTTGAAATCGTGCAGATCCGGACTTTTAGTCCGGGTTCGCCCATCTCTAATCATGATCAGACGTCACACAGACGTTTTGCTCAAAACTCACAAAGTGTCATGGCGGTGTAATAGGGTGACCAGTGCCCTACGGCCCCCACTTCCCTGTGGTGATTGTTGGAATGACACTATTGTATTGTATTAACTGCCTTGTATTAATGTGTATTAAAGTAAATTATTAAAAGTAAAAAATTAAGTATTATAAAGTAAAAAATGCATGCGTTTGTTTTGTCAAAAAAGCATGTAAAACGCTGGGATTTTGATTTAGGATGCGTTTTGAAAGTTCTCATTGACACTAATGTTAGCAAAACGCTGCCAAAATGGCAAAAACAATTGACATGCTGCTTCTTTAAACGCTGAGTTTTTGCCAAATTTTCTCCAACTCAAAACTGAATTGCATTTTTAACAGCATTGTGCACACAGGAAGTCACAATTTCCCATAGACTTTGCTTGAAAATCAAAACACATGCATTTTGGCATTAAAACGCTGCCGTTCACAACTCTGCGGAAACGTATGAAAAAACGCAAAGTGCACACACAGCCTAAAACATGAGAAAAGAGGAAAGCACTTGACAATGTAGACTCCCAGTGTGACGCCCCTGGCCTATTAGGTCGTCACAGGGTATTGTGCAATCTGCCCTTCTGTGCAATGTCCACCTCCTTCTTGGTTACGGGTCCCCAACTTATGGTGTTGCCAACAGCAGTCAATCAAAATCCTAGGAACACTCTGCATCACACCCACCAGACACACCAGTGAACGGCCTGAGTGGAATAGGGTCGCCCACGTGGGGGGTTGGTTAAGGGGAGGTCAGGAGTGTCAGGAGTCAGTCAGAGAAAGAGAGAGTGAAGCGTAGGAAGTGAAGGAGAGAGGAAGTCAGGAGCCGGGCTCCTTGGAAGTAACTAAGTGACAGGCGGGGTGGTCTGGGCCTAGCAGGAGCTGGACCCCCAGTCGCAGGGGATCGTGACAAGGGGCACGGTATTGTCGAAGAGAACAGCCGGCGGCCTTGTACCATCACCGGGCTGGGACAAGGGCATGACGGAGTACATGGACCCTATGTCAGGGAGTAGCTTCAGGCAACCTGACAATTTACCCGACGAGAACGGAGCCTTCAAGATCCGCTCTCCACCTGCTCCAAAATCGGGGTACTAGCGCAATGAGGGGGGTAGGACTTTCCACAAAAACGGTCCAGAAAATCCCAAGCATGAACCCTGAGACTAAGCTCTCTCAGTTAGCCATACTGGGGAGCGGGACCTGACTAGTTTTATACTACAGGGGCTAACTAGCAAGAGAACTAAAGGCCGCTGTACACATGGCGATTTATCGTGCGATCGCATGTGCGATCGCACCCGCCCCCCATTGTTTGTGCAACACGGGCAATTTGTTGCCCGTGGTGCACAATGTCGTTAATCACAGTCACACGTATTTACCTTCCAAACGACCTCGCTGTGGGCGGCGAACATCCTATTCCTGAAGGGGGAGCGACATTCGGCGTCACAGCGACATCACTCAGCGGCCGCCCAATAGAAGCAGAGGGGCGGAGATGAGTGGGACGTAAAATCCCGCCCACCTCCTTCCTTCCGCATTGCCGGCGGGATGCAGGTAAGCTGCAGTTCATCGTTCCCCGGGTGTCACACGGAGCAATGTGTGCTGCCTCAGGAACAATGAACAACTGGCGCGCAGAAGGACGTTCGATTTTTTTAAAATGAGCGATGTGTCAACGAGCATCGATAAGGTGAGTATTTTTGCTCGTTCAGTCGCTCGTAGCTGTCATACGCTACGATATGTCAAACAATGCCGGATTGCGTCACTAACGACGTGACCCCGACGACATATCGTTAGATATATCATAGCGTGTAACGGGCCCTTAAGTGCCAGGGAAAAGGTCACAGATCATCAGGCAACAACTTCGGGGACGGGACCCAAACTAGCTCCCCTCAGCGGCAGCGGTGTCCAGAAATTTGGTTTACCAAGTTGTCGGTGTCAGCTTTATGGACTGAGTGAGCACGCAATTGACCCTTTCACCCCCAACGGCACTCCCCAACTCCACCACCGAGGCCCGGGGCATCCGTCCTACCCATGGAGGGTCGCAACACCTGGCTGCCCCTGTCATCACCCCGGGTACTCCTCAACGGCAGCGGTGGTACTCCACCTTACCACACACCACGGGTGGCGTCACGAACTTTAAATACATAATCCCCTGTAAATACCCCCTTTATTTGAGTGGCCGCACGACCCCCGGGTCTGGAGACCCCTCAAGCCACCGCGGATCCGGATCCAAACAACCGGCTGCTGGCACGGTGGCAGCACACCAGGATGACTATAAACACTATATACGCCTTTTTAATACACAAATGAGCACAACAGAAGGAGTTGAAAAGTAGATCTCTTGTGTTGGACGTTTTTGGATCTTTGCTGTCCAGTTCAGTCATTGGCAACACTAGGAAAGCCCTTCATGTCAAAGAACAAATGTGCACCCCATCAATAAGAAGCATAGCCTAGTTCAGCCCAGGTTAAACCAAGATATCATCTCATTTTAACTTATGGCATTGTCATCTAGAAAATCAACGTTCACCAGTCATCAAGTTGTTCAGAATATGGGCGTCTGCTATTTTTGTATGACCAGCTTTAGGCTGCACATTTTTTTTTTTAAAGGATCAAAAAGATAGAATCAGCTATTAAATTATTATATGACATACTATCTTTAAAAATACAGCCTGAGGCCCATAATAACAGTACTGCACCCTGATCCACAGATCTAGAAGAAACTTTGAACAAGTACTTGAAAGAAAGTTGAACATTCAGCTGTGGACCTGCCGTTTTCTCTTACAGACTAATCTTACATTTTTCTTTTTGATCTTGACCTCTGATTGGTTTCGGCTTTGATTCTGTATTATTATTATTATTATTATTATTATTATTATTTATTACACTTGTA
The DNA here is from genome assembly GCF_048569485.1 of Anomaloglossus baeobatrachus. Classification (NCBI taxonomy): domain Eukaryota; kingdom Metazoa; phylum Chordata; class Amphibia; order Anura; family Aromobatidae; genus Anomaloglossus; species Anomaloglossus baeobatrachus. Next base: position 154,213,880 of record NC_134353.1, read on the forward strand.
CTTCTCAGCAATGCATTAGACTAGTTTCTGGGGTACAATGCACAAGACATTGGGCAGCTCAAGCTAAAGATCACAGGGACTCAAGATAGTGGATGACGAAAGGAATATTGAAAAGCAGGTTCCATCTACATACCGGTAGTTATGGAGCGATGACTATGTTTATATGGAACGTTCTACTTGCGTACAATGTGTTGCTATTCTAAGGATGATAATAAATAGTCACTTTTATATCTTATAGTCTGAAACCGCATGCGTATTGAATACATTCGTTGTCTTAGCAGACCTTTTAGAGTAAGTGCACACAATCAGGGTTATGTGGCGTTCAAGACACAGAGTATTTTCACTGCGTCTGCTGCATTCTCCTGAGCCTGAGACTCATGCATATCTGCAGGAGAAATTGACATGCTGCAGATAGGAAACACGCACCGCAGGTCAGTTTATGCAGGGTTAAAAAGAAGCACAGTGGGCATGAGATTTGTATATGTGACGCCCTGGCCTATCAGGTCGTCACAGGGTATTGTGCAATCTGCCCTTCTGCATGATATCCACTTCCTCCTTGGTTACGGGTCTCTGACCTTTGGTGTTACTAAGATCAAGTGAATCAAAATCCTAGAAACACTCTGCACCACACCCACCAGACACACCAGTGAGCAGCCTAAAGGGAATAGGGTTGGCCACTTGGGGGGTTGGTTAAGGGGAGGTCAAGAGTGTCATAAGACAGTCAGTTGAGGAGTGACTCTCAAGGGGAGAGATCACAAGGGAGTTAAGTGGTGACTCTCGAGAGGAGAGGTTAGGAGCTGGGCTCCTTGAGACTACTAGGTGGCAGACAAAGGTCTGGGCCTGGTAGGAGCTGGACTCCGGTCGCAGGGGATCGTGACAAGGGGCACGGACTGCTGAGGAGGACAGCCGGCGGCCTTATGCCATCACCGGGCAGGGGCCAGGGCACGACGGGGTACGTAGACCCTAGGCCAGGAAGTAGCTTCAGGCGTCCTGGTAATTTCCCTGACGAGGACGGAGCCTTCAAGATCCGTTCTCCACCCGCTCCAAAATCAGGGTACTAGCGCAACGAGGGGGATAGGACTTTCCCACTATATAGTCCAGAAAATCCCAAGTGTGAACCCTGAGAGCAAGCTCACCCAGTTAGCCACACTGGTGAGCGGGACCCGTTTAGTTCTATGTCTAAAAGGGACCAACTACAGAAAAGAGGTGCCAAGGTTAAGGTCACAGGCTAACAAGCAACACCAACAGGCACGGGATCCAGGTATGCTCCCTCCCTGCTGCAGTGGCATCAAGAACTTTGGTTTACCACGGATGTCAGCGTCGGCATTATTGGACTGAGTGAGTACGGAATTAACCCTTACCGGCCCGACGGCACCTCCCCGACACTATCACCGAGTCCCGGGGCATTCCCCCTACCCGTGGAGGGGTTTAAACACCTGGCTGCCCACACCATCGCCACTGGGTACTCCCAATCGCAGCGGTGGTACTTCCCCCTTACCACACACCACAGGTGGCGTCACGAACTTTATCCAAACAGCCCCATGTAAATACTTCCTCTTTTATTTGAGTGGCCGCACGACCCCGACCCCGGGTCCAGAGACCCCTCGAGCCACCGCGGATCCGGATCCGAGCAGCCCGGCTGCTGACGCGGGGGCGGCACATATTCATCCCATCCACTGTGCTTATACCATACAACGCACTGTTTCTGACGCAGCAAAAACACACTGCATTCAAAACATTGCTAACACTAATCGTATGAACATAACCTTAAAGGTCACTTCTGATAAATATATCAGGTACTCCTCTTCTAAATATTAACTTCTTGAGATAAGAATGAGAGCTTCATTTGTTTTGGTCAGTGCATTGCTGAAATATTTTATGCTTTATATTGTAAAAAAATTACTCTATACTGAGATCTGATTGTTTTAAGTTACAGACCGGTGTCCTGAGACTGAGCCAAGGTTCTGTGTTATTCTGAATCCTTTATGCGGATTCATATCACCATCCACATCATGCTCCACATATCGGCTTGTGCATGTAAACATGTTATGTGGATGCAACCGCACAGTAATGCGGGTGTCACACGAGACGAGCTATCGTACGATGCATCGTCGGGGTCACGGTTTTCGTGACGCACATCCGGCATCGCTTGCGACTTCGTTTCGTGTGACACCTCCGAGCGACACAGAATCGCTCACAAATCGTGAGTCATGTACTCGTCGCTTATTTTTAAAAAAATGTTTATTTTTAATGGCGCCTGTTGTTCATCATACCTGGGGCAGCACACATCGCTCTGTGTGACACCCCAGGAACGATGAACACAGCTTACCTGCGTCCCTCGGCTCCCGCCGGCAATGCGGAGGGAAGGAGGTGGGCGGGATGTTTACGTCCCGCTCATCTCCGCCCCTCCACTTCTATTGGCCGGCCGCTGTGTGACGTCGCTGTGACGCCGAACATCCCTCCCCCTTCAGGAAGTGGATGTTCGCCACCCACAGCGAGGTCGCTCAGCAGGTAAGTACGTGTGACGGTGATTAACGACTTTGTGCGCCACGGGCAACTAATTGCCCTTGACGCACAAACGACGGGGGCGGGTACGATCGCTCATGCAATCGCACGATAGATCGCACCGTGTGAAGCCCACATAATGGTGACTCAATGGTGACTTAACAACAGATATTTCTTTTACCCAAAGGAGTAGTGGCCATAATGTACAATCAGGGAATGGCACAATTTACAATTGTAAAACAGTTTAATACATGGTAATAGAAACTCTAGACTCTGCGCTCTCTTTCAAGCCCCACATCCAAGCCCGCTTCACCTCCTGCCACCTCAAGCTCAAAAATATTTCGTACATTCCTTTCCCAAGAAGCTGCAAAAACCCTAGTGCATGCCCTTATTAACTCCCGCCTAGACTATTACAACCTCCTGCTCTGTGGCCTCCCTTCTAACAGTCTCACACTCCTACAATCTATTCTACACAATGCTGCCCGACTAATACATCTGTCCCCTCGCTACTTCCCGACCTCTCCTCTCTACAAAAACCTTCACTGGCTTCCCATTGCCCAACGACTCCAGTTCAAAACCCTAACCATGACCTACAAAGCCATCCTCAACCTGTCTCCTCCTTACATCTGTGACCTAGTCTCTTGGTACTTACCTGCACGTAACCTTTGATCCTCACAAGATCTCCTTCTCTACTCCCCCTCTCATCTCCTCTTCCCACCACCGCATCCAAGATTTCTCCCATGCCTCCTCGATACTCTGGAATGCTCTGCCACAACATATCAGAATCTCGCCTACCTTGACAAGCTTCAAAAGGAACATGAAGACCCACGTCTTCCGATAACCCTACAACCTACCGTAACCCTCAGTCCGCCATAGCACCGCATGACCATCTATACCCTCACCTACTGTAATGTCACCCATCCCTTGTAGACCTTGAGCCCTTGGAGACAGGGTTCTCTCTCCTCCTGTACCAGTGTGTGTTTTGTATTGTTCATGATTATTGTACATGTTATTATTATGTATACCCCTTTTCACATGTAAAGCGCCATGGAATAAATGGCGCTATAATAATAAATAATAATAATAATAGATGTACAAGGTACAAATTTGCAATATTATTATACTTAGTTACTTATAACACTAAATAGCAGATATCACTTAAGTTATCCTAGTCTCAGTCTCTCTGTAAGGAGATGGACTGGTTGCTGTTGCATTCCTTTCCCTGAAAACACCAGTCACTCTGTTGTATTGTCTTGTGAATTGTGCCGATAAATAATGTATTTTGTGAATTGTGATGAATTGTAGTAATGTACTGTAATATATTGTAATTTTTTCAGGTATATTACATGTGGTTGCCGGACTGTAAGGCAGGAAATATTTAAGTGATGGCACTAGCCCACAATGGGAGGGATTAGTTCATAGGGAAAGATACTATTTCCTTTTAGAAGGCAGTTGAGTGAAGTGTGTGACAAGAGCAAACATATAGTTTGAAGGTCATCAAAGCCGCTTGCAGTGGGTGATCTGAAGCAAGAAAAGGAATAATGCTGGGTTCACACTAAGCGTCAGCGACAACGACGTCGCTGTTACGTCACCATTTTCTGTGACGTAACAGCGACCTTGTAAGTCGCTGTTATGATCGCTGCTTAGCTGTCAAACACAGCAGCCGAAGCAGCGATCATAACGACACGCGTCACTGTGCTGCAACATGTGCAGAGAGCAGGGAGCCGCGCACACTGAGCGCTGGCTCCCTGCTCTCCTAGCTACAGTACACATGGGGTTAATTACCCGATGTGTACTGCAGCTACATGTGCAGAGAGCAGGGAGCCGCGCACACTGCTTAGCGCTGGCTCCCTGCACTCCTAGGTACAGTACACATCGGGTTAATTACCCGATGTGTACTGCAGCCACATGTGCAGAGAGCTGGGAGCCGGCGCTGGCAGCGTGAGAGCGGCGGACGTTGGTAACGAAGGTAAATATCGGGTAACCACCTTGGTTACCCGATGTTTACCTTGGTTACAGCTTACCGCAGGCTGTCAGACGCCGGCTCCTGCTCCCTGCACATTCAGGATTGTTGCTCTCTCACTGTAACACACAGCGATGTGTGCTTATCAGCGGGAGAGCAACAATAAAAAAACGAACCAGGGCTGTGTGTAACGAGCAGCGATCTCACAGCAGGGGCCAGATCGCTGCTCAGTGTCACACACAGCGAGATCGCTAATGAGGTCACTGCTGCGTCACAAAAAGCGTGACTCAGCAGCGATCTCAGCAGCGATCTCGCTGTGTGTGAAGCACCCCTAAGGAGACGTTGAGATAGCATAATTCAGAAGTGGTGATTAAGACAGTGCGCAGGGCTATGTCTAGTGTAGAGACTGACCTTCCTACAGAATGGCCCCCCAGGCAGAAGGGTCCAGAGAATGGAACTATAGCGGCCAAGTTACTTACAGTTTAAAAGGCAAAAGGCCAAGATAGACTGGTGCGTGAGAAAAGTTGACTATCCCTGGTGGAATTTCTCTAAGTGTCTACGAGCTGAAGGGTCTACTCTGGACCTTCTGGCAAATTTCTTGACCTCCTCCTTTATGAGGAGAATAGATACGTAATTGTGGAAAAGTAAGGTGACTATTACAAATTGGACTGTAGTGCTAGGCTGCGTTGTGCTGGTGTGACGCCCTGGCCTATCAAGTCGTTACAGGGTATTGTGCAATCTGCCCTTCTGTGCAATATCCACCTCCTCCTTGGTTGCGGATCCCTAACCAATGGTGTTGCCAAAACCAGCTAATCAAAATCCTAGTAACACTCTGCACCACACCCACCAGACACACCAGTGGACGGCCTGAGTGGAATAGGGCCGCCCACTTGGGGAGTTTGTTAAGGGGAGGTCAGGAGTGTCAGGAGTAGGCCAGTGTAGTGTTGGAAGTGAAGGAGAGAGGAGGTCAGGAGCTGGGCTCCTTGGAAGTACTAGGTAGCAGACGTTGGTCTGGGCCTGGTAGGAGATGGTCGCAGGGAGTCATGGAGGACAGCCAGCGGCCTTGTATCATCACCGGGCTGGGACCAGGGCACGACGGGGTACGTTAACCCTAGGTCAGGGAGTAGCTTCAGGCAACCTGACAATTCACCCGACGAGAATGAAGCTTTCAAGATCCGCTCTCCACCCGCTCCAAAATCGGGGTACTAGCGCAACGAGGGTGATAGGACTTTCCACTAAAACGGTCCAGGAAATCCCAAGCGTGAACCCTTAGAGCAAGCTCCCTCAGAAGAGAACAAGGTGCCAAGGGAAAGGTCACAGATCATAAGGCAACACCAGCAGAAACGGGACCCAAACGTGTTCCCCCTCAGCGGCAGCGGTGTCCAGAACTTTGGTTTACTAAGTTGTCGGTGTCAGCATTATTGGACTGAGTTAGTACGCAAGTGACCCTTACCTCCCCAACGGCACATCACTGTCACCATCACCGAGTCCCGGGGCATTTCCCCCTACCCGTGAAGAGGTTAAAGGGAACCTGTCAGCAGAAATTTCCCCTAAAACCTAACAGATTCCCCCTCTGCAGCTCCTGGGCTGCATTCTAGAAAGGTCCCTGTTATTATTGTGCCCCCTTTCTGGCCAAAAAAAAGAGTTTATAAAGAGGTACCTTTTTGGCTTCGGATTCTATAAATGTGACACGGGGGCGGGCAGCCTGATGGCCGTTATTCTGCCCCCTGGTCCTGTATGCCGCCCCCATCGCTGATTTCCATACTTTTGGACGCCGCCCACTGCTCCAGCCATCCCCGCGCATGCCCAGTGCCAGTCTCAAGTGACTGAGCAGTGTGACCGCTGGTGACGTGTGCGCAGACAAGTGATTATGGGCGGGACTGTGACTGTTATCAGCAAGTACCCGCCCATAATCTCGTGAGCGCGCAAACCTCTCCAGCGGTCACACTGTGCTCAGTGTAGATGCTAGACTGTATGGGCAGCTTCCAGGGATGACGTCCTTTTGTCACATGATAGGGGCGTGTTCAAAATACTATCACGTGACAAAGGGACGTCATCCCTGGAAGCAGCCCATACAGTCTAGCATCTACACTGAGCACAGTGTGACCACTGGAGAGGTTTGCGCGCTCACGAGATTATGGGCGGGTACTTGCTGATAACAGTCACAGTCCCGCCCATAATCACTTGTCTGCGCACACGTCACCAGCGGTCACACTGCTCACTGGCACTGGGCATGCGCGGGGATGGCTGGAGCAGTGGGCGGCGTCCAAAAGTATGGAAATCAGCGATGGGGGCGGCATACAGGACCAGGGGGCAGAATAACGGCCATCAGGCTGCCCGCCCCCGTGTCACATTTATAGAATCCGAAGCCAAAAAGGTACCTCTTTATAAACTCTTTTTTTTGGTCAGAAAGGGGGCACAATAATAACAGGGACCTTTCTAGAATGCAGCCCAGGAGCTGCAGAGGGGGAATCTGTTAGGTTTTAGGGGAAATTTCTGCTGACAGGTTCCCTTTAAACACCTGGCTACCCACTCCATCGCCACTGGGTACTCCCCAGCTGCAGCGGTGGTATTCCACCTTACCAAACACCACGGGTGGCGTCACGAACTGTAAATATCCCCTTAATTCGAGTGGCCGCACGACCCCTGGGTCCGGACGCCCCTCGAGCCACCGCGGATCCGAGCAGCCCGGCTGCTGACGCGGGGGCGGCAAACCTCTAAATTCCTGGCGTCACGAACAGGATACGAGCAGGACCCACTTATCTGGGTGACGTGCCCAGACCGAAACCGCGAGTCAAGATTCCGTTTCCCGCCAATTCCGCCATCTTCTGCCGTCTTTTCGCGCCAAAACTCCATCTTCCCCGCAAAAGTGCGCAAAGCAGAAGCCCTGCCCTTCATCCTGTGTGTGAGGCCAGAACCTGAAGTTCCCAGAGAGCCACAGGATCTAGAGAAGTGCTGAGTAAAAACCGAGGGGGCATGATGGCATGTAACTACAGCGGAAGGGAAGCAGGGACTCCAGGACTCTTCCATAACGTTCCTGGACAGCGCAGAGGCAAGATGGTGGATCGGAGCCAGTCACCGGAACGTCCTGTTCCCGGTTCCGGGTTCCCTGGTTCGAAGAAGAGACGGAGAAACTGTGCAGGAGAATGCGGATGCAGTTCCTGTTTATACTGGACCACTGGAGGGAAGAGATGAGGAGCCTGGTGATGGCGGTGCGAGCCCGTGAGATTGAGATCCCACGTGAAGAGAGGGGTAAGCGGTTACCCAGTCCCTGTTGATTACCCTAATCCTGCCAATGCGGCTGTGGGATCTGGACCGCCCCCGCTCCCGGTGAGCACTCCACTGTCACCAACCCAGTCCTCGGTGGACGCCAAGCTGCCTACTTCCACCTCGGCAGCGGAACCTTCAGCTCCTTTTTATGAAGCTCCAGCTGCGGGAACCTCGGTTCTGTCCCTCGACCCGGTCACGACAGCGGTCACCCCGACACCGCCAAACCAGACCCGGCCGCATCACCGGGCCCGTCCTCAGAGGTGGAGCAACCGGACACTGCAACCCCGGCTGTGGAGCAGTCGGTTCTTCTGTTTACCGAAGCGAAAGTGGAGCCTGAAGAGCTGCCGGTTCCACCGCCACGCGGCATCCCATCAGCTGTTGGGGTCGCAAGAGTGCACCTGAAGCCAGAGCCAGCTAGGGAGCCGAGGCCGGATGCTGATGCCCCCTATTGGGAACGACAACACCCAAGGTTGAAACCAAAGATGACGAATCCAGATCAGAGGCAACGGGAAGCAGTTGCCCATACACAGAGGGAGAAAGAACACCTGAAGAAGGCCACCTTCCGCGTCAGAGGGCCATGGCGCAGGGGTCTCGTAAGGCGGTTCAACCCCGAAAAAGGGTGGGGTTTCCTATGGGAAGCAAATCTCTGTGAGGAGGTGTTCGTTGCTCGAAGAGATATAGAGCAACATCTCCCGGGAGACCACCCAGCTCGTAATCTGGAGCCGGGAGAGGTGGTTGGATACACTCGGCATTGGAGTGAACGGGGCTGGTACGCCCTTGATGTGAAGCGGCTCGCTATGGTTAACGAGCAGGTTGTGCCAGCCGCCGCTGTCAATTACCAGCCTCCCAGTGAGAGGTACCAGTAATGTTTAATGTTGTAACAGAAATTGCTAGGTATCGGTGTTTCGTTTGTTATTTTTCTAAGTTTGTTGTTTTTCATGTAGAGATTGTTAGAAAATAAGTGTCCAATTAACAGGGTCTAAATGAAAAGAGTAAAAGTTACCTGATTTGCCAGAAGATTTTCATAATATGTACCCCAGTACAGGGACTTCGTTAATTAAAAATGGACCACGGTCACAGGACTGGTTGTGACAACACGAACTTTTGTTTTTGTAAATAGTTGCACCTCCTGTGCCCACCAGAGTCGTCTACTACAACACCCGGGACCTTAACCTGGTCACGGACTCACAATAGGTTTGCAGGGGGTCAGGTTGTTTGGGTGGCGGGTTAATGGGATCTGGGACATTGGTACTGGACTGTTACAGGAAGAGGCTGCAACGGAGCAGGTTGAGCCTCTGCTACTACTGAAACCAGTAGCGTTCCATTATTGGAACGATGAACTCGTAAAAGTGTTAGTAATGTTTAAGTAACCACCTTCCCTGCTGAGGGACGTATTGTGCGAATAAAAATGTTTCTTTTTCTATTTCATAGTTGAAAAAAAAAATAAACCTCTGATGTCCTGTACCTCGAGGACAAGCTACGTTTAATCAAGGGGGAATGTGACGCCCTGGCCTATCAGGTCATCACAGGGTATTGTGCAATCTGCCTTTCTGTGCAATATCCACCTCCTCCTTGGTTACGGGTCCCTAACCAATGGTGTTGCCAAAACCAGCTAATCAAAATCCTAGGAACACTCTGCACCACACCCACCAGACACACCAGTGAACGAACTTAGTGGAATACGGTCGCCCACTTGGGGGGTTGGTTAAAGGGAGGTCAGGAGTGTCAGGAGTAGGCCCGTTGTTGTGAATGTTAGTTATGTTTTGGCTGCTGGGAGGCTCCCTCTGGTGGCCAGGAATGGTTTGGACTTGGACCAGGTGTGTTGTGCAGTGGGTGTTTCCTTTGCTAACTCTCTGCTTATTTAAATCCTGGTCTGATTGCAGGCTGTTGCCGGATGTCAGTTGTTCTTTGTATCTCCAGCCTGCTTAATCCTGCTCTACACCACATCTTCCCCAGATAAGTGCTTGCTCTTTATTTATTGTCTGGTTCTTTTGTTTATCTGGGTTTGTCATTTGCTGTGGTTGGTTTCAGTTTATTTGCTTGTGGGGATTTTCCCCCTTAGTGGATTGTTGAGGAACTCCCTGCAGTTCTGTGTGGAGTATAGCTCCTTTGGGTCCATGTGTTTGTGGCTTGTTGACTTTGTTATGATTCTTGTTTTCTGTTCATTGGTATGACAAGGGCACTTGATATAGGACGGAGTTCAGATCGTGCGATCTGAGGGCCTTTTTGTACTATCAGGAAGTTGGTATTTTGTAGGGTTTTTCTCTGGCCACCATCAGTCCCTTTCCTGTCCTTTCCTATTTTAGTCAGCGGGGGCCTCACCGTTTGCTAATCCTGTCATCTACCTGTGTATTGTGTTTTTCCTATATCACCGCAGTCATTGAATGTGGGGGGCTAGCTAATCTTGTCTATTTTCTGAGGCAGAGAGTTATTCATCTTTCCTACCTTTAGGATAGTTAGTTCTCCGGCTGGGTTCGCGGTGCACAGGATGTTAGTTCACCCCTCGGCTACTTCTAGTTGTGATGGTTAGTAAGGGGATGGCGGCCAGATTAGTTGCCAATGCTCTTGTCACCTTTTGCCAATGATTTGTGGTGGTCTTCCATGGTTCCGGATCATAACAGTACATCCGGCCAACAAATTTAAAGGGTACTCTTAAGAAGGAAAAAAAAAGCTGCTGAGAAAACATTTTTTTTTTTTGCATTTTTCCTCTTCTTCTTTGGGTTCTGTGGAAGATTTCATGGATGAATTGGGTGAGCGTGTTGCTCATCTTGATGCTAAGGTTCGTCGTATAGAGTCTTATCTTGCACAGACTCCCCTTGCAGAGCCTAAGATTCCTGTTCCTGAATTTTTTTCGGGAGATAGGTCGAGATTTTTGAGCTTCAAAAATAATTGTAAATTATTTTTTGAACTGCGCCCTAAGTCCTCAGGGAATCCCGTACAGCAGGTTAAGATTGTCATCTCCTTGCTGCGTGGTGACCCTCAGGACTGGGCCTTCTCTTTAGCGTCTGATGATCCGATTCTCAGTGATGTGGACTCCTTTTTTCAGGCCTTGGGTTTATTATATGATGAACCCAATATTGTGGACCAAGCAGAAAAGGTCTTGTTGTCCTTATCTCAGGGTTTGGATTCTGCAGAAACGTTTTGTCAGAAATTTCGAAAGTGGGCGGTCCTTACCAAATGGAATGATGATGCGCTTGTGGCTCTTTTTCGGAAGGGTATTGCTGATGCTGTGAAGGATGTAATGGTAGGATTTCCCGTCCCTTCTGGTCTTGATGCCTCTATGACCTTGGCCATTCAGATTGATAGGCGTTTACGTGAGCGCAGGAAGATACCTGCTGGTTTTGTGTCTGTGGAACAGCCTTTGGAGCCTATGGAGTGTGATCGGGTCCTTTCTAATGCTAGTCGGCAGGGGTTCAGACGGAAGAATAGACTGTGCTTCTATTGTGGAGACGCTTCTCATAACATCTCTGTCTGCCCTAAACGTGAAAGGAGATTGGCTATTTCTGTTACTGTGGGTTCTTTGCAACCAAAGTTTCTTTTGTCTGTCACATTGATTTGCTCATTGTCTTCCTTTTCTGCATTTTGCCTTTGTGGACTCAGGGGCAGTGCTCAATTTGATGGATTTTGGGTTTGCTAGGGATTGTGGTTTTCCCATGGTTCCTTTGCAAACTCCTATTCCTTTAAAGGGCATTGATGCTACCCCTTTGGCAGAACATAAACCCCAATTTTGGACAAAGGTGCCTATGAGAGTTGCACCAGCGCATCAGGAAACTTGTACATTTTTAGTATTGCATAATCTACAGGATACCTTGGTACTGGGATTTCCGTGGTTGCAGACCCATAATCCGGTTCTTGACTGGAGATCCTTGTCGGTAGCTAGTTGGGGTTGTCAAGGTGTGCATCAGGACCTTTCCGTGTCCTCCACGTCTGCTCAGGCAGTTGATGTTCCGGCCTTCTTGTCTGATTTCCGTGATGTATTTAATGACCAGGAATCTGATTCTCTGCCCCCACACCGGGACTGTGACTGTGCCATTGAGTTGGTGCCCAGTTGTAAATTTCTCAAGGGGCGGATTTTCAACTTGACTGTGCCCGAACATGATGCCATGCGGTCATACATCAGGGAATCATTGGAGAAGGGGCACATTCGGCCCTCATTTTCTCCTTTGGGTGCCGGCTTCTTCTTTGTTGCTAAGAAAGATGGTTCGTTGAGGCCTTGTATTGATTATCGTCTTCTTAATAAAATTACGGTCAAATATAAGTACCCTTTGCCTCTGATGTCTGATCTGTTCTCTAGAGTGAAGAGTGCCAAATGGTTTACGAAACTGGATCTCAAGGGTGCATATAATCTCATCCGTATTAAGGAGGGTGATGAATGGAAGACGGCTTTTAATACTCCTGAGGGGCATTTTGAGTACCCAGTGATGCCTTTTGGGCTCACTAATGCACCCTCCGTCTTCCAGGCCTTCATGAATGATATTTTTCGGGACCTTATTGGTAAATTTTTGATTGTGTATTTGGATGACATCTTGATTTCTTCTGATGATTGGGACTCTCATGTTGGGCAAGTACAGGATGTTTTTCAGATACTTAAGAATAATGCACTGTACATTAAGGGGTCAAAGTGCCTCTTTGGGGTGCAAAGGATTTCCTTTTTGGGCTTCATCCTGTCTCCCTCCACTATCGAAATGGACCCGGTTAAGGTTCAGGCTATTTACGACTGAGTGCAACCGACTTCTCTAAAATCCCTGCAGCGGTTTTTGGGGTTTGCTAATTTTTACCGTAAATTTATAGCCAATTTTTTTGCCATTGTCAAACCTCTGACAGATTTGACAAAGAAGGGAGCTGATGCTGAGCATTGGACCCCTGAGGCTATTGTGGCCTTCCAGGAGCTTAAAAGGCGATTCACTTCTGCCCCAGTTCTGCAGCAGCCTGATGTGTCTCGCCCATTTCAAGTTGAGATCGATGCCTCAGAGATTGGAGCAGGTGCTGTTCTGTCTCAATGAGACGCTACTTCGGGTAAACTTAAGCCCTGTGCCTTTTTCTCTCGGAAGTTTGCTCCTTCTGAACGGAATTATGATGTGGGGAACCGGGAATTATTGGCTATGAAGTGGGCATTTGAAGAGTGGAGGCATAGGTTGGAGGGGGCTAGGCATCAAGTTGTGGTGCTTACGGACCACAAGAATCTTATCTATCTGGAATCAGCCAAGAGGTTGAATCCTCGGCAGGCCAGGTGGGCTTTGTTTTTTACCCGGTTTCATTTTGTGGTTTCTTTTTTGCCGGGCACCAAGAATGTTAAGGCCTATGCCCTTTCCAGGAGTTTCTGCGCTGACTCTTTGGAGGTTGTCGAACCGTCTACTATCCTGAATGATGGTGTAGTTTTCTCGGCTATTTCGCCTGATCTGCGGTTGGCACTGGCGGAATTTCAGGGGGATAAACCTGAGAGATGTCCTACAGGGAAACGGTTTGTCCCAGACCAATGGAGAGACAGAATTGTCTCTGAAGTTCATTGCTCTGTTTTGGCGGGTCATCCTGGCATTTTTGGTACTCGAGATCTTGTGAGACGCTCTTTTTGGTGGCCTTCCCTGTCCCGAGATGTCCGTCGTTTTGTGCAGTCATGTGGAGTTTGTTCTAGGTCCAAGCCCTGTTGTTCACGTTCTAGTGGGCTATTATTGCCTTTGCCTGTACCTAAGAAACCTTGGACGCACATCTCTATGGATTTTATTTCAGAGCTTCCCGTCTCTCAGAAAATGACTGTGATTTGGGTGATCTGTGACAGATTCTCCAAGATGGTCCACTTGGTTCCCCTATCTAAGTTGCCGTCTTCATCAGAGTTGGTGCCTTTGTTTTTCCAACATGTTCGTTTGCATGGTATGTGTTTTTCCTATATCACCGCAGTCTTTGAATGTGGGGGGCTAGCTATTCTTGTCTATTTTCAGAGAGTTATTCATCTTTCCTACCTTTAGGATAGTTAGTTCTCCGGCTGGGTTTGCGGTGCACAGGATGTTAGTTCACCCCTCGGCTACTTCTAGTTGTGATGGTTAGTAAGGGGATGGCGGCCAGATTAGTTGCCAATGCTCTTGTCACCTTTTGCCAATGATTTGTGGTGGTCTTCCATGGTTCTGGATCATAACAGCCAGTGCAGTGTTGGAAGTGAAGGAGAGAGGAGGTCAGGAGCTGGGCTCCTTGGAAGTACTAGGTAGCAGATGTTGGTCTGGGCCTGGTAGGAGATGGACCCCCGGTCACAGGGGATCGTGACAAGGGGCACGGTATTGTCGTGGAGGACAGCCGGCGGCCTTGTACCTTCACCGGGCTGGGACCAGGGCACGACGCGGTACGTGGACCCTAGGTCAGGGAGTAGCTTCAGGCAACCTGATAATTCACCCAACGAGAATGAAGCTTTCAAGATCCGCTCTCCACCCGCTCCAAAATCGGGGTACTAGCGCAACGAGGGTGATAGGACTTTCCACTAAAATGGTCCAGGAAATCCCAAGCGTGAACCCTGAGAGCAAGCTCCCTCAGTTAGCCACACTGGGGAGTGGGACCCGACTAGTTTCAAGCTATATGGGCCAACTAAGAAGAGAACAAGGTGCCAAGGGAAAGGTCAGAGATCATAAGGCAACACCAGCAGAAACAGGACCCAAACATGCTCCCCCTCAGCGGCAGCTGTGTCCAGAACTTTGGTTTACTAAGTTGTCGGTGTTAGCATTATTGGACTGAGTGAGTACGCAAGTGACCCTTACCTCCCCAACAGCATATCCCTGTCACCATCACCGAGTTCCGGGGCATTTCCCCCTACCCGTGGAGGGGTTAAACACCTGGCTGCCCACTCCATCGCCACCGGGTACTCCCCAGCTGCAGCGGTAGTACTCCACCTTACCACACACCATGGGTGGTGTCACGAACTGTAAATACACCATCCCCTTTAAATATCCCCATAATTCGAGTAACCGCACGACCCCCGGGTCCGGACACCCCTCGAGCCACCGCTAATCCGGATCCAAGCAGCCCGGCTGCTGATGCGGGGGCGGCACACTGGGACTCACAGTTCCAGTAAGAATGGAAACAATCCAGGGAGAACTGAAAGTTTGTTTAAGGCTGTGGTCACTTGTCCTGCAATGATCTGTTTGTAATATTTTCATGTACATTACATAGCAGTATTACATGTGGTATTCAGACTGGAGGGCAGGAAATTGTTAAGTGTTGGGTCTAGCAGCATAACTGTCACCTGACCAAGCATCTCTTCTAAACTCTTCCCTCGAGGAAACACACACTCCTTTCCTCAATTCCTACCTAGTCTTCCCAATCAACCAACAATGATGTTCACGTGCAGACAGGCCCGGACTGACCATAGGGCAATTCTGGCAAATGTCAGATGGGCCGGTGCCTGTAGTGGACCGGTCCCTGTATCGGGCCACTGTATGTGCAGTTACCGCCGCGCTCCTCTGCAGTGTGTGCATGCCGGGCACACTAGCTGCAACAGGAGCAGGAGGCAGCGCTGCGGTGTGCCGGCCCTGCTGTGTGACAGTGTGTCCGGCCTGCACACACTGCTGAGGAGCGCGGCGTCTTTCAGACATAAATACATTTGAATAGTGCGTTGGGACTGGGCCCCGCCCCCGACGTGCAGCAACGTGATGAGATCAGCACCTTGCGACGTCATCACAGTGCTGCGGGCGCCATACTGGATGCATCAAGAAGCGGTAAGTACTCCATGGAGGAGCTGAAGATGTTAATGGGGATGAGTGGGGAGGGGCTGAGGACACATAATGAGGAAGGAACACAGCTTTGTGACAGGCAGACGGGTCGTACTGTATTCTGAGGGAGGCAGGAGTGTGCCGTGATGGGGTAGTGTAATTTGTGTGTGTGTGGGGTGCATTGTATTATGTCATTGTATTATGTCTGGGGAGGGGGTAATGGAGGGTGCAATGTAGTGTGTGTGTGTGTGTGTAGGGGGTGATTGGGGGGTGCATTGTATTGTGTGTGTGGGGGGAGGGGTAATGGAGGGTGCATTGTAGTGTATGTGTGTGTGTGTGTATAGAGGGTGATGGGGGGTGCATTATATTGTGTGGGGGGGGGATGGGTAATGGAGGGTGTATTGAGTGTGTGTGTTTGTGGGGGGAGGGGTAATGGAGGGTGCATTGTATTGTGTGTGTGTGTGTGTGTGTGTAGGGGGTGATGGGGAGGTGCATTGTATTTGTGTGTGTAGGGGGGTGCATTGTGTGTGTGTGTGTGTGTGTGTGTGTGTGTGGAGGGGTAATGGGGATGCATTGTATTGTGTGTGGGGGGAGGGATAATGGAGGGTGTATTTGTGTGTGTGTAGGGATAATGGGGGTGCATTGTATTGTGTGTGTCTGTGTGTAGGGATAATGGGGGTGCATTGTATTGTGTGTGTGTGGGGAGGGATAATTGAGGGTGCATTGTATTGTGTGTGTGGGGATTACAAAAGAGCAGTTTGGGGGAATAAATAATAATAATAATAATAAAGGGGCAATATGGGGGGACATTATGGAGAGAAGCTGTGTATGGGGACATTATGGAAAGAGGCAGCGTGGAGGTATATTAAAGAGTGAGGCAGTGTGGTAGGTATTTTGGATAAGGGCAGTGTGGGGGGAAATTTTGTGAAGGAAGCACAGCAATTATTTATTCAGGGGCACCGCATGGGAGATATTTATATTTATGGGGCAGTATAATGATACTTTTATTTTTATAGGTGCTGTGTGGGGAAGTGCTGCTGAAGAATAATGAGGGAGGTCTGCAGAGACGAGCAGTGGGCATGAAACCTCATCATGGCGTCTGTACTGCGTGGAGACAAAAAGGATGGGAACGACTCAGAAGATGTCACCTATAAAAGGTTCCTGGATGTAAATGATTATTTGTGATATTGCCTGCGTCTTATCAGTATTGTGGTTCCTGTATGGTCCGGAGTCTGATAAAAACAACTCCCAGCATCTCCTTACCATTGTTAAGGACAAGCTGGGAGTTGTAGATTCCGGCATCTTTCAAGCCTTCCCATTGATCTGCATTGTAAAATACAGAACGTTTTCCGAGTGGAAAATACCAGAAGAATGGAGCGGTCACTTCTTTTAATCACTTGGTGGTTTTAGAAACCTGAAGTGGGTAAAAGATGCTCAAAATCCTGAACCTGTGCACAGCGAGGAGATGCATATGGTCATTCATGGCCAGTATTTTTCATAATAGTTTCCATGGTGGGATCTGCCCCCAAAAATTTCATTGCATATTCCCGAAGTGGTATGTGTCCAAAATTATCACCAGTGACAACAGCTTCCCTGATCACCTATCTTTAGAATAGGTCATCAATATTAGTTCAGGGGGATCTGATTTTGTATCCTTGCCGTATCAGCTAAATGACCGCACCATTATGTGAAGAGCGCAGCATCCTCTTCATTATCTGCGAGACCGGGCTCTGTAGGAAAATAGCGGCTTCACCAGGTCCTGCTACTAAGAGCAATAAATAGGCCTGAGCTGTAATACTGGACGCAGCTGTGACTGCATGTTATATGGTCATGTTACATATACACAATCTACAAGTTACAAGTGCACAAAGATATTACACATTCAACACGTGAAAAGTGGGCCTGTGCACCTCTAAATGGCAGGGCTGAATTTTAGTCTCAGTCCGGCCCTGCTTGCAGATATTGTAAGATGCTATCTGAGGGCATCTTCCCTTCACCCCTCCCTTACATGCACACAGCAGAGACTTGTGCACAGAAGTCTATACAGTAGTGTACAGGTCTTGCATAGTTCCCTTCTTAGGAAACCATATAGCCTGCATGCACCTCCTCACATGCTCTGTAAGACTCTTAATGTACAGAGATATGTTCTCATATGCTAAGTTTATGTGGCGCCCCTGCGGCTTCAGGCGTCACAGGGTACTGCACCCCCATTAGGGTGTAGTACTCATCCTAGGTTCAAAGAATGTCAAGGCCGGTTTACACATTCACAAACATACAGTATCATAGTATCATAGTTTTTAAGGTTGAAGGGAGACTCTAAGGGGCACTTTGCACACTGCGACATCGCAGGTGCGATGTCGGTGGGGTCAAATTGAAAATGACGCACTTCCGGCATCGCATGCGACATCGCAGTGTGTAAAGGCTGGATGATACGATTAACGAGCGCAAAAGCGTCGTAATCGTATCATCGGTACAGCGTCGGCGTAATCCATGATTACGCTGACGCAATGGTCCGATGTTGTTCCTCGCTCCTGCGGCAGCACACATCGCTATGTGTGAAGTCGCAGGAGCGAGGAACGTCTCCTACCGGCCTCACTGCGGCTTCCGTAGGATATGCGGAAGGAAGGAGGTGGGCAGGATGTTTACATCCTGCTCAGCTCCGCCCCTCCGCTCTGATTGGCCGCCTGCTGTGTGACGTCGCAGTGACGCCGCATGACCCGCCCCCTTAACAAGGAGGCGGGTCGCCGGCCACAGGGACGTCGCACGGCAGGTGAGTGTGTGTGTGAAGCTGGCGTAGCGATAACTTTCGCTACGCCAGCTATCACCACATATCGCTGCTGCGACGGGGGCGGGCACTATCGCACTCGGCATCGCAGCATCGGCCTGCAATGTCGTAGTGTGCAAAGCCCGCCTAAGTCCATCTAGTTCAACCCGTAGCCTAACATGTTGATCCAGAGGAAGGCAAAAAAACCCCAATGTGGCAAACAAGTTCCAATGGTGAAAAAATTTCCTTCCTGACTCCACATCCGGAAATCAGACTAGTTCCCTGGATCAAAACCCTGTCATAAAATCTAATATACATAACTGGTAATATTAAATTTTTCAAGAAAGGCATCCAGGCTCTGCTTAAATGTTAGTAGTGAATCACTCATTACAACATCATGCGGCAGAGAGTTCCATAGTCTCACTGCTCGTACAGTAAAGAATCCTCGTCTGTGATTATGATTAAAGGGGTGGTCCACCCATTTTTTTTTTTCCCCCAATGATTTTCACTTATTATTGTCTGCATCTTCTTCAATAGCCTCTATTTCCATTTCTGGCACTGAGCGGCGCTATCCTGCACGCTCAGTACCAGTCACATGACCGCCTGGAGCTGTGGCCGCCGGCATCCTCTGACGTCCCGGCATTTCCGGGCTCTCAAACAAGACGGGTACGTCACAGGATGCCGGCGCCACTCACAGTGACTGACAGGGCTGTGGGCGGTGACTACCGCACGTCACAGCTCAGCATCGAGGGGAGGAGCCGGAGAACTTTACTGTGGAGCGGTGAAGGCAGAGCGCGCGCTTACCAGCATTCAGCTGTGGCAGGTACGGGCTCCAGTCTGGAGTACAGGGGGGTTTCCTCCACTGAAATCCCCCCTGTCACGCAAGTATCTGATCACACTGTCCACCCGCCCGCTCTGCTCAGCTGTCAGGAGAACGGGCGGTGTCGGCAGTGTGATCATATACTCCCACCAGCAGCACAGCTGCATGGGACCAATCTGCTCCACTCTGTCACCTGCACTACAAGTCCCAGAGTGGAGACAGTGACATGCTCTGCTCTGACACATAGTTTGCTGCATGTCACTAATTGTCTCCACTATGGGACTTGTAGTGCAGGTGACCGGATGATACATGTCACTGTCTCCACTCTGTGATTTCTGCTGCATAGTACCAACTGTATACACTCTCACCTGCACTACAAGTCCCACAGTGGAGACAGTGACATGCAGCACACTGTGTCAGAGCAGAGCATGTCACTGTCTCCACTATGGGACTTGTTGTGCAGGTGAGAGTGTATACAGTTGGTACTATGCAGCAGAAATCACAGAGAGGGGCAGTTAGTGACATGTATCATCCGGTCACCTGCACTACAAGTCCCATAGTGGAGACAGATAGTGACATGCAGCACAGAAAGACCAAAGGATAAAAGCTCTATTACCATGATTAGGCAGTGCACACAGGAAGGAGGGGAGGGAACTGTTGTGGTGGAGATCTGAGGGGAGGGAACAGTCAGAATGGGTTGGGAGATAGATTGCTAGTTACTGCAAAGGATTATGGAAGTTGTAGTAACTGAACACAGGAAGTTAAGAGAGAGATTAACTCCATCAGAGCTGGAGCCAGAAATGAAGATGTTATGCTAGACCATGATAAAAGATAATATTTGTAAAATAACGTGATAGATGTGTTTAGAGGCACATAATAGCAAGATTTATAAAAAAAAAAAAAAAAAACAGTTTTGGTAACTGGACAACTTCTTTAAACCTTCTTTCCTCAAGACGTAGCGGATGCCCCCGTGTTCCAATCGCAGGCCTAGGTGTAAAAAGATCTTTGGAAAGGTCTCTGTACTGTCCCCTCATATATTTATACATTGTGATTAGATCCCCCCTAAGCCTTCGTTTTTCCAAACTAAATAACCCCAAGTTTAATAACCTGTCTTGGTATTGCAGCCCACCCATTCCTCTAATAATCTTGGTGGCTCTTCTCTGCACCCTCTCCAGTTCAGCTATGTCCTTCTTATATATCGGTGACCAGAATTGTACACAGTATTCTAAGTGCGGTCGCACTAGTGACTTGTACAGAGGTAGAACTATATTTTTTTTATGAACACTTATACCTCTTTTAATACATCCCATTATTTTATTAGCCCTGGCAGCAGTTGCCTGACACTGTCCACTAAAGTGAAGTTTACCATCCACCCATACACCCAAGTCTTTTTCTGTGTCTGTTTTACCCAGTGTTCTACAATTAAGTACATAATCATAAATGTTATTTCCTCTACCCAAGTGCATGACCTTACATTTATCTACATTAAACTTCAATTGCCACTTCTCAGCCCAATCCTCTAATTTACATAAATCTCCCTGTAATATAAAATTATCCTCCTCTGTATTGATTACCCTGCAGAGTTTAATATCATCTGCAAATATTGAAATTCTACTCCGCATGCCCCCAACAAGGTCATTTATAAATATGTTGAAAAGAAGCGGGCCCAATACTGACCCCTGTGGTACCCCACTATGAACCGAGACCCAGTCCGAGTACGTACCATTAATAACCACCCTTTGTTTCCTATCACTGAGCCAGTTTTTAACCCAGTTACACATATTTTCCCCTATCCCCATTATTCTCATTTTATGTACCAACCTTTTGTGTGGCACCGTATCAAAAGCTTTTGAAAAGTCCATATACACAACATCCACTGCATTTCCCTGGTCCAGGCTTGAACTTACCTCTTCATAGAAGCTGATCAAATTAGTTTGACAGGATCGATCCCTCATAAACCCATGTTGATACTCTGTCATAAGGTTATTTTTCTTGAGATACTCCAGTGACAGGGTTTCCCTCCCCAATGGGGACTGGGCCAGAGTCGGATCACAGTAAGGGGTCACTACACCTGACTGGGGACTCGGGGTCAGGAAGAAGCAACCACCAGGGGCAGTTAGGAGCACACAGTGGGAAAAGCAGGTTGACCTAGTGAGAGTAGTGAACCAGCCGGCAGCGACTGGGGGCAACAGCTCAGAACACACAACACAACAACTACAGAGAGTTCAGCTTCAGGCCTCTGCCACACTTACGTGACAAAACGTAACGGCACGTACGTGTTCTCCGTGTGTTATACGGAATAACACACAGAGAACGGAAAGCGCCGCCTTACCTCCTCATCCGGCGCTGTCTGTGGTGCTGAATGATAGCGTCCGGCCAAAGCCACGCCCCGCTGACGCTGCTTCCGGCCCCCAGTGAAGAAGAAGCGTTGTTCAAATTCACTGGGGGACGGATGCAGGGGACAGCCGCGGCAGAGACTGCAGGTATGGTGAAGGTGAGTATGTGTTTTTATTATTTTTACACTGACACGTGTCTTTCTCCGGCGTGTGTCACACGGTACGGGTGCAGACCGTGTGTCACCTGTGCTGCCGGAGCAACACGGACATGTCAGCGTTTTTAAAAAACGGAAACACGCAAGTACGGAACGGACACACGTTCCGTTCCTGAATACTTATGTGTGTCCAAAACAATAACAATACATAGGACCACGTGGGCCCGTGTCTCCAGTATGTGAAAAAAAAGGCACACATATACCGGAGGCACGTGAGTGTGGCAGAGACCTTAGACACAGAGCAGAGCGGACGTGCCGTGAGGAGCTCTGTGGGCCAAGGCGTTCAACACAGTCGATGGGGAGAAGCAGGGCAGCTGCTTCCAAAGGACTGGCGCAGTCGGGATACAGAATCCTAGCGCAGGCATACTTCACACAGCAGGATAAAGCAATGATGAACTGCTTAGGCCATGAAAAACTAATGCACTAACAGGGTGCAACCAGACCCCCAATAGATGGAAATATCACAGGTGGAAGAGGAGAAAATCACTCACACAACTCCAGAATATGGAGGGGGTGATTGCTGGATGGTAAAATTGCACACTAGTGGCTTGCATAGGGCTCCGTTCACACTTACAGGTGCAAGTAACCCAGTCAGTAGCCTATTACACGCCCATACTATTCGATCAGGTGGGCTGCCCGGTACTAGTGTGCACCACCTAGGGACGGAGTCTCCAATATACAAGTCCAAACATTAAGGGGCCTGGCTGCACCCTGTATAAAATGTCATGTGCAGAAAAATAAATACACAATATCTGAGGTATTAGTTGATATTATGGC
Source organism: Anomaloglossus baeobatrachus (assembly GCF_048569485.1). Lineage (NCBI taxonomy): Eukaryota > Metazoa > Chordata > Amphibia > Anura > Aromobatidae > Anomaloglossus > Anomaloglossus baeobatrachus. Next base: position 154,236,221 of record NC_134353.1, read on the forward strand.
CAAAATAACGGTAGCCTACAAACCACATCCTTGTTCCTCATACTTGTACGTCCCTACACTAATCTATATAAATAGAAAAATAGCAAAAAGAGGACTAAGGCTATGTGCGCTCTTTGCGTTTTTTTCTGTGTTTTGGCTGCATTTACAACTGCACTGTGTCATTGACAAAATGCATGCGTTCTGATTCCCCAGCAAAGTCTATGAGAATCATGCAAAATCTGTGCGCACTCTGCTTTTTGAAACGCAGCGTTTTGATTGTCAAATATTTGTCAAAATCTCTGTGTTTGAAGAAGCAACATGTCAATTGTTTTCGCCATTTTGGCTGTGTTCTACACCCATTGAAATCAATGAGTTGTAGAAAATCGCTGCCAAAATGTGAAGCAGTGCACTTGCATTGCATTATTGTTGCGATCCACATGTTTTTTTTTAACATAACAAAGGCAGGTCTTTCGGTCTCTCCCTCTCTGACGGTTGGTCTCTCTCTATCTCTATGTCTTTATCTCTCTCTCTGTCCATGTCGGTCTCTCCCTCCCACCCCCTCTCTCATACTCACTGATCCACAATCACCGGCGCGGCGCTGCACGGCGTTCACACTGTGGCAGCTTCTCTTTTGAAAATGCCGGCCGCTCATTAATCCATCACGTATTCCCTGTTTCTCCCGCCCACCGGCGCCTATGATTGGTTGCAGTCAGACACGCCCCCACGTTGAGTGACAGCTGTCTCACTGCAACCAATCACAGCCGCCGGTGGGAGTGTCTATATCGAGCAGAAAAAAAAAATTGAAAAAAAAAACAACTATGTACGGTCCCCCCAATTTGGATACCAGCCAGGGTAAGGCCACACGGCTGAAGGCTGGTATTCTCAGGATGGGGAGCTTCACGTTATGGGGAGCCCCCCGGCCTAACAATATCAGCCAGCAGCCGCCCGGAATTGCAGCATCCATTAGACTTTACTAGGCTCATCCCGAATTGCCCTGGTGCGGTGACAAACGGGGTAATAAGGAGTTAATGGCAGTAGCCCGTAGCTGCCACTAAGTCCTCGGTTAATCATGGCAGGCGTCTCCCCGAGATACCTTCCATGATTAACCTGTAAGTTAAAGAAAATAAACATACACATCCAAAAAAATCCTTTATTTGGAATGAAAGACAAAAAACACCTCTTTCACCACTTTATTAACCCCTCAAAAAGAAAACTCCAGGTCCGACGTAATCGACGCAAGGTCTCACGACGCTTTCAGCGCTGCTACATCGGAAGCTGACAGGAGCGGCAGTAGAACACCGCCGCTCTTGTCAGCTCCATGCAGCAACTGAAGTGAGTCGCGCGATCAGCTGTGCTGTCACTGAGGTTACTCGTGGCCACCGCTCTCAGGTGGAGGACTGCAGCTGTGGCTGCGAGTAACCTGAGTGAAAGCATAGCTGATCGCCCGGCTCACTGCAGTCACTCAGGGTATTTGCGATCACAGGTGAGTCCTTCACATGTGACTGCAAATCAAGCCGCGGCACACGCACAGAGCCGCGTGATCACAATGAAGTCAGGTGAAGTTCATCCGAGTTCATTCTGATCGCGCAGCACTGTCTCGCAGCCAGCCATGCTCTTTTTGACGGTGCGGTCCCACTCGGCTCTGCTGCAAGTCTATGGGGATTTTGCAGAGCAGAGTGGGACCGCACTGTGAAAAATGTGTGTTCTGGATGCTTTTTCCACTCTGTCTATGGCAGAGAAAGCATCCAGAATGCATGAATTCTCCAGGAATGTGCGCACTTTGTGTTCTGCCGAATGCGTCTCAGAACGCAGCTTTTTCGGCTGCGTTCTGAGACGCACAGGCAGTGACTTATATGCTGCGGAATTGAACTCAAAGTGCTCACATGGCCTAAATATCCTCCACAATTTAGAATACTCACAGCACGATAAAGCAGGGATGAACTGCTCAGGCCAAGAAAAACTAATGCACTAACCAGACCCCTAATAGATAGAAATATCACAGGTGCTAGAGGAGCAAATCACTCACACAACTCCAGAATATGGAGGGGGTGATTGCTGGATGGTAAAATTGCACACTAGTGGCTTGCATAGGGCTCTGTTCACACTTACAGGTGCATAGTAACCCAGTCAGTAGCCTATTACACGCCCATACTATTCGATCAGGCGGGCTGCCCGGTACTAGTGTGCACCATCTAGGGACGGAATCTCCAATATGCAAGTCCAAACATTAAGGGGCCTGGCTGCACCCCGTATAAAATGTTATGTGCAGAAAAATAAATACACAATATCTGAGGTATTAGTCGATATTATGGCCAAAATAACGGTATCCTACAAACCACGTCACGGTTCCTCATACTTGTAGGTCCCTACACTAATCTATATAAATAGAAAAATAGCAAAATAGCAAAAAGAGGACTAAATATTTTCCACAATTTAGAATACTTCATGTTGTCTACGAACTCTGCAAGGGTCGCGGAGAACGGCTACGGAAAGTCACTTGTAAGACTTGTGAGTAAAAACTCTTGGAACCGCATCCCCTGTCTCTGCCTCTCCTTTACCATCGCCCAGCACTGTGGCGCCAACGAGGATCACTATCATCCTCGCCATCCTCCCGGGGTAATCCCGCTCCGCCTGTGGGGAGGAGACACCATCCCGGCTGTGTGGCGCCCTGGACAAGCCAGGACGTCACAAGTACTATACCAACACACCCCACACCCCGGTCAGGCACACCTAAGTCAAACACAAATCCTTGTTGCCTCCCTCCAGGGGCTGATGTCCACACCAGGGGGTGGGCCAGGCGGTTGGTCCCGCCCACCGAGGAGTTCACAGTCCTGGAGGCGGGAAAAGAGAGCAGTGAGTTTGAGACCAGTTTTAGTTTGGAAGTGAAGTGGTAAAGGAGCGGTCTGAAGTGTTCCGGGTGTGTGGCCCGGACGGTACAGCAAGGTTGGCAGACGGTGGTGACGGTCTGCAGGAGAGGCCTATTGGAGCAAGCCATAAGAACCGTGGACGGGCGGTGGCCCGGCGGTACCGGACCGGTGCGCAAAGAGAAGCCAGCACCATCCGGCAGGGCTTACGGACCCCGACAAGGCTAGGAGTCACCGTTGAAATTGTCAAATCCGTTAGTGAAGGGAACCTCTGGGGTTTCCCAGCAGCCAAGTCCCGATTGAAGGCAACAGTCCAACCGATAGAGGGAAACACAGTCACCGCCAAGGCTACAGTTCCCAGGGCCAGAGCCTGCGGGCAAAAGGGGCTCCTTCGGCACCCATCCAAGCTGGGGAGCGGGTTACCGGTGGGAACCCATTGGAACCGTACACACTACACAGGTGCAGGGAAAGGCAGTCATCATCAACCTGCCGGGAGGAGAAACACCGCAGCCGTCTGTGGGACCCGTCCATCCACCCGTTTGTTTTACCGGAGACTGTGTGAATTACTGGCTGAGTGAGTACCACCGTGCCGTGCGGCACAGCGCTGCCCCCGCGACCCTGCACCTCACCAGGCCCCGTAACCTGCCTGCCATCCATCCCTACCCCTCACCGGGCCCTGGGACAACCACGGAGGGGAGAACCAACATCCAGGCTGCTCCCTGTCATCGATCCCGGGATCCCCGTCCAGAGCAGCGGTGGTGTCACAACCTCACCACAACCGTGGGTGGCGTCACGGACAATATCCCTAAACCCAACCACCCCCTTTCACTCACGGGCGAGGAACACCGCTCGAGTCTATGGGATCCGGCCCACCGCTCGAGCCACCACCGAGCAGCAGCAGCAGCCGGACCCGAGCAGTGGGTGAGCGCAGCGTCCCCTCCTCCGCCCGCGACAGCTGCACCTAACATCTACCCCAGTGAGAGACCCTGCAGCGGCAGCCCCCATCCCTGGCAGTATACCACAGGTGGCGTCACGATCCTAATAGACTTTCCTAAACCTCCAGCTACTACCTCCATCCTACCTGCCATCCTCCAATCCCCCCTCCTGTATGCCTCAGGGTAACGGAACCGAGCCAAGCCAGCCCGCGACAACACAGAGGATTTGCACTCCTGGCCTGGCAACGAGTAGGTTAAAACACTTGCCCCGGTGGGCGCTACATTTACACATCTGCAGAATTTATCAGATGAGTCATATTAGGAATATTGTGTATGTGACTGGCTCCTTATGTAGGTCATTGTGCCTGTCCGCATAGTGGACGAGTGCAGGAGCTGCCAATTACATGTACTAGTCTGGTCTGTAAATTAGCCAGACTACAAGTTGAAATTTTTTTTTCAGACAGACTTGAGATCCATGTGAAAAGTACAGTAGAACGCGTGCATTTTTTTTTCTTTTTTTTTTATACAGAAACTAGACTTTTTCAGTCCAAGTGCTGTTTGTATGGACTATGGACCAGACACAGTCAGCACATGGACCAATGCGATAGTTCACATTAATGCTTTTCCACACAGATCACATTGTTCAACTGTGCAAATTAAGTTGCTGCATGTACCAGTATTTTTCATTTTTCATACGAGACTCCGCATTATGTTTCAGTGGAGGGACAAAAATATGGATGCCATATATACACCATCTGTATGGCCGGTTTTATTTTAGCAGATCCAGAGCAATTATTATCATAGAAAACTGTATTAGACCGTGTGCTATTTTTTAATTATTGCATGAAAATGGACAATACTTCATTCATTTTTTTCTGGATGAAAAACTGATGATTTTTTTCTACACTCATTGTAAACTTAGCCTCACCCTGATGTCACTAATTTTTGATGTATACAAAAAAACAAACCAATTTTCATCAGTATTTTGGATCAGATTTTCATCTGTGCTTGATCAGTGTCAGCTTTTACCAAAAGTACAGTTTCTCAAGCTTCTCCTATCAAATAAACATGAAGAACAGATAGCACACGGATGCTACTAGGATGACATCTGCGTTCTCTGTCTGAAATTTTCATGGACCCATAGACTTGAATGGGTGAGTTTGATTTAGGACCAAAATCAAAACAAATATGCTTCCATTTTTTTTTTTTTTACAATCATTCCTTAAAAAAGCATGAACAGGTGAACAGCCATCTAGACTTGAAGTTGTAACTGTGAATAATTCAGATAGAACTTGTACATTAAAAATGGATGTATGAATGGGGCCTTACAGTATATTTCCCCATGTAATTAAAGACATACAGTTGTACAAATGGTTAATGTGCCTACGTATATGAAAGCTCATTGTCATGATTATTGCTTGTGGCTCTGCTTCTTGTGTTTTTCCTCACTGTGGGTTCCAGTTCCTGGCCTGGGGGAGGGGTTAATTTGTTGGTGCCTTGTTTCGGGTGATATTCGACCTTATCTTTGAGCCCTTATACCCGGAACGCCACCAGTGATACTTCTTCATAGGCAGTGCTTGTCTCTGGTTCCCATGAGTGTCCTATCCGATCTTGTCCCGCTACCTTGCTTCCCCATTTCCTTCCCAACTTCTTCCTTCTGATTTGATTCCCTCCATGTACCGACCTCGGCTAGCTCTCTGACTCTGTCTCTGCCAGCCCCAGTGTACTGATTTGACCGCTCTGTGTACAGACTCTGGCTAGCCCTCTGACTCCATCTCTGCCCGTCCCTGTGTACTACTTACTTGACCTCTCTGTGTATCGACCCCGGCTTGTTAACTGACTCTGCCTCTGCTCTCTCCTTGTACTGACGTGACCTCTCCATGTACTGATTCTGGCTTGTTCACTAACTATTTTGCCCTTGGTTCCTGTTTTACGTAGTATATTAACCCGGAAGCTACTGTCGATTAGTGTTCTGGCGACATCTAGTGTTTTGGTGACTAACTGCATCCGGGTTGATATCGTCACACCTGTTATATGTTTATACCAAATGAGAGCCATATACCAATCCATATCAACCTTTATATACAGGACACAAATTAGACTAAAGTTCATGAAAATGTACAATTTTAACCATAGCTAATATTTGTCAGATGGAATTTAATAAATGATTGTTGTAGCTGACATTGTCATTCACTGGGTATTGTTCAACCAGGTATGAATTTTTTTGTCTGATATTCAGACGACTGTAAAAAACAAAATGGCCTGAAATATATATTGTTGTCTTGGCAAAACAATGGCTTGGTCAACAGCTGTTCGACCTTCAACCTACTTCTATCCAATGTGTATGACCCCTCTAGACTTTCATTCAGACACCTATATTCTCCACCATGAATTTGTAGTCTTGAGTAGTGCATATGCTGTATATTTTTTTTAGAGTGTTCATAAACTTCATTGTCATTTGCCTCAAACTCACCATTTGTCAAAGTGACATTTCTTTTAAGTGTTTGGGATATTAACTAATTAAAGGATTACCTGTTTAAGTGGCTTTTCAAAACATGCCACTTAATATGACAAGAAAGGGTTACATTTACCGCAATTATCAGTTAGCCATCTCCTCATAATGTAAAACGGGCAATCATGGAGGGGGATCTCACCAGGGGTACAAAATAATCTAAAGCATCACTTCTTTTTTTTATTTTACCACTGGAGTGGTGCTTTAAATGTAAGTCCCCTGCCCCTATTTTTATAGTCACCTTCCGATGTATTCAACTTCTGTCACTGCTGCTCCTGTTGGTCTTCGTCAGTTTATGACCTTCTGGCTGCTCCAGTGTTTTATAGAGTACGCTGGAGGTCACATTTTAATGCAAATCTATGAGAGCCTCGTTCTAACCTCGTTCTGGCTCTCATAGACGTACAGCCAGTCAGAAGTTTCAGAAGTTGCGGTCACAAGATGGTGCCACTGGACTGTAGTGGCACCTATAAAGAGGGAGACTGAGGGCTGGGGACCTTAGATTAAAAGCAACACTCCAGCACTGGAAAAAAAAAGAGAAGAAATGCTGGATTGGTGCTTTAAAAAAAATAATTTTCCATTTTTTTTTTGCACCACATGTTTAATGGGATATAGATAGAGGAATTCGGGACAGAAGAGACATCTATGAATTAGGCTAATATTGATCACTTTTACTTAAAACCACAGATAGCACACATTGATGAGTGCAGATCATGTAGCAGATGTTAACTACAAATGCAAATTCAGTTTTCTGTAGGGCTCTGTTAACATGTTGTTATCCATTTGTAAATACACCAGTATTTAAAGGGAACCAAACATCAGGTTTTCCTATATAAGGTAAATCCAGTGCAGTACTGGCACTATCAGGCAGATTATCTACATACCATTAGTGGGCAGCCCGGATGTTTAGGCTTTGAAATCCAAGTTTGTGAAGTATAAAAATTCATCATCTTTTTGACTGAGTTGCACCTCTGCTGATAATATCCGGGCGGCTTATGCACATGGATTTCCACTCCCCCCCATCCCCCTCCCCCCCCCCCGCTGCCTGTCCCTCCTTCTCACTGGCTCTATGCAAATTTTTCTATTCAGTAACATGGCGTCGGAGTTGGCGCCTGCGCATAGCTCTTATCTCCGGCGCTATGTTTCTGAAGCCCGCATTACCTAGTCTTGTGCCTGAGAGGGCGGCGCATGCGCCCTCGCTTCTTCAGATCTCATTGTGACTGCGGGAGCGCGCGCGGTCACAACAGGACTGGAGAACAGCTGATCTTACCAATTAGCTGCAACAGACGTCTGCTACGATATAGTCTGCTCAATTTATATCATATATATATATATATATATATATATATATATATATACATACAGTGCTGGCCAAAAGTATTGGCACCCCTTCAATTCTGTCAGATAATATTCAGTTTCTTCTTGAAATTGATTGCAATCACAAATTCTTTGGTATTATTATCTTCATTTATTTTGCTTGAAATGGAAAAAACACAAAAGAGAATGAAACAAAAATCAAATCATTGATTATTTCACACAAAACTCCAAAAATGGGCCAGACAGAAGTATTGGCACCCTTAGGCGGGCTTTGCACACTACGACATCGCAGGCCGATGCTGCGATGCCGAGTGCGATAGTCCCCGCCCCCGTCGCAGCAGCGATATGTGGTGATAGCTGGCGTAGCGAAAGTTATCGCTACGCCAGCTTCACACACACACTCACCTGCCGTGCGACGTCCCTGTGGCCGGCGACCCGCCTCCTTGTTAAGGGGGCGGGTCGTGCGGCGTCACTGCGACGTCACACGGCAGGCGGCCAATCGGAGCGGAGGGGCGGAGATGAGCAGGATGTAAACATCCTGCCCACCTCCTTCCTTCCGCATATCCTACGGAAGCCGCAGTGACGCCGGTAGGAGATGTTCCTCGCTCCTGCGGCTTCACACACAGCGATGTGTGCTGCCGCAGGAGCGAGGAACATCGGACCATTGCGTCAGCGTAATTATGGATTACGCCGACGCTGCAGCGATGATACGATTACGACGCTTTTGCGCTCGTTAATCGTATCATCCAGGCTTTACACACTGCGATGTCGCATGCGATGCCGGATGTGCGTCACTTTCAATTTGACCCCACCGACATCGCACCTGCGATGTCGCAGTGTGCAAAGTGCCCCTTAGCCTAATACTTGGTTTCACAACCTTTAGCCAAAATAACTGCGAACAACCGCTTCCGGTAACCATCAATGGAGCAGTTTGCCAAAGAAGAATGGTCTAAAATTCCAACAGAGCATTGTAAGAAACTCATTGATGGTTACCGGAAGCGGTTGTTCGCAGTTATTTTGGCTAAAGGTTGTGCAACCAAGTATTAGGCTAAGGGTGCTTTACACGATGCGACATCGCTAACGATATATCGTCGGGGTCACGTCGTTAGTGACGAACATCCTGCGCCATTACCGACATCGCAGCGTGTAACACAAATGAGCGACGATCAACGAGCACAAAAACGTGAAAAATCGTTGCTCGTTGACACGTCGCTCATTTCCTTAATATCGCTGCTGCGACAGGTACGATGTTGTTTGTAGTTCCTGCAGCGTCACACATTGCTGTGTGTGACGCCGCAGGAGCAACAAACATCTCCTTACCTGCCTCCTCCGGCAATGCGGAAGGAAGGGGTGGGCGGGAGGTTACGTCCCGCTCATCTCCGCCTCTCCGCTCAGTGAAGCTGCAGTGACGTCGCTATGACGCCGAACGCACCTCCCCCTTGAGGGAGGGATTGTTCGGCGGTCACAGCGATGTCGCTGACAAGGTATGTGCGTGTGACGCTGCCGTAGAGATAATATCGTGCCACCGACGGGGGCGGGTGTTATCGGTTATCATGTCGCAACGTGTAAAGCACCCTTTAGGCTAAGGGTGCCAATACTTTTGTCTGGCCCATTTTTGGAGTTGTGTGAAATGATCAATGATTTGATTTTTGTTTCATTCTCTTTTGTTTTTTTGTCATTGCAAGCAAAATAAATGAAGATAATAATACCAAAGAATGTGTGATTGCAATCATTTTCAAGAAGAAACTGAGTATTATCTGACAGAATTGCAGGGGTGCCAATACTTTTGGCCAGCACTGTATATACAATATATATATATATATATATATAATTTTATTCATTTTTTTTAAAAAAGGGAGCTGTATGTGAAAATTGTAGTAAATTTAGTAGTGCGGTAATTATATCACAACACAGAATAAAGTGAACGTGTTAAGAAACATACCAAACAGTGAATGCTGGAGAGAAAAATAGAGCACCATACCAGAAATTTAAGAATTGCTGTTTTGTGGTTTTGCTACCTCACATAGAATGAAATAAAAAGTAATGGAAAATTTGCATGTACTTGTAGATGGTACCAGGGAAAACAGCTCTGTCTCTGGAAAAATTAAAAATTGTTAGATTTCTGAATATGACGGCAAAACCAATTTTTTAAAAAAAAAACAACAAACCAAAACTTTCAAAGTACAAAAGCAACCCCAAACTTTAAATTGCTATTATTGCCATAAACGATGGTCCCATAACAGAGAGTAGTCTCCAACATGACTACCTTGATAGGAAAATAAAATGGTTCTCACTGGGGATGTGATAATTAAAACAAAATGTTTCTGCTTAAAACCCCTTGACGACCAATGACGTAATGGTACGTTATCGGTCATATCGCAGTAATCACTGCCAACTGCTGTGGTGAGCGGACGGTGATCCCAGCACATGTCTGCTGATCTGATCAGCAGGCATGTGGGGCTAACAGGTGCGGGTGGATCTGTGATCAACCCACGCCTACTTGCAACTAGGATCATGCTGTTAAAATGTGACAGCACACTTTAAATGGCGACGGCAGGGATCGCGCCGTTCCCTGCTGCCAACGGAGGCCCCGTGATGTGATCATCGGGAGCCAATGGCTGTCATGGTAGCTCGGTGTTATGTGATGACAGAGCAGTGGCTCTCAGAAGAACGCTGCATTTCTGCTAATCAGAGCTGTGCTGCTCTGATCAACAAAAGTGAACAACCAATCAGACAGTGAATCCATAAAGTCCCATAGGGGGACTAGTAAAATAAATAAAAAAAATGTAAAAAAAGTTTTTAAAAATAAAAGTTTAAATCACCCCCCATTCGCCCCATTGAAAGTAAAACAGTTAAAAAAACAAACATTATACACATATGTATACGCATGTCATAGCCATTCTCTCTACTTTGAATTTCTGTGACCTGTTGAACGACAGTGTGAAATATGTGGACATTTCTTATTAGGACATTTACCAGTAACTGTATACACTTTTAAAAGTTCATTGCTGAATGTCTTATGGTGGCGGCAAGATGAGGTTTTTTTTTAGAGGTCATAAGAATTGTTAAAACATAAGAAAGCTAAGAAAAATAAGGTCTGAAGCAACATATGGTTTTCTGTTTCATTTTGAGAACCCTATATTGACAGCCCTGGGGTATGTATGTCCATGACTTGAATGAGAATCACAACCTTGTTAATTTAGTGCTAGTGTCAGACCAAATGGGTCACTCACATGTCAACTCTGTAGATCATGATGGAGCACATTTGGGAGACCAGGTGTGTCCTCTGCCCTATGTGCTATGTGAGTAATGTTCATGCTGTGAACACTGTGGTAGCGCTGGTGATCATATGTGCTACATACTTTTATTGTGACTTCTCTCATAGATGAAACTTGAAGCCCTGTGATCCCAATATAAAAATTGTATTGCATCTCCAAGCAATCATGTATCCTTCATAATATTGCTCTGCTCTCATGTGACAGAGGCGCATTTGACCCTCTTGGATAATAGGCAATAAAATTAATTACCCAGTGAAAAAAAGTCTTTAGCCTCAAGGTAAGATATAGTTGAATTTTCAGATAAATGCATACTAGCTTTCCAGAATACAAACTCGAGGTTCATTAATAGATGGTTCCCACACAGTTCATCTTGTTTCAAGATTGGCCAATATTTGGATATGTTGGACAGTCAAACCAGCAAGTAACAACTATATCTAAAAATGAAGCTGTTAAAATCCACCTCTTTTTAAAGACTTTTGGTTGTTATTTGTCCATTGTCTATATAAATAGTAAGTAGTGATGGGCGAATACTAAAATATTCTGGTTCGGAGTATTCATCTCAAATATTTCATACTATTCATGTGTTCGTCACGAATAACTAATCTAATGCACGTTGATGCTAGATCCAAAAAATTTTCCAGTAGACCCTCCCAGGAAGTCTTTTGGGGCTGTAAAAATGCTGAAATGAATGGGAACAGCAAGGATAAGATGCTTGGATGCATCTATGAAACACAGGTCGCTCCTGGGAACAATGTTGTCAGAATATTACGCCACCTTCACGTGTGGTCCCCCGCCTATTTGTGATAACCAGTGCAAGTAAGGTAGACAGCTGTTGGCTGCAGCACCCAGCTTTGTGGTTTATCTTGGTTGGCTATCAAAAATAGAGGCCCCTTCATGTAGTTTTTTTTTTAATTATTTAAAAAAGTAATAAAAAAAATAATGTGGGCTCCTTCCCATTTTTATAATAAGTGCAGAAAAAGCAGACATCTGGGGACTGGTATTTTCATGCTGGGAAGGTCCATGGTTAAATACAAAATCCTTTGTTTAAATAATAATAAAATAAACATTCTTTGTCACTAATTTATTAACCCTCAAAAGACCCTCACAGGTGTTTTATTTTTACTTACAGAGTTGGTAATGGCGGGGTTTCATAAACACCTCTCCATTACCAACCCCGGGCTTGATGGCAGCTGTGATTTTTGACAAATCATAGCCGACATCAACTCCATATATTACCCCGATTGCCACCGCACCAGAGCTGGGTAAAGCGCCACAATTGGTGCATCTAATGGATGTGCCAATTGTGGAGCAGCTGCAGCCTGCTATTTTTAGGCTTGGGAGGACTCAATAACCAATAGACCTTCCCAGCCTGAGAATACTTGTCTGCTGGCTGCTTTTTCTGGACTGGTTATTAAAAATGGGTAAGAGCCCACGTGGTGGTTTTTTTAAATTATTTATTTAAATAATTTTTTAAAAACCCAGTGTGGGAAACTTTGATTTTTTGATCACCAGCCAAGATAAAGCACACAGCTGCAGCTGTCTACTTTACCTGTGCTATTTATCACAAATAGGTGGTGGACCGCACGTCATTTTTAATTTTTTTTTCATTTCACCTGCCAATCACAGTCGTAACAGTAGCAAAGATGGCTATGTCATTACTGTGATTAGCATTCGATCTCCATATGTTTAGTGGCCGAAAATCAGGCACCCAATATGCGGGGAAGGGACTTGAAACTTACAAGGTGAATCTCAAAATACTCGACGAGTAATATCCAAAATACATTAATATTTGTGCAAGTAACGAATACTGCCAAATACAGTATATTCGCTCATCACTAATAGTAATCTCAAATAGGTTTACACTATACCAGCTGAATGTGTTTGTGAATTGAAGAAAATAGTCATTTTGGTTAATTTCTTTGAATAATTCCAATAGAGAATTTGGGGTGTGGCGCCCCTGACCTGGTCAGGCACCACTGAGTACTGCACCTGTCACAGGCGGCGGGGCGCTGCGCTCACCACGCTCGGGTCCGGCGCTGCTGCTGCTCGGTGGCTCGAGTGGTGGGCTGGATCCGGGGACTCGAGCGGCGCTCCTCGCCCGTGAGTGAAAGGGGTGTTTTGTTGGTGTTTGGGGGGTCGGTTTGTGACGCCACATACGGTGTGTGGTGAGGTTGGGCACCACCGCTGCTCTGTACGGGGATCCCGGGATAGGTGACAGGGAGCAGCTGAGATGTTTTCCTCCCCTCCGTGGGTAGGGGGATTGTGGTAGTCCCGGGGCCCGGAGTGATTGTCTGTTTGATGGATTGCGGGGCTTGACCAGGTGCAGGGTCGCGGGGCAGCGCAGTGCCAGACGGCACGGTGGTACTTACTCAGCCAGTAACGCACACGGAGTCTCTGGTAAAACAAACGGCTGGATGGACGAGTCCCACAGACGGCTGCGACGGTCACTCCCGGTAGGTTGGCGGTAACTGTCTCTTCCTGCACCGGTGTTATGTTCTCGGCCCCGATGGCTTCCCACTGGTAACCCGCTCCCCAGCGGTAGGTTTGCCGGAGGAGCCCCCTTTTGCCCGCAGGCACTGGCCCCGGGAACCCCAGCTGTGGCGGTAGCTGTATTTCCCTTCACGGTTGAGTGGTTGCCTTCAGTCGGGTCTTTATTGCTGGGAAACCCCGGAGGTTCCCATCGCTGATGGATTTGACCGGTTTAACGGTGACTCCAAGCCTGGTCGGGGTCCGTAGGCCCTGCCGAATGGTGCTGGCCTCTCTTCGCTCCCCGGTCCGGTACCGGCGGGCCACCGCCCATCCCTGGTCCTCACGGCTGTGCTTCAATCGGCCTCGCCTGCAGACGGTCACCACCATCTGCCAACCTTGCTGATTCCGTGCCCAGGCCATGTACCAGGACACGGTCAGACTGCTCCTTTACCACCTCACTCCTTCACTTTCACTCTCTAAAACTACTCTCTTTTCCTTTCCCGCCTCCAGGACTGTGAACTCCTCGGTGGGTGGGGCCAACTGCCTGGCTCCACCCCACCTGGTGTGGACATCAGCCCCTGGAGGGAGGCAACAAGGATTTCGTGTGTCCGGCTCATGTGCCTAACCGGGGTGTGGGGGGTGTTGTTGCAGTACCTGTGACGTCCTGGCTTGTCCAGGGCGCCACACACTCATGCTGGGACAGTACTTCCAGGTAATCCTAGAGGCCAGAATGAGGTTTGTATGCACAGACACATAGCAACCAGGTCTCCCACACCTTTAGAGGGGACCCTTGGGCAGTCCCTAGAGGGGTCTGGCCTTCAATTCTTGTCAAGGGGTGTAGTGGAGGGCCTGGGAGCTAAAGTTCAGAAGCTGAAAGGAAAGGAGTAGAGCGAGCCAGTCTGGTAGTGGTGAGCGGCGGTTGCTAGGAGACGCAGACGCGCGCTCACACTAGTCAGACCCTGCACGTGAAGTAGCCATTAGCGGGGGAGAACGGTGACCAGTCAGTCAGAAAGACAGAGAGAGAGTCAGTCGAGTACGGGGACTGCCGGTGACCAGGCACGAACGGGGAACAGGTCCCTAGAGTAGACTCAAGTTTCACTATCTGCTAAACCTGCCGGTGAGGGGAACTACAAGTCCCTCACCAACCATACAGAGTCCGAGCCTCAGCAGCAACGCAGGAACCCATAAGGAGACACAGCCAGAAGCCATCCCACCTGATCCAAGCGACTTCCCTGGATAGACCCCACAGTACTTCAAGTCAGGGGTTATCCGAACAAAGAGTGCTAGGAAGGCGAGTTAATGGCTACCCTCAGACTGGCTTGAAGGATACCTGGTTTCACCTGGTTTATTGCAGCATTGCCCGGGTCAGCTCACTATAACAGCAAAAGTGAGTAAAAATGAGTTGAAAGACTTTCTAGACTGAGCCCGAGTTATTCCTGACCCGCTATCCTACCTACCTGAGCCTCTGGGGCCTGCCTCACTCACGGGAGGCCACACCATCTGACTGCAGACCCCATCAGCCCCAGACGCTCGTTAAATCTGCAGTGGAGGTCACCCATATCCCTGACCGTAAGCCGTGAGTGGTGTCACGACACATATACAAAACCGACATACCTGTTTTCATATCCAGAAGAAGGTCCTGTGGCGTCCCTGAAGCTGGAGCGACATCCCTGGGGCGACACAGGGGTCCCTTCCCATATGAACAGAATGGCATCTATCAAATGCCATCACAGGACCAGGCCCAGCTATAGCCCACCCCCTGTGAGGATGGTGGTTTCTTCCCATCTGTTCCTGTATAGCCTGGCATAGCTTCTAGTAATCCTGATCCCCATAGCGGTACTCCACATTTATGTCGGGCACTTCTGGTCATGCGCAGTATGAAGCCGGCTTCAGAGAGGTCTAGTGTGCTTGACTGGAAGTGCCCGGCATTCAGAAGCGCAGTCACAGCGAACACAGGTACGCGCAGCACCGCTGCATTGAATAGCATGTTAAATTGCCTCTGTGGGCATACTACCATGCTAAGAGCATGGACTAGTCGAGGTATATAACGCCCTTGGGACAAGTCCACACGGTCATTAGCATAAGATAAAAGATCTTTAGAAATACTTTTTCTAAAGATCTCTTTATCTATGCTATTGTATACAGGGACAGTACAGGGATTAGCAATATGCACCCAGAACTGCTGGTGGCTCTGGATGCATATAGCACCTGACAGATTCCCTTTAAGGATACCCAGTTGTTTACCTTTATTTGAAAGAATGTTAATGTCTTACAAGAATTTACCTGTGGGATCTTTCAGTTTTTTGTATGTCTTAAGGCCCTGTCACACACAGAGATAAATCTGCGGCAGATCTGTGGTTGCAGTGAAATTGTGGACAATCCGTGCCAGGTTTGTGGCTGTGTACAAATGGAACAATATGTCCATGATTTCACTGCAACCACAGATCTGCCAAAGATTTATCTCTGTGTGTAAAGTGGCCTTTAGTATATCCAAAACAAAGCTTAATTTCCTTTTACTACTATTACGCATTTTTATGATTAATAATCACATAAGCAATTTCAATGTAATACCTGCCTTATTTAGATGCAGACAGTGTTTTTTAATGAGGTTAATAAAACACTGAAGTAATGTAACATAAAATAATAACATTGGGGTTATTTAATGACCATGTGATGGAACCTATGGATATATACGTGTCCCTACACTCGGTCATTTTGACCATTTACATATATATATGAATTGCTATTCACAATATGTATGTATTTGAGGAAGTATTACAATTAATCAATTGAAACATTTAATTTTAAGGTTTGCTATAATATTGTTTTTATTATTTTCTTTTTTTTTTATCTAATCTAATACTTAATAAAACTATTAAATTTTAAATAACAGCATTACACACACACATCTACCCTTATCACCTTAATCCACTCTGGACATTCTTCCATGAGTCTCTCCTAGAGGTAGGTTGGAACACTCTAAGGCTATGTGTCCACGGTAGAATGTTGCTGCAGATTTTTCTGCATGAAAATCCGTGACTTTCGCGGCAAATCCGCACCTTTTTTTTGCCGCGGATTTACCGCTGATTTACCGCGGAATTGCCGCGGATTTTGATGCGGATTTTTTTTTTCCCCCATTCTATAGCCAAAATCCGGATCAAAATCCGCAACAATAATTGACATGCTGCAGATTTTTCCGGATCAAAATCCGCGGCAAATCCGCCGCAGAAAAATCCGCAGCATGGACACAGCATTTCCAAAATGCCATTGAAATGGCTTGGAAGTGCCGCTGCTGCAGATTTTCGGAAAATCCGCGGCTTTTCCGCGAGAAATCCTCGGCAAAATCCGCGCATTTTCCGCAGCGTGGACACATGGCCTAAAAGATGCCCTTTAACAATAAGGAACCATATCCTGACAAAGGAACATGATATTTTCTAAAACGCACTTTTTTGTTTTTGATCTAGGGTCAGTATCGCTCAGCTTGTGACGTCATAGTTATGGTTTTTTTGTCTTCTAGGCTCAGTACCGCTCAGCTTCTGACATCAGTTTGTTTTTTGTGGTCCTCTAGGCTCAGTACTGCTTAACTTGTGACGCCATAGCTACGGGTTTTTTTGGTCTTCTAGGCTCAGTACCGCTCAGTTTATGACTTCACAGTTTGTTTTTTTGGTCCTCTAGGCTCAGTACTGCTCAGCTTGTGACGTCATATGCCAAACCTAGGTTACCACGCATGTAGTTGTCAGAGACGCTGCTGGTCACAACACTCTGCAATTATCCTATGTATGCACTCAGTGTATCATACATTACTACCTTTTAGTATGCCACAACCAGTGGAAGTTTCTGTTGATCCCTAATTAGTGGATATAACTATATAATAAATCCAGTCAAACTGAATTTGAAGAAAGGACTTTATGAATGGTGCAGATACTGTATATACTAATTAGGGCATGTATATACATTTAATATTGGATGATTTATCCATTTTTTTTAAAATAAAAGTGTATTATTTTGTATTTATATTTTTTTAATTTATTTTGTATACTAACGTAAGTGCAATGACATCCTTCTAGTTTTTTCAAATCTGTCTATTTTATGGTACATTGCACAGGATCCATACTTTGTTGATCCGCATCTGATATGGTGTCACACAAATTAAGTACACTAGTGGTTATCTATTTCTTAAGATAGTTGATTAGGCTGAAAAAACAGATACAGAAATATCAAGCACAACCTATAAAAAAAATAGCCAAGTTCCAAAGGAAGGCAAACACCATTATGAGGTGGGTGCATGTTGCCCCCTATTTCTGTAAAAAAAATTTCTCACTATGGCAATAAGAATAAATCACTAATTCAATTACACATCTCCAATAGTCTTTTATATAAACTATATTGCCTGACTAGTGACTGTTATAGAGGAAACACCAAGTTATCATATTCAGCCTTATTATGTATGGCACAGTCCCTTAGCATATATCAGGGACGGACATATCATTGATGCAACCTATGTGGCCCCACAGTGGCCCAAGAGGTAAGGAGGGCCATTTCTATTTCCAAAACAGGTGGAATTGTATATTTTGATGAGCTTTTGGGCTGCAAAGGGCACTACCGTTCAAAAATTTGGGGTCACCCAGACAATTTGGTCTTTTCCATGAAAAAAGAGAATTTTGTTTACTTACCGTAAATTCTTTTTCTTATAGTTCCGACATGGGACACCCAGACCATGGGTGTATAGCTTCTGCCTCCGGAGGACACACAAAGTACTACACTAAAAAGTGTAGCTCCTCCCACCGAGCATATACACCCCCTGGATAACCAAATCTAGCCAGTTTAGTGCAAAAGCTGAAGGAGGACATCCACCCACAAGTAGAGACAGAGCAAAACCCGGAACAACCGGAACCTCTGTCTACAACAACAGCCGGTGAAAACACACGGAACAAGAAAACTGCCAACAGGCAAAAGGAAGGGTGCTGGGTCTCCCATGTCGGAACTATAAGAAAAAGAATTTACGGTAAGTAAACAAAATTCTCTTTTTCTTCATCGTTCCTTATGGGAGACCCAGACCATGGGACGTCTCAAAGCAGTCCATGGGTGGGAAATAAACAGAAAACTGAGAAGTAGGCAAAACCTAACTTCACAAATGGGCGACAGCCGCCTGAAGGATGCGTCTGCCCAAGCTCGCATCTGCCGAAGCATGAGCATGCACTTGATAGTGCTTCAAAAAGGTGTGCAGACTAGACCAAGTGGCAGCCTGACAGACTTGCTGAGCCTGGTGCCTGAAAGCCCAAGAGGCACCGACAGCTCTGGTCGAGTGTGCCTTGATCCCCGGCGGGGGAGGCACCTGAGTACACTGGTAGGCATCGGATATGGCCAACCTAATCCAACGAGCTAGGGTCGGTTTAGAAGCCGAAAGACCCTTGCGCTGACCTGAGGTCAGCACAAAAAGAGAGGTGCACCGCCTAAGAACAGCGGTGCGTGACACATAGATCCGGAGCGCCCGCACCAGATCTAAAGTATGCAACGCTTTCTCAAAGCGATGCACAGGAGCCGGACAAAAGGAAGGCAATGAAATGTCCTGGTTAAGGTGGAAAGGAGAAACCACCTTAGGGAGAAAGTCCGGAGTCAGACGGAGAACCACCTTGTCTTGGTGAAAAACCAAAAAAGGTGACTCCGAAGAGAGCGCAGCCAAATCAGAGACTCTCCTGAGAGAAGTTATGGCCACCAGAAAGACGACCTTCTGTGAAAGTCGAAACAAAGAAACCTCCCTAAGAGGCTCAAATGGGGGTTTCTGTAAGGCCGTGAGGACCAGATTAAGGTCCCAGGGATCCAAAGGCCGCCGGTAAGGTGGAATGATGTGAGATGCGCCCTGCATGAAGGTGCGCACCTGAGCCAGCCGACCGATACGCCGCTGGAACAACACTGACAGAGCCGAGACCTGTCCTTTAAGGGAATTGAGGGATAGTCCTAGCTGCAGACCGGACTGTAGAAAGGACAGGATGGTCGGCAAGGAAAAGGGCCAAGGGGCATGCCCGGAAGAACGACACCAGGACAGGAAAATTCTCCAAGTCCTGTGGTAAATCTTGGCCGAGGAAGACTTCCGAGCCTGAGTCATAGTGGAGATGACTTCGGGAGGAATGCCGGAAGACGTCAGGATCCAGGACTCAAGAGCCACGCCGTCAATCTGAGAGCCGCAGAATTCTGGCGGAAAAACGAACCTTGTGAGAGAAGGTCTGGGCGGTCCGGGAGATGCCACGGCACCTCTACGGACAGACGGAGCAGGTCTGGGTACCAAGCTCGCCTGGGCCAGTCTGGAGCAATGAGTATGACCCGACGGCCCTCCATTCTGATCTTGCGCAGGACTCTGGGCAAGAGAGCTAGAGGGGGAAACACGTAAGACAGACGGAACTGGGACCAATCCTGAACCAGCGCGTCCGCTGCAAAGGCCTGAGGATCGTGGGAGCGAGCCACGTAAACCGGGACCTTGTTGTTGTGCCGGGATGCCATTAGATCCACTTCCGGAGTGCCCCACTTGCGGCAGATCAACCTGAACACTGCCGGATGCAGAGCCCACTCGCCGCTGTCCACGGTTTGACGGCGGAGATAATCTGCCTCCCAGTTTTCTACGCCTGGGATGTGGACTGCGGATATGGTGGACTTGGAGTCCTCCGTCCACTGAAGGATGCGTTGAACCTCCAACATTGCCAGGCGGCTGCGAGTCCCGCCCTGGTGATTGATGTAGGCAACTGCTGTCGCGTTGTCTGACTGGACTCGAATGTGCTTGCCCGCCAACAGGTGGTGAAAGGCTACGAGAGCTAGAAGCACAGCTCTGATCTCCAGCACATTGATCGAGAGGGCTGATTCGGACGGAGTCCAAGTGCCCTGTGCTCGGTGGTGGAGAAATACTGCTCCCCAGCCGGATAGACTGGCATCCGTGGTGAGAATCACCCAGGACGGGATCAGGAAGGAGCGTCCCTGAGACAGAGAGAGGGGCCGAAGCCACCACTGAAGAGAGCTCTTGGTCTGTGGCGACAGAGCCACCAACTTGTGCAAGGAAGAAGTCCGCTTGTCCCAACAGCAGAGAATGTCCAGCTGCAGAGGGCGCAGATGGAACTGGGCAAAGGGAACTGCTTCCATTGACGCCACCATCTGACCCAGCACCTGCATGAGGTGCCTGATGGAATGACGGCGGGGCCTCAACAGAGAGCGCACCGCCAGATGAAGGGACTGCTGTTTGACTAAGGGCAACTTCACAAGTGCCGGCAGAGTCTCGAACTGCATCCCTAGGTACGCGAGACTCTGGGTCGGAGTCATAGTGGACTTGGGCAGATTGACAAGCCACCCGAATTGAACAAGAGTGGCGAGAGTGAGCAAGACACTCCGCTGACAGTCTGCACTGGATGAAGCCTTGACAAGAAGGTCGTCCAGGTAAGGAATCACTGCCAACCCCTGGAGGTGCAGAACCGCAACCACTGCTGCCATGACCTTGGTAAATACTCGAGGGGCCGTGGCTAACCCGAAGGGGAGAGCCACAAATTGGAAATGTTCCTCTCCGATTGCAAAACGTAGCCAACGCTGGTGTGAAACTGCAATTGGCACATGCAGATAGGCATCTCTGATGTCGATGGATGCCAGGAAATCTCCTTGGGTCATTGAGGCAATGACTGATCGCAGAGACTCCATGCGAAAATGCCGCACCTGAACATGGTTGTTGAGAAGCTTGAGATCCAGGATGGGCCAGAAGGAACCGTCCTTTTTGGGGACTAGGAAGAGATTTGAGTAAAAACCTCTGAACCGTTCCCTGGCGGGAACCGGTACAATTACTCCGTTGGCCTGCAAGGATGCCACGGCCTGAGAGAAGGCGGCGGCCTTGGAGCAGGGGGGAGTTGACAGAAAAAATCTGTTTGGCGGGCTGGAAGAGAACTCTATCCTGTAGCCGTGGGAGATGATATCCCGCACCCACTGATCGGAGACGTGTTGAAACCACACGTCGCCAAAGTGGGAGAGCCTGCCACCGACCAAGGACGTTGCTGGCTCGGCCAGATAGTCAAGAGGAGGCTGCCTTGGTGGCAGCAGCTCTTGCGGACCTTTGTGGACGCGGCTTCTTGCGCCAGGTGGGCTTCTGGTCCTTGGCTGAGTTAGTGGACGAGGCCGAGGGCTTAGAGGCCGCCCAGTTAGAGGAACGAAAGGAACGAAACCTCGACTGGTTCCTGCCCTGGACAGGTTTCCTGGGATTAGTCTGTGGCAAGGAAGTACTCTTCCCGCCAGTAGCCTCCTTAATAATTTCATCCAGTTGTTCACCGAACAGCCTGGACCCGGCAAATGGGAGCCCAGCAAGGTACTTCTTTGAAGAAGCATCTGCCTTCCACTCTCGCAGCCACAAAATCCTGCGGATAGCGAGGGAATTAGCGGAGGCCACCGCAGTGCGGTGAGAAGCCTCCAGCATGGCAGACATGGCGTAGGCTGAAAAGGCTGAAGCCTGGGAAGTTAGGGCATCCAATTCAGGCATAGAGTCCCTAGTGAGGGAATGCATCTCCTCTAGGGAAGCAGAGATGGCTTTGAGAGCCCACACCGCTGCAAAGGACGGGGAGAACGAGGCCCCTGCCGCCTCATAGACAGACTTGGCCAGGAGGTCAACCTGGCGGTCAGTGGGATCCTTAAGGGAGGTGCCATCAGCTACAGATACAACTGTCCGGGCTGAGAGTCTAGACACCAGAGGGTCTACTTTAGGTGAGTGAGCCCACTCCTTGACCACCTCTGGTGGAAAAGGAAAACGGTCATCAGAACCATGCTTTGGGAAGCGTTTGTCAGGACAGGCTCTGGGCTTGGACACAGTGGCTTGAAAACTGGAGTGGTTAAAGAACACACTCCTTGTTCTCTTAGGCAAGGTAAACTGGTGCTTTTCTGCCAGAGAGGGTTGCTCCTCTGATACTGGCGGATTGAGGTCCAGTACAGAATTAATGGACACAATCAAATCACTAACATCCGCATCACCCTCGGTCAGATCAATGGGGCACATGGAGGTAGCGTCCGAGCCCCCAGTAAAGACATCCTCCTCGTCCTGCGAGTCGGCTCGTGAATCGGAGCCGCGGGACGAGGAAGGAGAGGGGACCCAGCATCTCCTTTTAGGAGGACGGGGTCTGGGAGCAGATGAAGAATCCTCTGTGAGCTCAGCAGAGCGAGCCGAAGCAGCAAAGGCACCCTGAGAAGGGGGCTGATGCATGCTCAGCAGAGTCCGGGACAACTCTCCCATGGAGTCGGCAAAGGACTTGGAGATAGCCTTAGAAAACGATTCTACCCAAACCGGGGGTTCAGCCACCGGGGCCGGAGCAGCCGGAGGGACCACTGGGGAGACTCCAGGCTGAGGCACCACCATGTTAGAGCAGGCATCACAATGTGGATATGTGCTCGGTTCAGGCAGTACGAGCTTACATGCAGTGCATATTGAGTAGAGCCTTGCAGCCTTGCTCCTAGTGTGAGACATGCTGCTGAGGTGGAGGCTCTGCAGTAAAGAACACACTCCTTCAGAATGATCCCCAGAGAGTGTATAATAAAGTCCACAACCAGCGGTTGTGGCTTACCAGACCGTTTTGTGTGCCCTCCGGATTCCACAGCTCGGACCCCCAGACAGGTTGCAGAGATGCAGCAGCCAGCGCCGATCAGTGTGAGAACGCTGATAAAATGGTGCCGGAGGGAGGAGGGGGGCGGGGCCTAGTCCAAGAGCGGGAACTGGAGGGCCAAGGAGATATCCAGGGGAGGGAAACATCTCCTCAGAGAGGAGTGTCCTCCCCTGGCTGAACGGCCGGTGGGCGGCGCCGCACTGTCCCTCTGCATGACTGACATGCAGGGGCAGTGAAAACGAAAGTAGGCCGCAGCTGAAGCCGGGGCCTAAATTTTACAATGCGGCCGGCGAGCAGGCACCCTCGGCGCGGTTCTCAGGTGAAAACAAGAGAACCGGCCGGAAATCACAGCAAAGTTAAATAACACACTCTCCCCACAATAAATGTACAAGGGACCCCTCAATAACGTCTCAAATACTTAGCTTATGAGACGCAGGGCCAGGTCCCTGAGGGATGAGTGCTCCGTCCAGCAGGGTCCTGAAAGGGCTGCGGATGGAGACCGGTCTCCTGCAAAGCAGTGAGAACCGTGCTGGCTCCCACTTCAAGTCAGAGCCCGAGGGATGGTGAAGGAGCGCGGCATGAAAGGCTCCAGCCTTGAAATCAACCTTAACAACACCGCCGACACAGTGGGGTGAGAAGGGACATGCCGGGAGCCCAGCTTGGACCCGCTTTTCTTCAAACTCTTTAAAATCAAAAATCATATGAGAATGCATGTGTGGATGTGTGCCTCCTGAACACAAAGCATTGAACTGGCTAGATTTGGTTATCCAGGGGGTGTATATGCTCGGTGGGAGGAGCTACACTTTTTAGTGTAGTACTTTGTGTGTCCTCCGGAGGCAGAAGCTATACACCCATGGTCTGGGTCTCCCATAAGGAACGATGAAGAAAATCATACTTTTATTTATCAAATGAGTTGCATACCGTATTTTTCGGACTATAAGACGCACCGGACTATAAGACGCACCCTGGTTTTAGAAGAGGAAAATAGGAAAATAAAATTTTAAGCAAAAAATGTGGTCATGACACACTGTCATGGGGCGAGGATCTGCTGCTGACACTGTTATGAGGGTAATGTCCCCAAATTCTCTACTAAGGTGCCGCATCCTGGTAATGATCCTCCCTGCCTGGTATATACAGTATATGTCCCTCATCCTGCTATATACCGTAATCCTGCCATATGGCCGCATCCTGCTATATACTGGCATGTGGCCGCATCCTGCTATATAACCCATCATGGCATATGGCCCCATCTGGCTCATAATATGCCCCCATCTGGTTCATAATATGCCCCCATCCTGCTCATAATATGCCCCCATCCGGCTCATAATATGCCCCCATCCGGCTCATAATATCCCCCCATCCGGCTCATAATATGCCCCCATCCGGCTCATAATATGCCCCCATCCGGCTCATAATATGCCCCCATCCGGCTCATAATATGCCCCCATCCTGGTGTATGGCCGCATCCTGTGGCACATAAAAAAAATAAACGTTCATACTCACCTCACTTTACCTCACTCCCTGCAGCATCGCTCGTCCTCCCGTCTGTGTCAGCGGCAGAGCCGCTGATTGGAGCCGTCCCCATTACCCTGCTGGATCGCGATCATCTCCTGTGTCTGTGCCAGTGTCCCGGTGGCTGCGTGTGGACACGTGCGCACAGCAATGACATCATCGCTGTGCGCGCCGCTAGTCTCCACTCAGCCGCCGGCACAAACACAGGAGATGATCTCGATCCAGCAGGGTAACGGGGCGGCTCCAATCAGCGGCGCTGCCGCTGACACAGACGGGAGAACGAGCGATGCTGCAGGGGAACGGTGAGTACTGTACACTGATTCACTGCTCCCCGCGCTGATGATGATGCACAGGGAGCAGTGAATATAGCCGCACATGATCACTCCAGGCCGTAGTTGCCAGGGGTGATCATGCGAGCCGGCTGTTTATCCCCCGCCCATCACCCCGCCCACCTGTCAGCGCCAGCTTCAGCGCTGAGGGATGATGGGCGGGGGATGGGCGTGCATATTAAATGAGCGGGTCCACGTGGTCACGGCAGGCTGCTACAGCCTGCTCGTGCCGCCGATGACCCGCTCAACCGCAGCAACCTCATTCCCCGCAGCCACATTCAGACCATAAGACGCACCCCCCACTTTCCCCCAACATTTGGGGAAAAAAAGTGCGTCTTATGGTCCGAAAAATACGGTAATTCCATTACAGATTGAATACCAACTGCCTGCTTCTTCTCTAAATAGTTCATGCATAATTTGGAAGTGTGCTTTGGGTCATTGTCCTGTTGTAGGATGAAATTGGCTCCAAACAAGCGCTGTCCACAGGGTATGACATGGCGTTGCAAAATGGAGTGATAGCCTTCCTTATTCAAAATCCCTTTTACCTTGTACAAATCTCCCAATTTACTTGCACCAAACCAACCCCAGACCATCACATTACCTCCACTATGCTTGACAGATGGCGTCAGGCACTCTTTCAGCATCTTTTCAGTTGTTCTGTGTCTCATAAATGTTCTTCTGTATGATCCAAACACCTCAAACTTCGATTTGCCTGTCCATAACACTTGTTTCCAATCTTACTTTGTCCAATGTCTGTTCTTTTGCCCATATTAATCTTTTCCTTTTATTGGCCAGTCTCAGATATGGCTTTTTCTTTGCCACTCTGCCCTGAAGGCCAGCATCCCGGAGTTGGCTCTGCACTGTAGACGTTGACACTGGTATTTTGCAGGTACTATTTAATGAAGCTGCCAGTTGAGGACCTGTGAGGCATCGATTTCTCAAACTAGAGACTATAATTTACTTGTCTTGTTGCTCAGTTGTGCAGCGGGGCCTCCCACTTCTCTTTCTACTCTGGTTAGAGCCGGTTTGTGCTCTCCTTTGAAGGGAGTAGTACACACCGTTGTTGGAAATCTTCAGTTTCTTGGCAATTTCTCGCATGGATATCCTTAATTTCTAAGAACAAGAATAAACTGTCGAGTTTAACATGAAAGTTCTCTTTTTCTGGCAATTTTGAGAGTTTAAAGGAACCAACAAATGTAATGCTCCAGATTCTCAACTAGCTCAAAGGAAGGTCAGTTTTATAGCTTCTCTAATCAGCAAAACTGTTTTCAGCTGTGCTAACACACTTGCACAAGGGTTTTCAAGGGATTTCTAAACATCCATTAGCCTTCTAACACAGTTAGCAAACACAATGTACCATTAGAACACTGGAGTGGCGGTTGTTGGAAATGGGGCTCTATACACTTATGTAGATATTGCATTCAAAACCAGACGTTTGCAGCTAGAATAGTCATTTACCACATTAACAATGTATAGAGTGTATTTCTGTTTAATTTAATGTTAGCTTCATTGAAAAGAAAAAAAAAGTGCTTTTCTTTCAAAAATAAGAAAATATCTAAGTGACCTCAAACTTTTGAATGGTAGTGTACTGTCCTTGCATAGGGGCATCTCTTCTCCTAGTGTCTGACAGGGGCATATAGTGTATGTAATGCTTGCCGGTGATGAGGCAGTGAGCTGGAGTGAACTCTCTGGATCGCAAGGGGGACCCGGGCTTAGCCAGACATGGAAGAGGATTAACTAAGCCCCTACAGGGTTAACGCCAGGTACCACTCCCAAAGCAGAGTACCTGACTGTGGCAGCTGACCCCCAGGGCAGGACAGGCTCAGATATGGATAGTCTCTCTGGTGCTGGCAGCTGCAGATGGGACAGCTGAAGCAGACTGGACGGCTGGACAGACTGACAAAGTCACTAGTGCTGGCAGAGACAGCTGGGACAACTAAAGCAGACTGGATGGCTGGACAAACTGACAGGAAAGCCAGGACGGCTGAGGTAGACTGGACAGGAAGGTACAGCAGGGACCGGGTGACTGGTACGGGTAAGTGGACATGGGAACAGGTAACAGACAGTGGACAAAAGGGACCTGACAACTAGCTAGACATAGATAAACTAACTGACCATGTTGCCTAGGCACCTCCCCTAGTGGGAGGATGCCTTAGGTACCCAGCACCTCTCAGCATACACAGGTCCCGGAAGCAGGAAGTAGGAGAGAAACGTGAAGGTCTATGGGGAAGTAAGGCAGGGCGGTGAAGTCTGGCCGCAGTGGTGAGTGAGTCTTCATCCCTGTTGGGGAGAGGCAGAGCAGTGCAGGAACTCTGGCGCTACAGTACCCCTTCCTTACACCCCCTCTTTGCCAGGACTGTTGGAAGTTTCTTCTCTAGAATAAACAGCCTCAGAGTTGATGGGTGAATAAATGACCGGTGGAAGGGATCGATCAGATGGCTATTGCTTGGAAGGCTTTTTCCCTGACCCATAAAAGGTAGATGCAACCAGTTATTAGGGTAGTCATTTCAGGTGATCCAGAGACATTTCCTGGATTTCCTCTCTCCTCTTAACATAGCAGGCTGAGCGGTAGGAAGCTGAACCAGATGTCAAGATGGTACCTCAAAGTCCTGGGTGGAGGGGCACAAATGACACACTTCTGTCACATTTCTGCCCACCCCCAAAAGACCACCTCACTGGATTTCCAGTCCAGAACAGCCTCATGAATGCGGAGCAAAGGCAGGCCCATGAAGAGCGGACAAGACTGGAAGAATCAAGAAGGAGATCCTCTTCAAATACAAAGTTGCCACACGTAGCTCCACAGGTTCAGTAACAAAGTATACGGTTTTGGACAAGAGCATTAAATAGACGTATGACACCGGCAACAGATTCTGAAGACGTTGGATGGGAATCTGGTACCGATCCACCATACCCTGTTGAATGAAGTTCCCAGCAGATCTGGAATCAAGGTGGGCTGTCTCAGAGCTGAATTCCTCCAAACCATATGGATACGTACAGGGTTAAGGAAAAACAGAGACTGTTTTCACCGAGGATGCCCCCTCCTACTGGCCGAAGGCAAGAGGGTCCCAGCTTCATAACACAGCAATGGATGAAGTGTTCTGCTCCTCCATAGAAGAAACACAGACCCATGGCTTTGCGATGTTCTTGTCGTTGCTCAGACATCTTGATACAGTCGAGCTGCATAGCTTCAGGAGCGGAAAACGGCGGCCTCTGGAGGGTTGGAGCCAGGCGCATAGGTTTACTTTCACATGACACTTCCATGGATCATTCCTGGAACCTAGTGATCGACCTGAGTGGCCAAGGAAACCAGATCATCCAGCTTAACGTGAATATCACAACCTGCCAGTTCATCCTTAATCCTCCCAGATAGACCATCCCAAAAGGTGGCAACCAGTGCCTGATTATTCCATCTTTGTTCTGAAGAGAGGGTGCGGAATTGAACCACATACTGACCCACAGTCTGAACTCAACTGCAGAAAAGAGGACGTAGCAGAAGTAACATGGCCTGGCTCATCAAAACCTTCCAGAACGCCTCTAGGAATTCCAGGACATCAGAAGTAACTGTGTCACTTTTCTCCCACAGGGGATTGACCTCGGCATCAGCCTCGCCACTTAGATGCAACATCAGAAATTCCACTTTGGATCAATCAGAAGAAAACTAGTAGGCCAACAGTTCAAAGTGCAGACTGTACTGGTTGATGAATCCTCATCATTGCTTGAGGTCACCGTCAAAATGTGGTAAAGCAGACAGACAAGGTCTGGATTCAGATGGAGCAGGATCTTTAAGGCTGATATTCACAGACTGTAGGTGGGCCAGGATTTGAGCTTGGTGTTCCTGCATGTGCAACTTCTTACGGTACAATTCGACCTGGGTCTGAGAGTCGGAGTCCATGGGCTGAGCAAACTGTAATGCTCGCTGGTGATGAGGCGGTGACTCGGAGTGAACTCACTGGACCACATGGGGACCCAGGCTTACCCAGATGTGGGAGGGACTTGATTAAGTGCTTACAGGGTAGACACCAGGTACCACCTCCAGAGCAGAGTACTGGACTGTGGCAGCTGACCTCCAAGGCAGGGACTGGCTCAGGTATGGACAGGTAGAGTCTCTGGTGCTGGCAGCTGCAGACAAGACATCTGACGCAGACTGAATGGCTGGACAGAGTGGCAGAGTCACTAGTGCTGGCAGGGACAGCTAGGACAGCTAAGGCAGACTGGACAGGAAGGTACGGCATGGACCGGGTGACCGGTATGGGTTAGTGGACACAGAAACAGGTAATGGACAGTGGACAAAAGGGACCTAACAACTAGCTAGCTAGACAGACATAGACTAACTAACTGACCATGTTGCTCAGGCACCTCCACTAGTAGGAGGATGTCTTAAATACCCAGCACTTTTCAGCCATAGGCTAAGAGGCACTTCCAGGAATTAGTGTGCTGGCCCTTTAAGAGAGCGAGCATGCACACGCACACCCAAAAGGTGGTCCGGGGGCCCCTGTGCGTCATGCACAGGTCCTGGGAGCAGGAGGCAGGAAAGACATGCGTGGATGAAGCAAGGCAGGGCGGGGAAGTCTGGCCGTGGTGGTGAGTGAGTCAGCATCCCTGTTGCGGAAAGGCAGAGCAATACGTTGGCGTTACAGTCTACTTTCTTGTTATGTATAGCACCATCCTTTAGTATATAGTGTACTTTCTTGTTACATACAGCATGTCCCTTAATAAGGCTATGTGTCCACGTTGCTTTTTACCTGCTTTTTTGCTGCTTTTTCAACTGCAGCGTTTAATGCCAAAATGGATGTGTTCTGCTTTTCAAGCAAAGTCTATGGGAATTTGGGTTTCTTGTCCACACTATGCTGTTCAAAATGCTGCCTTTTTGTGTCAGAAATTTGGGCACAAACTCTGCTTTGCAGTTCAAAACGCAAATGGCAAAAACAATTGACATGTTGCTTCTTTGAAAAGCAGAGTTTTTGCCCAAATTTCTGCCACAAAAAGGCAGCATACATAGTGCGGACAAGAAACCCAAATTCCCATAGACTATGCTTGAAAAGCAGAACACATCCATTTTGGCATTAAACGCTGCAGTTGAAAAAGCAACAAAAAAGAAGGTAAAAAGCAGGTAAAAAGCAACGTGGACACATAGCCTAACATAGTTTCCTCTTTAATTATTTAAAACACCGTCCCTTATTATGTAGCATCCTCTGTAGTTATATATGGCACCATCTATTATGTACAGTGCTGTCTCATTATGAGATAGTATCATCTCTTGTTATATATAGCGCTGCCCCTTACATAGGAACATGCTATCATATTAGTTAATCACAAAGCCCTCTCTTTATTATAGTCCTCTCTTGTTAGATGTAAAATGTCTGGAAAATTGCTAAAACATTGAAGGTGGTCCCCTATTGTAGTCATAAAAACAATGGATTGCTATATTGAAAATATCTATTAGGATTAACCCTGGAGTGCTGGGTGCAGTCTCATGTGAGTGTTCAGGGGTCATGCCTACCTTATTTCCCTATCGTCAGGGCCTAATTAATACCTTTTCCCCCTGGTTTCTTCCCTCCTTTTGCGCCACATGCGGTCTCTTTGCTCTGTCATGACATAAACCTATTAAGATGCTGTGGTCAGTAGGATCACGAGCATCTAAAGGAGTTTGACTGAAAGCTTCCCCTGTCATTCTGTTTCTGGGATGTTGAACCTATTAGGCCATGCTTGTTAATGAGGCAATGCAGTTTTGCATTATGTATTCCAAAGCATTATATAAGTAATCAAGAGATTGCTGCTTCAAGTCCCCTGGAAGATCAATAAAAAAAAAAATAAAAAAAAAGTAAAATTAAGCTAAAAAGATTCATTTGAAAATGTCTCTCTCCACAGAAAAAAATACTTAAAAAAATGTATCTTATAATAAAAAAACCATTAAAAAAACAGTAATACTGCAATATTTATGATAAATTATTCTATAGTAATCAGTGGAGAAAAAAAAACAATGATTGTGTTTCCATTTTTTGTATGCTTCCCCAAAAATTTATGAAAGCTCAAAAAAAAATAATTATATTGTATGGACGCTTCTAAAGCTACATTGAATAAAAAAATAGCTCCAAAATAGGCTCCTCCTGAAAGATGGTTTCGCGGATTAAGTTTTTTATGTATATAGGCTTGCTCTAAATGAAAAATAACTCAAAATCTCTAGTACTTGCCCCTCAGCTCCATACACTCACACTTGATCTATGACGTAATACCACATCATGGGGTGGTAAGAGGTTACAGAACTTTTTCAGGAGGTTTTTTTTTATGCTTATAGGCTTGCTCAAGGTGAAAACTCAAAATCATTGGTACTTACCCACAGAGATTACATTACATGTGACTGCTGCAGCCAATCACTAGACTCAGCGGTGATGCTAAGGTGATTGGCATGAGACTGCTGAGCCTATTTTAGCATGTTGGATCAGTGGTTTGTACTGTTCCTTTGCAGATATCTTGCGTTCATATCCCACCTATGCATTAAGTTTCTATGTTCTCTGACATTCTGAAAGGGAACTTAGAATATGAGTCCCAATGGTGAAAGTGTTAATAATGTTTGTAAGGGTATCTACATTCCTTAAATATTTGCTGCAAACATTTTTTTCTCCAAAAACGCGTCACTTTGAAGGAAAAAAGTAAAAACATAAAATATGTAAATTTTTGCTGTTTTTTTCCCATACATTTGAATGGGTGGAAACCGCTGGAAAACTCACTGAAAGAATTGACAAGTGAGAAAAGCACTTCAAAAATGCAACACATGACCATACCCAAAAGTGCTAAGGAAATGATGGTGCAATATAATAAATAAATGATTATTTATTGGGGCACATAATTTCAGATTTGCAACTCTGCCTATTTGGTTCAATTATGGAGGTCAGGAAAAAGTAGATTTTGGGTACTCACCGTAAAAAAATCTCTTTCTCGGAGCCTTCATTGGGGGACACAGGAAATCATGGGTGTATGCTGCTGGGACTAGGAGGTGACACTATGCAAATAAGAAAGTTGGCTCCTCCCACGTAGTATACACCCACTGACCGGAGCTGAGGAGATCAGTTTGTGTAAAAGCAGTACGAGGAGAAGCTTGAAATCTAGAACATTCCGGATCCACTGAAGTCTTAGAAAAGGGCGGGTGCTGTGTCCCCCAATGAAGGCTCCGAGACAGAGATTTTACGGTGAGTACCCAAAATCTACTTTTCTCTATCGCTTCATTGGGGGACACAGGAAACCATGGGACGTCCTAAAGCAGTCCCCAAGGGTGGGAAGAGAAAGACCCGAAAACAGGGTTAGCAGAGATAAGATTCTGTGACCGGAACCTGGTCCTTGACCCCGTAAGGAACCCGTACCGGGCCAGGGGCCGACGTACAGGAGAAGAGTTAGAGTACTAGGGAGTACTAAGAACTAGTGTAAAATGCGTGTGCTGGGGAATAGGATGATCAGGGAGAAACTGCATCCTCTGAGGTCTGTACCTAAGAAAGCTAAGGATCTAAGGCGACTGACAGCAATAGGTCGGGCTAAGAGAAAAAAACCCGACAGGCCCTGGTACTACTTTTGAGAGTGGAAGAATGAGCGAAGAACTGGGGCACCTGGCAGAGGTAGGTGCCAGGTAAGCGAAGGCCAAAGGAGCATTGGCTCTTTATTGCCGCAGGATGACTAAAAGGAAAACCGACTGCCTAAAAAGGTGCAAGGGAGTCGAGATACTCGAGAAGAGTGTAAGGGAATTCCGCCATAGGGGAACTTGACCTGTTGATTCCACAGCACCTGAGGGAAGTGATCTGACCCTAGTGGACGAAACAGCCTGCAGGCTGGGAAAAATAATACGGGAGATAATTCCCCTGTGTACGGAAGGGGTCCAGAGAACCTGTGAGGTCCGGAGAAAAATGACAAGGTTAAGGAGCCAAAGGAATTAAAAGAACCAATTTCCACTATGACATGACAGACAGGAGAAGGGAGTCCGAGCATCTACAATGACGTGACTGGGAAAACTCGAACTCTGGAATCGGGTAGTAGGTGACCATTGCGGTGAATTATTGGAAGGAGAACCCCCATGGGGGAGGGCTCCTGTGAATGAAAAAAATAGGCACAAGACCTGGGATGTATGACCTGAAGTGGGAGAAGGAAGAACCCTTTCGAGGGGGACTTCAAGAAAGGGCTCGGACTATGTCGCCGGCTTAAGCGCTAGCCGACCAGGGGAGTGACGCCTATCCCTGGAAGGTGGCAATGAAGATGGGAGAGTGACGGAACAATGAATAAAATATTCTTATTATTATTATAAAACGCGTCATCACGTCACAACTAGAAGTGACAACGAAGGGAAGGAAATGAACGAGAATATGTGACTTTAAATGGTCTGGCAGGAACTCTGCTTGAAAAGTGCAGGGATGCACAAGCGTCTGAGACCAAGCGGTGGAGAGTGGTCATGGAATTTGGTATGGCGGAGACTACGGAGAGATCTAGCATATCTCCAAGAGCCCTCTAGAATGGCTGCGAGGGAAAGGGAGGCAGACCCGAGACAGGGGAAATGAAGACCCCTCTTGGCCTGAAACTAAAGCAGGTCATGTCTAGGTGTTAGTGAAGACTGGTAGATCAGACGGGGACCACTCGCTGTAGTGTTGAGTGTTCGGGTGGAAACACCCAGTGGCCTGAGCATTCAGGGCTCCCTGGAGGATTCTGTTGCGGAAAGAGGACAGAAGACAATCTTTGAAACCTACAGCTTGTCCGGAAGAGTGAGCCCAATGACCGGGCCATCAGGATACTAGAAGTCCCTTGGGGAAACTGGTCCTCCGTGGAATCGATGGTTAGACGATCCTGTGTCTGGCTCTTAACTTCATCTGTTGACTGAGAAGGGACTGAGGAAATCTGAACTCTATCTGAAAGAGAGAGAATGTAAGTAACGACCTATGGTTTTAAACATATACAGTACCTGGCCGGAACCCTAGTGGAGGGCGCAGCCAAGGCTGGTCTAAGCCAAATAATAGGCAGATACCAGAAGTACTATGAACCACCTGAGGAAGGTGGCAGGAAGTAAAACGGACAACATACTGGTTAGCAGACAGAGCTGTACCCTGCTTACCTCATTTGGGAACCAAAATGACTGCTGCTTCAAGAATCGACGCAGCCAACGTACGGTCAAGAGAGAAGAAGCCTTACCTCGTGGTTACCTTACATGACTGGTGCGAGGTAGGAGAAGGTCTCGAGTCACTGGGAAGCGACCAAAAGAGAGTTGCTGCTGTGCCGCGTCATGGGGTCCGTGCTTGCTGCCGGGAGTGAAGCACACGACCCTCCAGTCAAATGGTCGCGTGTAGCCTTACCTCAAGGTTACGCCAGACGTATGGATGCAGATCACTGATAAGTGAGTAAATAGCTGGTGCAGAAAGGAAAGACAATGAACTGGTCCAAAGGACCATGGCTTACCTCCTGTTCACCTGAATGAGTGGTTTGAAGTAGGAGAGAGCCCTGGGTCACTGGGAAGCAACTTAATGACAGTTGCAACCGTGCCGCATCATGGGGTCCATGCAGAACACAGTCCTCGCCTCAGTCGAAGATGAGGGAGATACATGACCCACTAGGTGAACTAGCCTGTTCGACTCACTGGGTCGTGAGCAGAGTAACACATACCTGTTACGGTATCCAGCTTCTGGTCTGGAGAAACGCTAGCCCATTGGATAGCGGGCAGGATCATAGAGCTTGAATACTGGCACTGAATGTGACAGCTGCTGCCGTGCTGCCTCATGGGGCAGTGATGGATGGAGCTCTCGCCTCGGTCAGAGATGAGCGGAAAAGCTGAACAAAGCACTTAAGCCAGTTGCTGTATCTGGCTTCTGGTTCAGATAAGTGCTGGCCCATAGGATAGTGGGCAGGCTCATCAAATCACTGTCACGCTGTAGTATACAGGTGCATATAGAAACGCTGGCACACAAGATAGAGGGCACATGCAAGAAATACTAGCACACCGGATGGTGGGTAGGTGCATAGAGATACACTGGATAGTGGATGCTGGCATGGCTCATCAAATCATTGTCACGCTGTAGTATACAGGTGCGTATAGAATACTGGCACAGAAGATAGAGGGCCCATTCAAGAAACACTAGCACACCGGATAGTGGGTAGGTACATAGAGACACACTGGATAGTGGATACTGGCACCCTGGAAGATGGACCGACATATAGAGACACTGGCACACAAGCAAGTGGACAGGTCTGTGGAACTGTCAATCTGGATGCTGGACAGGATGATCTATATACAAAAAAATTCTTTTGTCCGCAGAAACAGACAGGTGCGAGTAGAGACCTGACACCCCAAACAGTGGGTAGGTTCAGACAACACTGGTACAGTGGTGTAAACAGGTGCGTAAAGAAACACTGGCGCACTAAATAGTGAGCCGGCTCGAGAAGACACTGGTACACCAGAGTAAACAAGTGCGCGTAGTAACGCCGGCCCACTGAATAGCGGGCAGGATCCCAAAGGCACCTGGGTATTGGGGCACACAGGCATGACACAGACACTGGCACACTGGATAGTGGACAGGGACAGGGAAGCGCTGGCACGGAGGTGTAGGCCAGTGCGTAGAGACGCTGACACACTGGATAGTGGACAAGTAGGAGGAAAACGCTGGCACACTGGTGTGAGGCAGTGACAGGGGTAATATTTGAAGACCGCTATGTGTCCCCCAGAATGTGTCTGGAAACCCTCTGAGTTTGCTATAGCTATTACTGGGAGTATAGCACAAAGGGTAACAGGGAGACAGATCCCTCCTCCCAGTCCAGGTTTTGTAGCAATCCTCATGTCCGGCATTTTCGTTTAAATCATGCAGAGCACAGCAGGGTGTGTCTCAGTTGAGAGCCAGGCTTGGTGAAGCTAACACATGCTGTGTGAGCTGGGCTGGCTCTGTGTGGAGTGAACACAGGCCAAGAGTGTGAGCCTAGGAGAACCTTACACAGATCCCTGTGGTTAACGGGGTCCTAAGGTAACAAGACTTTTTTGATGCAAAGAGTTTGTCTATATGCACCGGCTGTGATCCGGAAGAGACTGACAGTGGGAAATTGGATCTATTTATGCTGCAACAATAAATAGACTGTTGATATGAACACGCTGCTGCCTCACTGCCTCACGTTTTTGCCCAAGCAACGCTGCTACCTCACATTATGGTGGAGAATGCGGGCATGGCAGCCTGGTTGCTAAGGGCAATGGCCTAAGAGGTACTTACCCGGAAAAAAAAAAAAAAAAATTTTACTGACTGTTTGCGGTGGATCGGCCGGTCCACGAAGCTTACAGGCGTTGCAGCCTGGTTGCTAGGGGCAACAACCCAGTTTTCACATGTTTATGATCAAGCCTGCAAAGTTACAGTTTAACTCAGCAGCCACTATGGAGGATCTTGTAAAGCAGCTGGCCCAGTCTACTGCTCAACTACAGCAGGTTTTTGGACAAACCAGTGCACAGCAGCAACAAGCTAATGCTGAGCACCAGCGGGCGTTAGCTCAGCAACAGGAGACAAACAGCTTGTTGACTAAGCAGCTTTCTGCTCTGCGAGAAGCGCTCCCAGCGGTAACTCCAGGTCATCCAGTCCTTCCTGCGGCCCAGGACAGAGTAAGGGCGGCACTTACAAAGATGAGTGCAGAGGATGACCCAGAAGCCTTTCTCTCCGTGTTTGAGAGGACCGCTGAGCGAGAGAAATTGTCTACCGACCATTGGACTGATGTCGTGGCCCCGTTCCTGGTAGGTGAACCCCAAAAAGCCTACCTGGATCTCAGCACGGAGGATGCCAAGGACTATGGCATACTGAAAAGTGAGATCCTTGCACGAATGGGGGTTAACACTTATCTCCGGGCCCAACGAGTGAATCAGTGGTCCTTTGAGGAGGGAAAACCTGCACGCTCACAGGCCCATGTCTTACTGGACCTTGTAAAAAAATGGCTGCAGCCGGAGACCTTGAACCCCGGACAGATGATTGAGCGGGTGGTGATTGAACGGTTTGTGCGGACTTTGCCAGCCCCCATTCAACGGTGGGTGGGACAGGGGGACCCCGGTACCCTAGACCAGCTAGTGAATTTGGTGGAACGCTACACAGCTACCCAGGAGTTGGTCCGGGACTCTGCTTCACGGCGGGCACTTCGTAGGGATACGCCCCCTTCACAGTTGGTAAAAGACTCCCGTCCCTCCTCGGGTGCTGCCCCGTCTTCAGCCCTAGCAGAGAGTAAACCCCAGACTAAGGTCAGCCGGAGTCCCGGTTCCCCAAAGTCAGACACCCGAAACAGGGACACCTCTGCTGTTATGCGCTGGCGGTGCCATCAGCTCGGGCATGTGATGGCACAGTGCCCACTCACAACAGAACCCATGGACTGCCGGTACGCTCGCCGGGTATCAATGTATGCCCATACTGTTTGTACCGCAAGCACTGTTACTATGGGGGAGGAGCCCCATCTCTGCAAAGTACGTGTTAATGGCTATACAGCAGAGGCTTTGTTGGACTCAGGAAGTGTAGTGACTCTTGTACATGCCTCCTTGGTCTCCGGGGAAAACCCTACGGGACATAAAGTAGGGGTACTTTGTATTCATGGAGACCTACGTGAATATCCTATGGAAAGGGTCACCATTGCTACCTCGTGTGGAGAGGTTCAACATGAAGTGGGGGTGATGAAAAGACTTCCATATGCTGTTATTTTGGGAAGAGACTTGCCCCTGTTCTGGACATTATGTGGGAGGCGACCTAGCCCTCCGAGGTGTATGATTGAACCAGGCCCTGAGCCGGACAATCCCGACTGAGGGATACCTGCCGTAGGGGTCACCAGTATAGGGACAGAGTGTAACCCTGCCAGGTTTCCCCTAGAGGTAATGGCAGGAGAGGTTGAGCCACCCGAGGCAATCCCGGAGTTGAACGTGTCTCCAGATAATTTCGGAACAGCGCAGCTCCGGGACCCCACATTGGCTCCTGGACGTGGAAATGTACAGGTAATTGATGGGGTACCCCAGCGGCCTGGTGCCAGGCTGGAAACTCCCTACATGGCTCTAAAGCGAGAGTTGCTCTATCGGGTTGATACAATCCGGTTGGAAATAGTGGAACAGTTGGTGGTCCCTCAGCCGTACCGCCGTCAGACCTTGGAATTGGCTCATAACCACCTAATGAGTGGGCACCTAGGTGAAAAGAAAACGCGGGAACGCATGTTTCAGCGGTTCTACTGGCCAGGGGTCGGCGCAGAAATTAAGAGGTTCTGTGAGTCCTGCCCAGTTTGTCAGTTGACCGCACCAACGCACCGTTTCCGTAGTCCTCTGATACCTTTACCCATTATAGAGGTGCCTTTTGAGCGGATTGCTATGGATCTGATCGGACCCATTATAAAATCAGCCCGTGGTCACCAGCACATCCTGGTAGTGATGGATTACGCGACACGTTATCCGGAGGCCATTCCACTACGTCACACCTCGGCGAGGCTTATTGCTCGGGAGTTGTTTGCCATGTTCTGTCGCGTGGGGTTACCCAAAGAAATCCTGACCGATCAGGGCACTCCCTTTATGTCTAAAATTACAAAGGAACTGTGCAAACTCCTCCAGATCAAGCAGCTACGCACGTCAGTGTACCATCCCCAGACTGATGGTCTAGTGGAACGTTTTAATAAAACTCTGAAGGCTATGTTGAAAAAGGTGGTCTCCAAAGAGGGGAAAGATTGGGACATGTTATTGCCCTATTTAATGTTCGCTATCCGCGAGGTCCCACAATCTTCCACCGGGTTCTCGCCATTTGAGTTACTGTATGGCAGACATCCGCGGGGACTGCTGGATATAGTTAAGGAAACTTGGGAACAGGAACCCACCCCTCACAAAAGCACAGTGGAATACGTTATGGGTATGCAGGATCGTATCACGGCAATAATGCCCATTGTTAAAGAGCATTTGCTGGATGCTCAGGCAGCCCAAAGTACTCAGTATAATAGAAAGGCCTCCATCAGGTCTTTTAAACCGGGAGATCGTGTCTTAGTCCTAATACCTACTGCAGAAAGTAAGTTCTTAGCCAAATGGCAAGGTCCCTATGAGATCCGGGAGAAAGTGAGGGAAGTAAACTATAAGGTGTATCAGCCAGGTAGAAGAAAACCAGAACAAATCTACCATGTAAACCTGCTGAAGGCATGGAAAGACAGGGAATGTATGGGGGCTGACGTAACGTTGGACCTAACCTTTTCAGGTGCCTTGACAACAACAAAGGAGGAGTCCCCTGATGATGAATTGGGAGTGAGGATAGGGGATTCTCTCTCAAAACAGCAGAGACGGGAGTCTCGGAGGTTAGTGCAGCGGAATACGGATGTGTTCTCAAGCCTACCAGGCCGAACAACCGTAATCCACCATGATATTGTCACCGAGCCTCAAATAAGGGTACGCCTGAGGCCATACCGGGTACCAGAGGCTCGTAGGCAAGCCATTGCGGAGGAGGTAAAAAAGATGCTCCAACTAGGGGTTATTGAAAAATCCACGAGCGAATGGGCCAGTCCCATTGTACTGATCCCGAAACCAGATGGTTCTTTAAGATTCTGTAATGACTTCCGAAAGTTAAATGAGGTTTCGAAATTTGATATGTATCCCATGCCCAGGGTCGACGAGCTGATAGAGAGACTGGGACGGGCCCAGTACTTCACGACTCTCGATCTCACTAAAGGTTACTGGCAGGTGCCGCTGACAGAGGCGGCAAAAGAAAAGACCGCTTTTGTCACGCCAGGGGGGCTCTATCACTATGTCGTCTTGCCATTTGGTTTACATGGGGCTCCGGCCACGTTTCAGAGATTAATGGACATAGTGTTAGAACCCCATCAACCATATGCCTCCGCATATTTGGATGACATCATCATCTATAGCAGTGACTGGAGCACCCACTTATCTCAGGTACAAGCGGTAGTGGATTCGCTCAGAGCTGCTGGTCTGACGGCGAATCCAAGCAAATGTGCTATGGGTCTCAAAGAAGCCCGTTACTTGGGGTATGTGATATGTCAAGGGGTTATCAAGCCACAAGTAAACAAAATCGAAGCCATTCAAAACTGGCCTCGTCCCCTTACCACAAAACAGGTAAGAGCCTTTCTGGGTATAATGGGGTATTACCGACGATTCATACCCAATTTTGCTGGAAGGTCGGCGCCTTTGTCCGATCTTTTAAAAGGGAAGAAGTCGGTCATGGTCCACTGGAATACACAAGCAGAGGAAGCCTTTCAGGTGCTAAAGGTAGTCCTATGCGGTCAGCCTGTCCTTGTCAACCCTGACTTTCAAAATGAGTTTATAGTACAGGCAGATGCCTCTGAGGTGGGTCTGGGTGCAGTTCTGTCCCAGGAGGTAGATGGAGAGGAGCACCCGGTCACCTATTTGAGTAGAAAACTCACCCCGGCAGAGAAAAACTATAGCATAGTGGAGGAGTGCCTGGCCATAAAATGGGCTCTGGAATCCCTCCGCTACTACCTGCTGGGGCGACACTTTCGCCTGGTGACAGACCACTCCCCTTTGGTCTGGATGAGGAATGCTAAGGAGAGAAATGCTAGAGTCACCAGGTGGTTTCTCTCCTTGCAGAACTTTCACTTTTCTGTGGAACACCGGGCTGGTAGGTTGCAGGGCAATGCGGATGCCCTGTCCAGAGGTCCCTGTATGTTGGCAAAAGTTCAACCCCGCCCGTTTGAACTGAGGGGGGGGATATGTGAGGCAGTGACAGGGGTAATATTTGAAGACCGCTATGTGTCCCCCAGAATGTGTCTGGAAACCCTCTGAGTTTGCTATAGCTATTACTGGGAGTATAGCACAATGGGTAACAGGGAGACAGATCCCTCCTCCCAGTCCAGGTTTTGTAGCAATCCTCATGTCCAGCATTTTCGTTAAAATCATGCAGAGCACAGCAGGGTGTGTCTCAGTTGAGAGCCAGGCTTGGTGAAGCTAACACATGCTGTGTGATCTGGGCTGGCTCTGTGTGGAGTGAACACAGGCCAAGAGTGTGAGCCTAGGAGAACCTTACACAGATCCCTGCGGTTAACGGGGTCCTAAGGTAACAAGACTTTTTGATGCAAAGAGTTTGTCTATATGCACCGGCTGTGATCCGGAAGAGACTGACAGTGGGAAATTGGATCTATTTATGCTGCAACAATAAATAGACTGTTGATGTGAACACGCTGCTGCCTCACGTTTTTGCCCAAGCAACGCTGCTACCTCACACTGGATAGTGGGCAAGTACCTGAAGACACTGGCACACAGGTGAAGACCACGGGCACACTGGTGTAGACCATTGCAAGCGAAACACTGGCACACTGGGTAGTGAACAGGTACATGGGGACACTGGCACACTGTATAGTAGACAGGTAATTGGGGACCCCGACGCGCTGGTGTAAAGTGGTGCATAGAGAAAACACTGGTACACTGGATAGAGGACAGGTACGTGGAGACACTGGCACACTGGATAGTGGACAGGCTGAAGTTGAAAAAGTGGACAGGTCAATGACCCTGTGGCAGATAGGTATATGACGGTAGATAGGACATGAGGAACATTAACCCACAGATAGTGACCCTACGGTAGATAGGGACATGAGGAACACTGACACACTAGATAGTGGGTACAGGAGAGCAGGCAGGAGCACAAGACACACTGACAGTGGAAGTGGATAGGACCACAGAACACTGGAATACCCCTAGAAATGGAGAAAAGGTGACCTGCCAGAGAACCGGTGGCCCCTAGCATGGAGTGCATGTAGAAGAGTGTCATCTCGCACCTGTAGAAGGGAGGGGGGGGGTTGTTAATACTCCCGGGCTGAAGTAGCTCTATAGGCATGTACTATGTGTTAGAGGGGAGACAGCTCACTGTAAGTGAACGGCACTCCGGAATCCGGGGTAGATGCCCATGGAAGTAATAATAATAGGGGAGCCGGTTTTGAGGTATGCTTGAGGCTTTTTTTTTTTTTTTTTTTTAAACAC
This sequence comes from Anomaloglossus baeobatrachus, assembly GCF_048569485.1. Lineage (NCBI taxonomy): Eukaryota > Metazoa > Chordata > Amphibia > Anura > Aromobatidae > Anomaloglossus > Anomaloglossus baeobatrachus. The sequence continues at coordinate 154,277,963 of NC_134353.1, forward strand.
ACATCAGTCTTGCAGAGACTGGGATCAAAAAAGTGAGGCCCAGGAGAGGAGAGTGGTGCCTGGGCAGCCCGGAGCGGTGACTGCGGGGGAGCTTGGCTGCAGGTAGTGCAGAGATCCATCTGCCTGCGGGGTGCGCTGGGCCCTGAGTTGCACTGGCTGCCTGCGGGGGGGCGCAGAAGCTGCGGCGGCAGAGTTACTTACCAAGCCGGGAGGCTGAAAGTGCGGGCAGAAATGACGTTCCCCGGGTGTCTCAGCGCCGGGAAGTGACGTCAGACGCCAGGAAAGAGGGGGGCAGCGCTTGCACAGGGGAGCAGGAAGCTCGCGCGATAGGGGGAATGGGCCTGAGTTTGAAAAGCCCGCGCGCGCGGACAGAATTCCCGGCTGGGGGCATGGCCAAAAGGGAGCGCGGACAGTGAGAGGGCCGCAATGAAGCCGGGGGCTAAATTTTTAAGGTAGGCCGCCGGGCCGCAATGGAATCGGGGGCTAAATTTTATGGGTAGGCCGCCGGAGGGGACGCCGGGCCGCAATGGAGCCGGGGGCTAAATTTTAAGGGCGGGCCGCCGGAGGGGACGCCACGGCAGGGGGGGCGATCGGGGGAGCGCAGGGAGGCCACGCTACCGGGGAAACAAGCTACAGAGGGGCCTATGGTGGGGGCTCTAGGGGAGATGTAGGACCCCCTGACCCAAGTGGAGAAGGCTGTGGGGTTTCTATACCCGGGATCCCTCCCCATAACCCGGGACGGGGAAGAAGGAGGGGGGAGTGGAGTACTTATCTTGAGGTCCCGGCTTGTCCTGAGGTGATCCTGGATCCATCCTGGAAGGCGAGCGAAGACATCTTGACGGTCGTCCCGGGCATAGTCGAGGGGAGACCGGAAGGGTACCTCTCCATCCCGGGTACAGTCTTCGTCCTCCTACCCCACAATCAGGTTCGGGAGCAAGAGAGTTTGGGGAGGGGGGCAAGGACCATCCGCCTGTCCCTCTGTGCGGATGCCCCCCACACCGTCTTGAAAGTGTTAGGGGGGTAGGGTCCTGCCAGACAGACACGGAAGACAACAGTAGTGGCAGACGGACCCCACTTCTGTGCGACCGGTCTCTATGTGGGAGAGCAGGGTGAGCGATTACACCCTGTCGCCCGACGAGCGGTGTCTGAAAAACAAAGGGAAAACATTAATAAAACACAACAATACAAACCTGAGGGGCTGAGAGCAGCCCCTGCGTGTCCAACCTCCTCGGACACTAAGCAAAAACTGATCTCCTCAGCTCCGGTCAGTGGGTGTATACTACGTGGGAGGAACCAACTTTCTTATTTGCATAGTGTCACCTCCTAGTCCCAGCAGCATACACCCATGGTTTCCTGTGTCCCCCAATGAAGCGATAGAGAAAGAAGGGATAAATATCCAAGCTGGCAATGGACAAGATACACGGGACGTGAAGAGGAGGAGCCAGGTAAGCAGTCATGGGTATTCTACAAAAGCCTGGAGTTGGGGTGCCTAGACTGGCCCTCAGACTAAGGATACTACGTTGTCCCTCCTCTCAGAGGTACGCTTATTGGTGGCGAGCTCTGGACCGCCAAGGCAGCCCTGACTCCTTTGTAGCCCTGGTCTAATACCCCCCCTTCCACCCCATAAGGTGGGCTGGGACAGAAGAAATTAACCCCATGAAAACTAACAGACGTTGGAAAACCAAAGCTCAAACTCACTGCATGCACACACAGGAGAGAAGACAATAAATGTTCAGGGAGAAAAAGTACAGGAAGAAAATAAAAAATATCAAGTATATTTTCACTGCACACCAAATGGCATATAACTGTTCACCAATAACTGGATCACCTCACAGAAGGACTGGTATTGCTGAAGCAAAAGCTAGAGCTATAATCAGAATGTGAGGCTAAGTTCCCCCATCTTTTATATGGCAGAGATGTCTGTGATAGGTCTTCAGTAACCTGTGACCCCATCACCAATTCAACAGCCAGCAGGAATTAACTCCTGCTATACCGATTACCAGTGAGCACTAAACATTCGATGCCCGACTCTCACTGAGCAACTAAGAAGAATAAGGTTGCCTGCCATACTCTGCAATGTGAACAGAGTTTAAAGTCGCCATGACACCTAGTGAGTGAGAAGCAGAACACCGCATGACATAAGAATAATCCAAATAGTTTATTGTGTCTACGCTTTTCGAAGTATAAAACTACTGTATATGTCCTGAAAAAGTAGTTTTATACTTTTAAATGCATAGACACAATAAACTACGTGGATTATACATACCTGGCTTGTTCTCTTCACATCCTGTGGATCTTGTCTATTGACAGCATGGCATCATGGTTCTGATCCATGGTGCTCTGCTCTCCAGCAGAGCCAGTGTTTTGTTTTGTATTGTAACCCAGTGGAAGGGTGTTTTCCCGTCCTAGGTTACAGCACTGGTGTTGGGAAGGGCCTCTTTCCAGGCGCCTCGTTCCGGGTGATTGCTCCACTTCATTAGGGAGCAACTTCACCCGGAATGTTGCCAGTCGTAGTTCCTGCCTGCAATAAGTGCTCTGGCTCCTGTTTGTGCTTTGATATTGTCCTCCTACCCTGGACCTGTTGTTTTCCTTCTCCTCCCGTGTCGCTGACTCTGACATTGTTCCCCAGCTAATGTGACAGACTACCACTAGGTGTCACCAGAAGCACTTAGTGAAGGGAAGTTTAACAAACCGGCGGTCAGGAGCTAGGAGGTCATTTATGGAACACATGGATGAAGCAAAGTTGAGGTCAGAGCACAAGCCGGAGGTCAGAAGCCAGGAAGTCACGTAAGGTACACTGGGGAAAAGCAGAGCCGAGGTCGCAGTATAGAATTGTCATTTTCTATATATTATATATATTATATATATATATATATATATATAAAATATAATATATATATAATATATATATATATTATAGATATATGTTATAATAATAAATAATAATAATAATAATAATAATAATTTTCACCGGCTTATACCCAGACCTCGGCTCTGCTTTTCCCCAATGTCCCTGATGTGACTTCCTGGCTTCTGACCTCGGCTTTGCTTCATCCCTGTGTTCCATACGTGACCTCCTGGCTCCTGACCTCTGGTTTGTTGGAATTCCCCATCACTAAGTGACACCTAGTGCTAGTTCGTCAGACATGGATATTTATCCCTTCTTTTTCTGCTGTCTATTTCTGCTATCCGAGGGGTTACAGCAGCCATATCTTTGAGCGTATTCCTGGTTTGTGGGTACTCAACCCCCACCAGGTGAGCCCTCTCTTCTTTAGTGTCTTCCCTATTTGGGTCAATATTCTAATCGAAAAATGGTTTACAAAATGTAATAATAAAATAAATATATATAATTTTTTTTTTTTTTTTAAATCTCAGTGACTTGTATTCCTTATGTGCTCTATGAACACTTTTTCACTACCGATATCACACACAAACACATAGCTGTTGAGTCAAATGATGACTTCTGACCTGTGCAACAGAAACCAGGGACTACAAAGGCAAAATGAGACCTCCTGTTAACCTGACCTTTGCTGGCAGCATACCTCCATCATCACTGGACAGGAATATTTCAGCTTTGACACAGGCCTGCATTTATTATTCCCTGGATGCTGGAATCATTTTGTCTTTCATGTAAAAGATCAAATAGCAGATATTATTAGTTCGGCTGCAGGCTAGTAGTAGTTACATGTTATACAAGTTACTGCTTACTATCCATGTCAGAATGATTATTATTACTCTATGACTAATTGCAAACACTAATCAACCAAGGTACAGTCCTTACATTTTTCTCATGTTTCCAAATGTTATTCAGTCATCGTTTTTCTTGGAAACTACAGAGGCAAGAAGTTCGAAATATACCGTACAATTCTGTAATTCATCTATGGACATGATATTCTTTATTTACACTCTACACAAATCAGGTTTACTTTGTCATCAAGCCATAGGAAAACAGTAACATGCTAAGAATTTAATTTGTTATACCCTGGACATATAGATGCAGTACATGTATACATTTATATACTGTACAATGAGAGGCAGATCCATTATCTATACTTAAAAGCATCACAGTTTGTCAGGACCCTACTACCAATAGTAATCCTCTGAAGCTCTCAGATTTTGGATGTGAATAGTGCAATTCTGGTAAATAAAGTTATTAGACACACTGAAATATAAGCCACGTGGTAGACTCCAATGCAGTGGTCACCAAACTTTGTCACCTCAATAGCCACAATCACCACTGATAGTTGTTGTGAGCCACTTTAGCAGGACCCCTCCTTCTTACACCATATTGACACTTAGAGCCCCACAGTCCAGCCAAAAAAAGCACAAAACTATGTGTCTAGTGTCAGATTGGGGCAGCAGACGTCCACAAGGAACATTGACTCTGGGGTCCCACTGATCAACTACATGCAAATATTTCATCCACATATTTACCTATGCTTCTATAGAATGATATACTGGGTAGTTTATAAAATGAATGTTGAGATGATTACTTTGTCTATACTTAGTGAAACAAGTGTATGGTGCCCACTACTGATTGTGTTAGGGGATAGGTGATATTCTACTGCAAAGGGGCCCACCGGAGGATTCTCCAGTTACCCTGTGGGCCAGTCCAAGCCTGCTTGTGCCCCCTCCAGTATAGGCAACATGCATCCAGGGATTCCCACTTTATCCCCTTTCGAGATTCTTACATCAAGCACATGCACCACACTATCACTCCCGGCTTCAAACACCCCTTCTCACTGGCAGTATCATCCTATCTCACGTTTACTATGTTTATCCTCTCCTCCCTAGCAGGAAATGTAAGCAGGTTATTTGAATGCAAAAGCACAGACAAATAGGAGACAGTGGTTCTGAATCAAAAATAGTTTATTCACTATATATAGCTAAAGAATTAGAGTCTTACGTATGAGATTGGAGTATGGCACAAGCAGGGGTGGGATTCAGCTAGTTCTTACTGGTTCTCCCGAATAGAGATGAGCGAATCTGTGGTTCAGAGTGCGGGTTCGGAAACCAACTTCCAAAAAAACAAAGTTCGATTTTGAAGTTCGAGTGAGTTATGAGTGCAATCCACTCAAGCGAGCAGCGCTGTGCTTGGGTATAAGTGATGCTCAGCAGTGTGTGAGCCTCTTGCAGTGTTTGAACGGTGTGCACTGGGGGTAAAATCAGCATGATCAGATGTAGTGTACACAAAATAAAAAAAAACAAAATTTGAAAAACCCTGCTTACCCTCTCATGGAAGTGATCTGCTTATGGGTGGCAGCAGGTGAGCAGAGCCATAAAATGCCCAATTACTAACTTCCATTGAGGTTTGAATCAAGTTGGGGTCAAAAACTTGACCCCGACTTGACTCAAACTTTTTTAATGTTAGAATGTACCTAGCAAACCAAACCTCCAAAGGTTCACTCATCTCCAGTCCCTAGGCAGCCGTGAAAATCATTGCCGGTTCTTAGAACTGGCAGGAAAAAGTCTCTGATCCGGTATTTTTTCTCATTGGGTGGCATAATCTTTCTGCAGAAGGAGCACTGACTGTGCCGTCCCCTGAGAGATCGCACTGAGTGAACAATGAGTTTGCGGAATTGACGAGTCTGATTTGCAATGGGTGGTCAGTCAGTGTATGGACTGAGGATCAAAACTGCGCATTTCATCAGTAAATAAACGTAGATGCGCTCAGTGCCTATAGTTCCCACAATCTGGAGCTAGACAAATTGAAGCCAGGGAGAGGGAGACTATGAAACCTAAAATGCAAATAAGGAAATGGAATAATAAAAATGAGTATATGTAGATTAATGGTTGTAAATGGAAAGAAATTAAGATAAACAAAAAATAAAATCACTCATGGAACATTACCTCCAACTAGGAATTATTGATAAAAAAAGGTCTCTGATTTCCTACTGTATAGAAAAAGAACCCCATCACACCACACTGTATTACCTAAGGTACATAAAAGACTGGATAATTCACCAGGAAATCCATTTGTGACTCAAATAAACTCCATACAAAAAGAGTTAAGTCAGTGCTTGAAAATAATGGTGGACACACAAAATATTGACACAACGGACACAATTTGGCCATTTTCACTTAGGGGTATACTCACTTTTGTTGCCATTAGTTTAGATATTAATGGCTCTCTAGGGTTATTTAGTGGGCACCATATTTATACTGTACACTGACTACTTTACATTGTATCCAAGTGTCAGCTTTTCATTGTTGTCCCATGAAAATATAAAATATTTATAAAAATGTGAGGGGTGTACTCTTTTTTGTGATATAATGTATAGCCCAATAAAGTTTAGTCCTTCATTATTTCTTTTTGACTGGATTTGGGTGTAAACTGCTTTGAAAAGTTGCAACATTTTGGTGCTACATTGAGTTGTGAAAAAAATGTTGTGAGTTTTGGAGTTTTCATGCCAGTTTCTCCTAGCTCTGCGAAAATGGGCATGGCAGGTTGTGTACACCACAACTTATCTAATTCATAGCAAGCTGTGGAGCTCCACGCAAGAAATCTTATGCCAGTCAGGGACTGGAGTATGTTTTGTGGTGCGGCGCCTAGTCTGTTGCTCCTGATTCACGCACAGGCGTCTTTCTTAATCAGGAGCCTTTGAACCCAACAACTCCTCATTTGGACCAGTGAGAAGATCACCAGTCTTGATAAATTGAGGGCTATAAAGGCTACTTTACACGCAGCGACATCGCTAGCGATGTTGCTCGTGAAAGCACCCGCCCCCGTCGTTTGTGTGTTATGGGCAAATCGCTGCCCGTGGCGCACAATATCGCTAGGCCCCGTCACACGGACTTACCTTCCTAGCGACGTTGCTGTGGCCGGCAAACCGCCTCTTTTCTAAGGGGGTGGTTTGTGCAGCGTCACAGCGAAGTCACACGACAGGCATCCAATAGAAGCAGAGGGGCGGAGAGCAGCCGAATGAAAGTCACGCCCACCTCGTTGCCGGAGGACACAGGTACAGTGTTGTTAGTCATTCCTGGGGTGTCACACGTAGCGATGTGTGCTGCCTCAGGAACGACGAACAACCTGCGTCCACAACGACCAACGAGATTTTGAAAATGAACGACGTGTCAACGATCAACGATTAGGTGAGTATTTTTGATCTTTAACACTCGCTCGTAGGTGTTACATGCAACGTCTCTAACGAGGCCGGACGTGTGTCACGAATTCCGTGACCCCAACGACATCTCGTTAGCTATGTTGTTGCGTGTAAATGGGCCTTAAGTTCATAGTAAACAGCCAAATGTAGAGTATTTGTAGTAAACTAAATTCGATGATGGGCACAGCCTGAAGTTAGAGATTGTGGATGATTGTCCTTATCTTGTACTCATCTACATTTTACCTCAGGGCTGAAATATATGAAGAGAAAATTATTTTTTGTGAAGAAGTTGCAGTTGACAACTCATAACCCTTGAATACCGAGTGTTGAGTAACACCATGCTCAGCTTTCCCCACCAGCATCCACCTGTCAGATGTATTCTCTGCATAGTGAAAGGACAACAAACAGGCTCTCTCACAAACTGTCATCTCTTATTAAGTGGCCATGTGCCCAAGGGAGTAATGGACACTCAACATCATAGACATAATTGTTAAGGAAATTAAAGTAACTTTCTAGCTAGTTTTGTATACATGCAATCAAATTCTCATATACTCTATAGTGTTACCAAATATATACCGTAGTTTTCATCTCCTCCGGCCATCCACGTGTGCTGTGGCCTCTGTGTATTTAAGGCACCCTCCCATTAGGGGAGGGGCTGCACAACACATTCAGTTAGTTAATACAGAGGTTCCCAACTCCAGTCCTCAAGACACACCAACAGTGCATGTTTTCAGGATTTCTTTAGCATTGCAAGGGTGTTGGATTCAGCACCTTTGCAGGTGATTAAATTATCACCTGTGCAATACTAAGGAAATCCTGAAAACATGCACTGTTGGTGTGCCTTGAGGACTGGAGTTGGGAACCTCTGAGTTAGTATACAAGTCTGATAGCTGGTTGTCAGGTCCCCTTATCCCTGTGTCCATTTCCAAGTACCTGCCTTCCTATACCTGACTGTCCCTGCCGTGCCCACCATTGCTGTCTATACCTGCCTGTCCAGCCTGCCTGTCACCCCACCTGTGCCCATCTATATCTGAGTCCATCACCTGTCCTGGGGGTAGCTGCCACAGTCCCAGTCACTGCCCTGGGAGTGGTACCTGGCACACTTGGTTACACGCCTCTCACTAAAGGGTAAACCAGAGTTCCCCGTGGTCCAGTGGGTCCACTAATCCCGCTCGTTGCCTCTACACCGGCCGTGAGCGTTACAGTGCCATTCACATAAATGCATTCTACTCAAACCTGGATAATCAGGACATTAGATTCAGCCTTGAAGGTTTCGGACATATTCTGATGTAAAGAAAATGCAGTGGATTTTCTGTAGAGAAAATCAGCTATATTTTAATACCATTATCATGCATGAGACTTTATAGAATGTCATCCACAAGCTGAAAACAATACCTGCAGGTCAGCAGTGAAAATACACCTGGGACACGCATGCACATCATGTGCATTGTAAAGGGTGAGATCGGCAGTAACATCCCTGGAAATAATTAACATGCTGTGGATTTAATGAAATCTTATACACACGGTTGTAATACAGACCAACTCTCTGTATATTCGCCCAACTGTGCCATAAGGAATATTAGTTCTAAAAATGATAAATAATAAGTCCACCTAATAATGACCGTACACTACTGATGTCTCTTTGTAAAGTTTATTAAAAAATGTACGTCTGGAACACCTATGGTGTGAACAAGGTGCAAGACTCAAAAATATACAACTAAACAATAGGATAAAGAGTTGCACACCAGTCAATGTATAGGGGAATAATGAAAAGCAGAAATGCTACGGGAATGCTAGACTGAAAAATACAATGGACTCTCTGAAAAAAGTGAAAAACATGAAAATGGAATGTGCATATCTGCTATGAATAATTGAAATGAGAGATGTTTAGCCATTGTATCTTTGTAAAGTTCAGTCACTCACATTTGCATTGACGTGTATCGCTTTCCATAAAACATAGCGCCATTACTTGGAACTTTCCCTTCTCTTTGAAGTAATTAGCGAAACAAGTTATGCCTAGTTTTTCTGTGCTGTTACTACATTTCAGGCCCCGAAGGCTCCTGTAATGTAAAAGGTGTGTCCCTTGTTACAGCACAGACCCCATTAGGTTATATTGTAATTGCACTTTCTGGTCAGTGCTCCCGCGTCTTCCACCCAATGACCTGAGCTAATAACGTGGAATAAATCATATTAATGGAACAAGTTTCAGGGTCCACCTATGGTCGCTGCCCTCACATAAGAGCTACAAATCCTGTATATGGTAGTTAACTTAGTGCAGGATCATTAATCATATAGAAACCTCTGCATTGTGGCGATTCGAGCAGAAAAGAGCAAAGTAATCTTCAGATGACTGAGAAATCTCAGTGGTCCTACTTGTGGTCTGCCTACTTGTGGCCCATACTGTATTTTCTGGTGTCTCTCGGCAGTAAATGGAGCCCGCGCTACAAGGATCTGCTACACGGCGGTGTCACTCTAAACTGCTGCTTTCTATAGCTTTTTATATATCCTAATTCTGCCTCTTCCCCCAACAAGCACTGGTAGGGTCGCCCAGGTTTAACAGTGTTCACAGGAGGATCTAGCCACATTTGATCTTCTGTTTCTGATCGTAATGCATCCATACAAATTGGTGCAAAAATCTTAGTTAAAGGATTTAAGCTTTGTCCATAGCTAGAATCTGCTTTAAATGTATAGTTTGAAGAAGTGTGTATGGAGACAATGCAGGTGGAAGGCTTTTTTTGGGGGAATGATCTAGTGTTCCTTGTGTTGCACGTTTTATTCGCATTTTTATGTGATAAACTGTAGAAGATATTCTTTGTACTGTTGTGGCCCCAGTACAGAGACCCCCCCGCACATGTCAAAAATGTAATACCCCAAGGTCAGCCGTAGTGAATTTTATCACAGGGATCAAACAAGGAACAATAGTCGTGGACACATTCCTGCTTTCTTTGTACAGTATCTCTTTCCATCATTCTCCTTCTCTGAACCTTCAGATTCTTAATTCTAATGCGTGGAACCCCAACTACTTGTGTCTTGTTAGGGTTAGGTGGCAGGGTAACCTTTTGGCTTTGCCAGATCGCAGGGACTGGTGTAATTATCTTTGCATTTCCAATAGTTACACTTCTGTCCCACAGATTTTGTTGTATTTTGTACAGTATGTTTTAATAGAAAATATGGCACCTCCAAACCTAGGAGCAAGAAGCTTTAATATTGCTTATAGTTCTAAAATGCGCATATGCCCATCTCATCTACCCCATGGCATACATTGTGGAGAGCTGGGTAATCCATTATATTAACACTTGTGGTAACACACAGCGATAACCACTTACAGGATTCCAAATACATTACAACATCCAACGTCAGGATCAATATTTTGGTCAATGTTTGATCCTTTCACTAATCTCGACCAGACAATGGTTTACAGAAAGTTTTATCCCCGCATTAGACAAAGCTATTATTACTCCGGTGAGCGCAGACAACATCCATCAGCACTTTGTGCTTTCTCCGGGCTGCCAGGCAGTTGGCAGGATTTACTGTTCCATATGTCTTTCATCCAGGGAGGCTGAGGGTGTGCCGTGCCAATCAGCATGCCATTACTGTAATAATCCCTACATACAGTAAATGACAATGGCCAAACCCTTTATCCCAGTGGAAATTACAGCACAAGCCAATTCTACTCAGTGGTTTTATCTTGGTTTGGAGCAAACTACTTCTAGTTAGTATACACTATGTTCCAAATTATTATGCAAAGAGTTTAGGAGTGATAAGGTTAGAAATTTGTCATTTAAACTCATTGATAGTGATGTGTGTCACTGAAAGCAATTGCAGATACCTGTGCAAATTAGTTTGGAAGGTGTGTCCAAATAAAAGCAAGACTACTTAGGGGTACTTCACACACAGCGAGATCGCTACTGAGATCGCTGCTGAGTCACGTTTTTTGTGACGCAGCAGTGACCTCATTAGCGATCTCGCTGTGTGTGACACTGAGCAGTGATCTGGCCCCTGCTGTGAGATCGCTGCTCGTTACACACAGCCCTGGTTCGTTTTTTTATTGTTGCTCTCCCGCTGATAAGCACACATCACTGTGTGTGACAGCGAGAGAGCAACAATCCTGAATGTGCAGGGAGCAGGAGCCGGCATCTGACAGCCTGCGGTAAGCTGTAACCAAGGTAAACATCGGGTAACCAAGGTGGTTACCCGATATTTACCTTCGTTACCAGCCTCCGCAGCTCTCACGCTGCAAGTGCCGGCTCCTGCTCCCTGCACACGCTAAGCTAAGCGGTGTGCGCTGGTAACTGGTAACTAAGGTAAACATCGGGTAACCATATCCGATGTTTAGCTTAGTTACCAGTGTCCGCAGCTTCCAGACGCCGGCTCCGTGCAAGCGCAGCGTCGCTTGCACATCGCTGCTGGCTGGGGGCTGGTCACTGGTGAGATCTGCCTGATTGACAGCTCACCAGCGACCATGTAGCAATGCAGCAGCGATCCTGACCAGGTCAGATCGCTGGTGGGATAACTGCTGCGTCGCTAAAGTGTGACGGTACCCTTAAGAAGCCTGTTCCACATTATTAAGCAGCCTACATTTTTTGCCAAAATGGGAAAGAAAAAGGATGTGTCGGCTGATGAGAAGCAACAAATTGTGGAGAATTTAGGTCAAGGCATGACTACAATCAACATTGCCAAGACACTTCATCGTGATCATCGCACAATAAAGAAGTATGTAGCTGATTCACAGCTCACACGTGTGCGTGCTGATATAAGGAAATATTGAGGACTCTTTCCAACAGGCAATTGCGTCAGGTTAAAAGAGCAGCTGCTAAAATGCCTTGTCATAGCAGCAGAGAGGTTTTTGAAGCTGCTGGTGCCTCCAACATCCCCCGAACAACAAGATGCAGGGTCCTTCAGAGGTTTGCAGCTGTGCGTAAGCCATCCTGTCGACCACGTCTATCCACTGCACACAAGCAGAAACGGCTCCAGTGGGCCAAACGATACATGAAGACTGACTTACAAACTGTTTTGTTCAACGATGAGTGCCGTGCAATGCTCGATGGTCCAGATGGATGGAGTGAAGGATGGCTGGTTGATGGACACCCCATGAAAACACGGCTAAGGCGCCAACAAGGAGGAGGTGGAGTAACGTTTTGGGCTGGAATCATGGGGAGAGAGATTGTCGGCCCCTTTAGGATGTTTTCTATTCCTTGTAGCTACATCCCTTTCTCTTTTTAAATTTTCAAGGATGACATAAAAGTTTAAAAAAAAACATATTTGATGCACACAATGTAAATGGTGTAATGCACAAGAGATCTCTCAGATCATGAGCCACTCCTTATAGTGACTTGCTGGCTGTTGGGGGTCCTAAATGAACAACCCCACCATGCGGACTCTGGATTCTATAAATCTCCTATTTCTTATGGACAGGCTGACATGTAGTAGATAGCTAGCTGGTCAGCAGACAAACTGAGGGATCAGGATGCAGGTTGTACATAAAACATAACATCTACGTCGAAAAGGTGTTTCACTTATTTGATCTGTACATAAAAAATATATGAAATAATGATTAAAATAGTTATTACTGTTAAAAATTGTTAAATAGTTCACAAACAACCCAATAATAAGTTGGACAAGTGTCATTGAATCACATGTGGTTCTTTATTTACATACGATTTACAGTGGACAATGTGACCCAGCCCAAAGCCGAAATCAGAGCAAATGAAGACGTTCTGGCGTTATCAGTGAAAATGGTAACTGGAGATTGGCAGGATACTGATGTTAGGGAAACTGTACAACTCCGCGTCTGTATGAGCCTTTCTAGACTTAGCGATGATGTGACGGATGACGCCCTGTAACCAGCTCATATGGGCTTAGAGCTATGAAGGGCACATTACCGTTCATACATTGGTGATGTAGACCAGTGTGCTTTGACTTCTCAGCTTATACGTTATATCTACAAAAGCAAACTTCTGACTTGTATATTCGAGCTCCTGAGGAAGAGGTCAAAAGTTTTCTGCCAACTTTACCGCTTTCACTCTGTTAAGTAGATGTTTGTTGCCATTTGGTACAGATATACAGGCATTATATCTGCCACAGGTTAAATACTGTAGATCACACAACAAGCTCTGTCTGACCTACAGTATAGGTTATAATATATTAATGTATAACTAGATACACAAGGTATTCGTTCACGGCTCTTCCATAGACTACAGCTATTCACCGATCAATACTGCACTACCTTGCATTATACACTTGCACTGAGGGGAATATTGGCCTGAACTGGAATGTATAGATAAAAGCCAGGATGTCATTATATGTCCTGGTACATCCTGCAAGGTACAAACACTCAAAATCACTTTTATTTTATTTTACCCAATAAAAATATATTGCATTGAGAACAGACTTCATACTGTATGTAAATAGAGCAGATGCAGGTCAGGAATTGTTCTCATGCGGCTTCAATGGAGTCTTCGTCCACACGGCGTCCTTGGGGCTGAAAGACAAAGCAATAACAATTTGTGATTTAATTTGGTGAACAATAGGTGTCATCAGGGAAGAACAAAGAAAAAGTGGCGCTTTCTGGGTGTAGATGTCTGTGGTGAAATAGGGAGTGCTTGCAGAGATATGCACTCACCTTGTGCTGGAGGTACCAGGCATGTATTGATTGTCAAAATCATCAATCTCACCGGTGGCTGCTGAACTTGTCCACTGATTAGGAGTCCTTCTCAGGGCTCCTAATAGGAGAATAATAAACAGAAAATGGACGATCCGCTCCTATTCCTGGTGGATGGGTAAAGAATGGGGAGTCCACTCATGTTAAACTTAATTGGCCATATTTAATAAACGATTTAAAGTGACTATACTATGCGTTTCAAGTACATACTGGCAGTCCCTACAGAATTGTGAAATATATATATTTCACAATTCTATAGGGTCTTCCAGTATGTACTTGAAGAAGGCAATATCTGCCGAAACGCATAGTATAGTCACTTTAAATCGTTTATTAAATATGGCCAATTAAGTTTATCATGAGTGGACTCCCCATTCTTTACCCATCCACCAAGAGTAGAAGCGGATCGTCCATTTTCTGTTTATTGATTTCATTTGGTGACGTTATATGTTCAAGACTGAATTTATAGACGTGGATTTCCCAGTAGCACCAAAATAAAGTAAAGCTGGAAAATATTTGAAGGCTTTGGCACTTATTTGTCCAAACCATCTCCATTCTCAGTCATAGGTTCAGCAATGATACAACCAGTGGGCTTTTAAAGAGACCAGTGATCATGCACTGCTGCCAAACTAAATACCAGCTGGAAAACCAATATAAGCCCACCACGAGCACAGGCGGAATATAAATGAACCCACCTTCACAAATACATGAGTAGGTAAGAAACGCTTCAGCATGTGACTGGTGTAGTTGGGGAATCTCAGCACGTTAATATTGAGAGATGGGAGCTGTTGGTATCCGGCCATCAAGGGATAGAAGTTATATAGCATCTCTTGCTCTGTGCCAGGTAGGATCTGTAATCGAATCTGCAATAGCGAAGAACAAGCATTTAATGTGTCTAAAGATATTTTACTACAGCACAAATGAAAATATTTTACATCTACAGCTCCTATGCAGATCCGTGTACCAGAACAAGGTTTTGGAGCCTCCAGACTACAGACAAAAATGAGGTCTACATGGATTCTCCAGTCACATACTCCGCTTTGGTTCTTGGCAATCTAGTTCTGAGCACCATAGAGGCGTTGGAGGTCACAGAAAGTTGATCCTATTCACGTTTTATTGTATATGCCCAACGAAACTCAGCGGTATTTTCTTACAATGCTTGTGGTTTGAGAGGTAGGGGGCAGGGTTGTCAACTGTCCAGAAATTCCTGGATCGACTGTGAAAATAGGGCACTATTTCCCCGTACTGTGAACTTTTATTTATGCATCAGTGATTATTGGAGAACTGGAGAAGCTTGATGATAATTCCAGACATAATATTATGCTTATTTTTACAATTTACAATGAAGCCAGCTGATATTTTCACATCAAAATGATGGGTTGAAGACATCAGTCACTAAGAATCACTAATAATTGTCTCGCACTGTGTCTGAAAAAATTATTAGTATTTTTTTTTGATAGGCTGCTCAGAAAAAAAAAGTTGGCATCTCTGGTATGGGGCAATGGTGTCACCGGTTACAGTGACAGAAGAGAGCTCTATGTTAATGTGGCACCCCTGACCTGGTCAGGCACCACTGAGTACTGCACCCATGCTGGGGGCAGTACAATACAGGTAATCCAGAAGGCTGACCAAGGTGTGATTACACAGGCGCATAGTAATCAGGTCTCCCACATTTACCTTTGATAGGGACCCCTGGGGAATCCAGGAGGGGGCATGGCCTCCATGTCCACTCAAGGGGTGTGGTAGAGAGCCTGGTTGCTAAGTTGCGTAGGCAGGCATAGTGGGGAGGAAGTAGTGAGCCAGTTAGTGAGTGCAGCTCAGGGAGAGCAGACGCAGGAAGCAGACCCTGGAGCCTGGCACAATATGACAAAGCACGTGCAGTGGCTACCGACGGGGGGAGATCGGTCACCTGGTAGTGCCGCCCGAAATCCACCCAAGGCTAGAAAGAGCAGAGGGGTGGCTGAGTACGGGGACTGCCAGGGAGTTACCAGGCCCGCAAGGGTCACAGGTCCCAGTGCAGAGATTCATTTAGTTTTCCCTGCCAAACCTGCCGGAGGGGGCACTTCAGACCCTCACTATAACACCACAGTCTGCAGCCACGTAGCAAAGAGAGGGCCCCATAGCTCACAGGAGGCAAGCAGCCGGAGTGACCTGGTCCAGGCTACAAGCAAATGGGCCGAAACGAGGAAAGAATAGGCAGCAGCAACTTCCCTGGACGACCCCAGCAGGACTACAAGTCGGGGTCACCCCAAAAACGCCAGGGCTAGGAGGGCGAGTCGGTAGTCACCCTCACAAGTCAGCCTGACAGAGTGCCTGGTTTCCTCTGGTTCATCCCAGCTACGCCCGGGTACTCACCCTGCCATCAATTGTGAGTGAAAACCCAGAAAGACTGTCTGGACTGTGCCTGAGTCATTCTGCTACTTGTGGTTCCACACACACTCCAACCGGACCCTGGGGCCTGCCTCACTCTCGGGAGGCCACGACACCCATCTGCACACAACACCAGCCCCAGGCGTCCCCTAACCTGCAGCGGCTGTCCTCTGACCGCAATACCGAGAGTGGCGTCATGAAACTCCTAAAGAAGCAACCTACCTGTGACCAGACCATCCCACGTGGAGTCCCTGAAGGTAATGCTACACAACACCTGTGGGGCTTCACATTAATGGAGCGGTGATCGATCATTCTCAACTGGACCGAAGGAGATAGCAGAACGCCATAAGAATGACAGGAAGGACGGACAGGAAGACAAAAAAGGTGGTGGGGTGTGTATATTTATCAAATCTGACCTAAAACCTGTGTTGAATGATGACTGGGGGGGGAACTGCAACAATGTAGAGTCAGTATGGGTAAATGTACATGGGGAGGGGAATAACGGAAACATGCTAATTGGAGTTTGCTATAAGCCTCCTAACATACCTGAACAAATAGAGAGTGAAATGCTGGAACAAATTGAAAAGGCAGCTAATAATAATAATAATAATAATAATAATAATAATAATAATAATCGGGTTCTTATTAAGGGGGATTTCAACTATCCAGACATTCAGTGGGACATAGAATCTTCTGGTTGTGCTAAAAGCTGTAAGTTCTTATCTACTATTCAAGACAATTTCTTCTCTCAGATGGTAAATGAACCGACGAGGGGAGATAATTTGCTAGATCTGGTCCTGTCAAATAGACCGGATACAATTTCAGATCTACAGGTCCGGGAGCACTTGGGCACCAGCGATCATAATATGGTAAGCCTCAACGTAATATTCAATAGAACATTTCAAAGGGGTAATGCTAAAACCTGGAATTTTAGGAAAGCGGATTTCAACAAATTAAAGGGAAGAGATTAAATGTGTAGATTGGGACAATGTTATGGTAACTGGGGATACCGAACATAAATGTGGCAAGTTTAAGGGTATACTACTAGAGTCCTGTAAAAAACATATACCCTCTGGTAATAAAATGTCCAGGAATAAAAAGAAACCACTATGGATAAATAAGATTGTACAAAGTATAATAAAACAAAAACAAAGGGTGTTTAAAATCTTAAAGGCTGAGAATACAGAAATAGCATTGCAGGAGTATAAAGATATCAATAGGAAATGTAAAAAAGAAATCAAACAAGCAAAATTCGCTACGAAAACAAAAATCGCCAATGACATTAAAATAAATCCCAAACTCTTTTATAAATACATTAATGCCAAAAGGAAAACAAAGGACAGTATCGGCCCCTTAAAATATAATAAGTTAGTTATAGAGGACAATCATAAGACTGAGATATTAAATAGGCAATTCTCATCTGTGTTCACCAGGGAACTGACTGTACCAGGGATCATTCAAGAAGTGAAAAAAAAGAGAATTTTGTTACTTACCGTAAATTCTTTTTCTTATAGTTCCGTATTGGGAGACCCAGACCATGGGTGTTTAGCTTCTGACTCCGGAGGACACACAAAGTACTACACTTAAAAGTGTAGCTCCTCCCTCTGAGCTTATACACCCCCTGGTAGCCAGTCCTAGCCAGTTTAGTGCAAAAGCTGAAGGAGAATAGCCACCCACAAGTAGAACCGAGTAAGAACTGGAACAACCGGAGACTCTGTCCACGACAACAGCCGGTGATAACACACAGAACAAGAAAATTGCCAACAGGCAACAGGGAGGGAGCTGGGTCTCCCAATACGGAACTATAAGAAAAAGAATTTACGGTAAGTAAACAAAATTCTCTTTTTCTTTATCGTTCCTTTGGGAGACCCAGACCATGGGACGTTCCAAAGCTGTCCCTGGGTGGGAATAAACAGAAAAAAAACTAAGAAGTAGGCGGAGCCTAACTTCACAAGTGGGCGACAGCCGCCTGAAGGATGCGTCTGCCCAAGCTCGCATCTGCCGAAGCATGAGCATGCACTTGGTAGTGCTTCGAAAAGGTATGCAGGCTAGTCCAAGTGGCAGCCTGACAGACTTGTTGAGCCGTAACCTGGTGCCTAAAAGCCCAAGAGGCACCGACAGCTCTGGTCGAGTGTGCTTTGATCCCCGGCGGGGGAGGCACCTGAGTACTCTGGTAGGCGTCCGAAATGGTCGATCTAATCCAACGGGCCAAGGTCGGCTTAGAAGCAGAGAGACCCTTGCGCCGCCCTGTGGTTAGCACAAAAAGAGAGGTGCACCCACCGCCTAAGCGCAGTGGTGCGAGCCACATAAATCCGGAGAGCACGCACCAGATCTAGAGTATGCAGCGCTTTCTCAAAGCGATGAACAGGGGCCGGACAGAAGGAAGGCAAGGAAATAAACTGGTTAAGGTGGAAGGGAGAAACCACCTTAGGAAGAAAGTCCGGGGTCGGACGGAGAACTACCTTGTCTTGGTGAAAAACCAAAAAAGGTGACTCCGAGGAGAGCGCAGCCAAATCAGAGGCTCTCCTGAGAGAAGTTATGGCAACTAGAAAGGCCACCTTTTGAGAAAGACGATACAAAGAAACCTCCCTAGGAGGCTCAAAGGGGGGTTTCTGTAATACCGTGAGGACCAAGTTAAGGTCCCAGAGATCCAAGGGCCGCCGATAAGGCGGAATGATGTGAGACGCACCTTGCATGAAGGTGCGGATCTGAGCCAGCCAGGCGAGACGCCGCTGGAACAGCACTGATAGAGCTGAGACTTGTCCCTTGAGAGAGTTGAGGGACAGTCCCAGCTGCAGACCGGACTGTAAAAGACAGAAGGGTCGGCAACGAAAATGGCCAAGGAGAATGGCCGGAAGAGCGACACCAGGACAGGAAAATTTTCCAAGTCCTGTGATAGATCTTGACGGAGGAAGACTTACGGGCCCGAGTCATAGTGGAGATGACTTCAGGAGGAATACCAGAAGCCGTCAAAATCCAGGACTCAAGAGCCACGCCGTCAATTTGAGTGCCGCAGAATTCGGGCGGAAAAACGGACCTTGCGAGAGCAGGTCTGGACGGTCCGGAAGATGCCACGGCATCTCCACGCACAGTTGGAGCAGGTCCGGATACCAAGCTCGCCTGGGCCAGTCCGGTGCAATGAGGATGACTCGACGGCCCACCATTCTGATCTTGCGCAGGACTCTGGGCAAGAGAGCTAGAGGGGGAAACACGTAGGACAGACGAAACTGGGACCAGTCTTGAACCAGAGCGTCCGCGGCGAAGGCCTGAGGATCGTGGGAGCGAGCCACGTAAACCGGAACCTTGTTGTTGTGACGGGATGCCATTAGGTCCACGTCCGGAGTGCCCCACTTGCGGCAGATTGACTGAAACACTGCCGGGTGAAGAGACCACTCGCCACCGTCCACGGATTGACGGTTGAGATAATCTGCCTCCCAGTTTTCTACGCCAGGGATGTGGACTGCGGATATGGTGGACTTGGAGTCCTCTGCCCATTGAAGAATACGTTGGACCTCCAACATTGCCAGGCGGCTGCGTGTCCCGCCTTGGTGATTGATGTAGGCAACCGCTGTCGCGTTGTCTGACTGGACTTGAATGTGCCTGCCCGCCAACAGGTGGTGAAAGGCTAGGAGAGCTAGAAGCACAGCTCTGGTTTCCAGCACATTGATTGAAAGGGCTGACTTGGACGGAGTCCAAGTGCCCTGAGCTCTGTGGTGGAGATGTACCGCTCCCCAGCCGCATAGGCTGGCATCCGTGGTGAGAATCACCCAGGACGGAGCCAGGAAGGAGCGCCCTTGGGACAGGGAGAGGGGTCGAAGCCACCACTGAAGAGAGCTCCTGGTCCGTGGCGACAGAGCCACTAACCTCTGTAAGGAGGAAGGCCGCTTGTCCCAACAACGGAGAATGTCCAGCTGCAGAGGACGCAGATGGAACTGGGCAAAGGGAACCGCCTCCATGGAAGCCACCATTTGACCCAGCACCTGCATCAGGCGCCTGAGGGAATAACGGCGGGGCCTCAGGAGAGAGCGCACCGCTAGCCGGAGAGACTGCTGTTTGATTAAGGGAAACTTCACAAGTGCCGGCAAAGTCTCGAACTGCATCCCTAGGTACGTGAGACTCTGGGTCGGAGTCAGAGTGGACTTTGGAAGATTGACAATCCACCCGAATTGGGCTAGGGTGGCGAGAGTGAGCGAAACACTCCGGCTGACAGTCTGCGCTGGATGGACCCTTGACCAGAAGGTCGTCCAGATAAGGAAGCACTGCTAACCCCTGGAGGTGCAGGACCGCAATCACTGCCGCCATGACCTTGGTGAATACCCGAGGGGCCATGGCTAACCCGAAGGGGAGAGCCACGAATTGGAAATGATCCTCTCCTATCGCAAAACGTAACCAACGCTGATGTGACACTGCGATTGGCACATGTAGATAGGAATCTCTGATGTCGATGGACGCCAGGAACTCCCCTTGGGTCATAGAGGCAATGACTGATCGCAGAGACTCCATGCGAAAATGCCGCACCCGGACATGCTTGTTGAGAAGCTTGAGATCCAGGATGGGCCGGAAGGTACCGTCCTTTTTTTGGAACTAGGAAGAGATTTGAGTAAAATCCTCTGAACCGTTCCTGAGCGGGAACTGGAAGAATCACTCCGTTTGCCTGCAAGGACGCCACGGCCTGCGAGAAGGCGGCGGCCTTGGAGCAGGGGGGAGTAGAGAGAAAAAATCTGTTTGGAGGGCTGGAAGAGAATTCTATCCTGTAGCCGTGAGATATGATGTCTCTCACCCACTGATCGGAGACCTGCTTTAACCAAGCGTCGCCAAAGTGGGAGAGCCTGCCACCGACTAAGGACGTGGCTGGAGCGGGCCGAGAGTCATGAGGAAGCTGCCTTAGTGGCAGAACCTCCTGCGGTCTTCTGCGGACACGCTTTTGGGCGCCAGTTGGATTTCTGATCCTTGGCTGAGTTAGTGGACGAGGCGGAAGGCTTAGAGGATGACCAGTTGGAGGAACGAAAGGAACGAAACCTTGATTGATTCCTACCCTGGGCGGGTTTCCTGGTCTTAGTTTGTGGCATGGAAGTACTCTTCCCGCCAGTAGCTTCTTTAATGATTTCATCCAGCTGTTCACCAAACAGCCGTGAACCAGCAAAAGTGAGACCAGCAAGAAACTTCTTGGACGAAGCATCTGCCTTCCACTCTCGAAGCCACAAAATCCTGCGGATAACAAGAGAATTAGCTGAAGCCATCGCAGTGCGGTGAGCAGCCTCTAGCATGGCAGACATGGCATAAGATGAAAAAGGCTGAAGCCTGAGCTGTTAAGGTAACCATCTCAGGCATAGATTCCTTGGTGAGGGAATGCATCTCCTCTAGAGAAGCAGAGATGGCTTTGAGAGCCCACACTGCTGCAAAAGTCGGGGAAAACGCGGCCCCCGCAGCTTCGTACACAGATTTGTCCAGAAGGTCAATCTGACGGTCAGTGGAATCCTTAAGTGAGGTGCCGTCAGCCACCGACACAACGGTCCGGGCTGATAGCCTAGACACCGGAGGGTCTACCTTTGGGGAGTGAGACCACTCCTTGACCACCTAAGGTGGAAATGGAAACCGGTCATCAGAACCACGCTTTGGAAAGCGTTTGTCAGGGCAGGCCCTGGGTTTGGTCACAGCGGTCTGAAAACTAGAGTGGTTAAAGAACACACTTCACTCTCTTAGGCGAGGTAAACTGATGTTTTTCTGCCAAAGAGAGTTGCTCCTCTGATACTGGCGGATTGAGATCCAGCACAGAATTAATAGAAGCAATCAAATCACTAAGATCTGAGTCACCCTCAGAGAAATCGATGGGATACATAGCCTCCGAGCCCCCAGTGAGGGCATCCTCCTCATCTCGAGAGTCAGCTCTTGAGACAGAGCCGTGGGATGGGGAGGGGGAGGGAGTCCTCTGTCAAGAGTATTAGAGGCACCCTGAGAGGGGGGCTGATGCATATTCATCAAAGTCCTGGACAAAAGTCCCATGGACTCAGCAAATGACTGGGATATGGACCTAGAAAAGGACTCTACCCAGGCCGGGGGTTCAATCACAGGTGCAGCAGCAGCCTGAGAGACCACTGGGGGTGAGACTCCAGGCTGTGGCACCGCCAAGTTAGAGCAACCATCACAGTGTGGATAAATGCTCGGCTCAGGCAGCAGGAGCTTACATGCAGTGCATGCAGAATAAAGCTTTGGAGCCTTGCTCCTTGTGTGAGACATGCTGCTGGAGTGGGGGCTTTGCAGAGAATGAACCCCAGGGAGAATATACAGAGGTCCACAACCGGAGACCGACTGTGGCTTACCAGACCGCTGAGCGCGGTGTTGTGTGCCCTCCAGATCCCGAAGCCCGATCCCCCAAAGCGCAGCACCTCAGCAGAGATGCAGAATGCAGGATGTCCCAGAGCAGAGTGAACTCTGCCTGAGAAATGGAGGGGGCAGGACTAGGGGCGTTCCTATAAAAGAGCGGGAACTGGAGGGCTATAGAGACCTGCCGGGAAGGAGGGACGCCCCAGCAGTGGGGAGTGTCCCTCCCCTGTGTAGAACGGCCGCCGGGAGGAGCCGAACCTGTCCCTCTGCATGAGTGACATGCGAGGGCAGGAAAACGAAACTAGGCCTCCGGCGAAGCCGGGGCCTAAATTTAAGCGGCGAGGCCGACAAGCAGGCACCATCGGCGCGGTTCTCAGGCAAAAGCTGGAGAACCCGCCGGAAAAGTTAAAAACAATCACATACAGCATACTCTCCCCTTACAATAAAGAACCGGGACACCCAACATAAACGTCTCAGGTACTTAGCTGCTGAGACGCAGGGCTATGTCCCTGGGGATGAGTGCTCCGGTCCAACAGAATCCTCAAGGGGCTGTGGATGGAGACCGGACTCCTGCCAGGCATGGAGACCGTGCTGGCTCCCACTTCAAGCCAGAGCCCAGAAGGGATGGTGAAGGAGCGCGGCATGTAAGGCTTCAGCCTTGTAAATCAACCTTAACAACACCGCCGACACAGTGGGGTGAGAAGGGACATGCCGGGAGTCCAGACATGGACCCGCTTTTCTTCAAACTCTTTCCAAAAGTCAAACAATCAGATGGGAATGCATGTGTGGATGTATGACCTCCTGAACACAAAGCGATAAACTGGCTAGGACTGGCTACCAGGGGGTGTATAAGCTCAGAGGGAGGAGCTACACTTTTAAGTGTAGTACTTTGTGTGTCCTCCGGAGGCAGAAGCTAAACACCCATGGTCTGGGTCTCCCAAAGGAACGATAAAGAAATCAAAGTTCACCACCCGATATAATTAAACACAAGATGAAGTACGCCTACGTCTGAGTAAATTAAACATTGACAAATTCCCAGTGCCAGATGGCATTCATCCACGAATATTGAGGGAATTGAGCTCCGTAATCGACAGACCGCTGTATCTCATCTTTTTTAGACTCGCTTGCAACAGGGTTGGTGCCTCAGGATTGGAGGATTGCTGATGTGATACCGATATTTAAGAAAGGTAAGAGGGTAGATACAGGCAACTACCGTCAAGTAAGCCTGACATCATTAGTATGCAAAGTTTTTTAGGGCATTTTAAGGGATGACATGCAAAAATATATTGCAGAAAATAAAATAACTGACAGACAGCATGGATTCATGAAAGATAAGTCGTGTCTAACCAACCTGTTGTGTTTCTATGAGGGGGTAAGTGCAAACCTGGATATTGGTAATGCAGCTGATGTGATTTATTTGGACTTTGCAAAGGCATTTGATACTGTACCACATAATAGCCTTATACTAAAGCTCCAGAAGCAAGGACTGGGGGAAACTATATGCAACTGGGTAAGGAATTGGCTAAAAGATAGGAAATAAAGCGTAGTCATAAATGGAACATTCTCTAAATGGGCTATAGTCAGCAGTGGGGTGCCGCAGGGATCTGTGCTAGGACCGATTCTTTTTAATCTCTTTATTAATGACCTTGTGGATGGGATTGATAGTAAAGTGTCAGTCTTTGCTGATAATGCTGACACCAAACTATGTAGGATATTAAAAACGGACCTTGATAGTACAATATTACAAAAAGATCTGGATAAGATGTCAGAATGGGCAGATACTTGGCAAATGAGATTTAATGTTGATAAATGTAAAGTAATGCACCTAGGACGGAGTAATCCTATAGCTGCGTATACATTAAATGGAAGTAAACTCAGGACTACAGAACAGGAGAAGGACTTTGGTATTCTCATTACAAATAAGCTGAGCAGCAGCACTCAATGTCAGGCAGCAGCTGCTAAAGCAAACAAGATTTTAGGGTGTATAAAGAGATTAGATCCCGTGATCCCAATTGTTACCCCTCTATAAATCACTTGTAAGGCCACATCTGGAATATGGGATCCACAGTTTAAAAAAGACATTCACAAGTTAGAGTCAGTTCAATGGCGGGCAACTAGAATACAAGGAATGGAAGGCCTCCAATATGATGAGAGGTTGAAAAAGTTAGATATGTTTAGCTTAGAAAAAAGACGTCTCAGAGGAGATCTAATTTATTTGTATAAATACATGTGTGGTCAATATAAAGGACTGGCACATGACTTATTTCTTCCAAAGACAGTACTAAGGACCAGGGGGCACTCACTGCGAGTGGAAGAAAAGCGATTCCGACAGCTAAATAGGAAAGGGTTCTTTACAGTTAGGGAATTCCACAGTCTG
This sequence comes from Anomaloglossus baeobatrachus, assembly GCF_048569485.1. NCBI lineage: Eukaryota > Metazoa > Chordata > Amphibia > Anura > Aromobatidae > Anomaloglossus > Anomaloglossus baeobatrachus. Next base: position 154,302,795 of record NC_134353.1, read on the forward strand.
ACTGCTCTACTACAAGAGGTAGTAATGGCAGATACTATAACAGCTTTAAAAAAAAAGGGCTGGATGATTTCCTCAGTACACACAACATTGGTTATAAATGACTTAGTGACCAAATGTAGAACTGGTGGAGGAAGGTTGAACTAGATGGACCTAGGTCGTTTTTCAACCTAAGTAACTATGTAACTATGAATGGTTTGGCAGTGCACATCGTCGCCCACTTCTCCATTTACACACGGCTCTTCAGATCCTCATTCTTGGAATCAGCGAGGATCACAGTGATTGTGAAGTTATCTTTTATCCAATGGACAAGGGATAGCTTTCAACCTTGAGAATACCCCTATAACTTGAAATACAACAATTAAGCATGTCTGAGAAAGCAGGCACTGAATATATCAGGCTTTCTATAACTACCTGTTTGAGTCCAGAAAACATAAATGCGTCACTTGGCTCCACTGCAATTTCTATATCCTGAACCAGATTGGTCTTATTCTGTAGATGATACTTGACTGGCAGAGATTCCCTTACCCGTCCAAAGGATGGCAAATCTGTACAGTGAAATGATAAAACCCTTAATGTAAATACAGAATGTGTTTTGCTTCTTCACACTCTTGTCCCCCATCCATTACAATCATTGAATAAAATAAGGGTGGGTATTGTAACATATTGTCATCTAAATTAACTCTTTAAAAATTAATAATCTTTTTTAGATTAAAAAAACAAAACCTACTCCAATAACATTTGTACAGTATGTAACAAAAGTGAGTACACCCCTCACATGTTTGTAAATATTTTATTATAGCTTTTCCTAGGACAACACTGATGATATGACACTTTGATACAATGTACAGTAGTCGGTGTACAGCTTGTATAAGGCCTAAGCCACACGGCGAGAAAAACAGTGTGAGTGGAGTGCGATAAAACATCGCATTCCCCTCGGACCAATTCTAGCCTGCGTGTGAGCACACATGAGTGATTATTTTCTCAGCCCTAATCGGACCGAGAAAACAATCGCAGCATGCTGCGACTAAGCTGAGACTCTTTTTCTCGCACCCATTCAAGTGAATGGGGCGAGAGAAAAATCTCACTGCACTCATGGTACACCGGTGTACCGCTAGTGCAGTGCGAGAATGGCAATAGCCGGCTATGCAGGTGAGAGGAAGAGAAATCCCTCCCTCCCTTCCTGAGTGCCGGCCCGCCCCCCGCAGCTGATGTCTGCTCACACGAACGGACCTCAGTTGCAAGGACACACTCATGACACTCGGCTCTGCTGTACTGCCAGCACGAGCCGAGTATCATGCAAGTGGATCGCATTAGTCCCCGTGTGGCCCCAGCCTAACAGTGTAAATTTGGTGCCCTCTAAATAACTCACACAGCCATTAATGTCTAAACACTGACATCAAAAGTGAGTACACCACTAAGTAAAAATGACCACATTGTGCCCAAACTGTCAATATTTTGAGTGGCCACCATTATTTTCAAGCACTGCCTTAACTCTTTGGGCATATAGGTCACTAGAGCTTCACAGGAGCCGCTGGTTCCTCTTACAAACTCCATGATCACATCATGAAGCTGGTGGATGTTACAGATCTTGCACTTCTCCACCTTCCGTTTGAGGAGGCCCCACAGATGCTCAATAGGGTTTAGGTCTGGAGACATGCTTAGCCAGTAAAGCACATTTATCCTCAGTTTCTATAGCAAGGCAGTGGTAATCTTGGAAGTGTGTTTGGGGTCGTTATGTTGGCATACTGCCCTGCGGTCCAATTTCTGAAGAGAGGGGATCATGCTCTGCTTCAGTATGTCACAGTACATGTTTGCATTCATGGTTCCCTCAAAGAACTGTAGTTACCCACAGCAGACAGCACTGATGCAGCCCCAAACCATGACACTCCCCTCACCATGCTTGTCTGTAGGTAAGACACACTGGACTTTGTACTCCTCACCTGGTTGCCGCCACACAGGCTTGACACCATCCGAAGCAAATACGTTTATCTTGGTCTCATCAAAGCACAGGACATGGTTCTATCTTAAGGTACCGTCACACTTGGTGACGCTCCAGCGATCCAACGAGCGATCTGACCTGGCAGGGATCGCTGGAGCATCGCTACATGGTCGCTGGTGAGCTGTCAAACAGGCAGATGTCCACAGCGATCAGAGATCAGCCACGAGCGACCCGTGTAACGACGCTGTGCTTTGTAACTATGGTACACATCGGGTTACTAAGCAAAGCGCTTTGCTTGTAGTTACCCGATGTGTACCTTGGCTACGTGTGCAGGGAGTCTGCTTCTAAAAGCTGCGGACGCTGGTAACCAAGGTAAATATCGGGTAACCAAGCAGAGTGCTTTGCTTGGTTACCCGATATTTACCTTGGTTACCAGCGTCCGCAGAAGCCGGCTCCCTGCACATTCAGATCGTTGCTCTCTTGCTGTCACACACAGCGATGTGTGCTTCACAGCGGGAGAGCAACGACCAAAAAATGGTCCAGGACATTCAGCAACGACCGGCGACCTCACAGTAGGGGCCAGGTCGTTGCTGATGTCACACATAGCGACACCGCTAGCAAGATCGCTGTTGCATCACAAAAAACGTGACTCAGCAGCGATGACGCTAGCGATGTCGCTTAGTGAGACGTGGCCTTTAATGTAGAGCAACAACTCTTTAGATCCTCAGAGATTTCGTTGCCATGAGGAGCTATGTTGAACTTCCAGTCACCAGTATGAGAGTGTGTGTGAGGGATAACGCCAAATTTAAACACACCTGTTCCCCATTTACACCTGAGACCTTGTAACACTGATGAGTCGCATGACACCGGGGAAAGAAAATGGCCAATTGGGTACAATTTGGCCATTTTCATTTACGGGTGTGCTCACTTTTGTTGTCAGTGGTTTAGACATTAATGGCTGTGTGTTGGGTTATTTAGCGGGCACACCACATTTACACTGTTATACAAGCTGTACACTGACTACTTTACATTGTATCTAAGTGTCAGATCTTCAGCTTTGTCCCATGAAAAGATATAAAATATTTACAAAATGTGAGGGGTGTACTCACTTTTGCAATCTACTGTATCCCCATTTTGAAAAGTTGGGTTACAAAATAGAAGCAAACAACACATTCAATTAGTAAAATGGTTATCAGGGCAGACATAATGTATAGGTTCTTTTGTACACCATGTTCAGATGAACATGCCATCTGTTCTGTAGGCAAGGGAGCACTGAGCAGATTTATAGCTTTTTTTAGCATAACCATTAATTTTAAAGTTTCTTGGTATCCTACTCTTAAGAGTCCAGTTAATGGTCCTAACTAATACCAACACAGAGAGATAGCTGGCAATCATTGAGCGAGACTGACCACTGCACTCCTGACCCCAAAACAGACAGACGTTAAGATGAATGAATCAAGTTATACTGATTTTTCTTGCAAACTTGTCTTCCTGTTTTAATACATGCTGCATGCAGAATAGACTTCATTTTCAACATGAACAGTTCCCTTTAATTCTGGCCTTTATTGGACCTTATTGGTGCTCGATTGCAATTAATACTGCTGTGGAAAAGCTCAGGTAAGGCCGAGTACACATATGCGGCTTTTCGCTGATTTGACGGATGCGGCGCACGCCAGTACAGTATGATACAGTACAGTGGCAGCGCCGCAACCTCCGGGTCACATGCTCCGGTCACATTATAGCATGTGACCGGTGCTTGTTGCGCTGCCAGTGTACTGTATACACTGCACTGGCGTGCGCCGCATCCGTCAAACCGGCGAAAAGCCGGATATGTGTACCCGGCCTAAGAAGGAGGGCAGCCATAGTCTTACATACTGAATGCATCTCTAGAATATAGAGCAGTGCTCTCAGGCTTTTAGCTCTCTAGTTGCCCTGAAAATATCTCAATCAGCCCTCAGCTGTTCACAGATCACTGATCGGGCACAGTGTCATTCTGGCGTCCTTAGAAAAACCCTATTCTTCAGAGCTTTGTTAAAATGATGTGTTTATTGCACCTTTATGTGCAATAGAAGGTAATATTGTGATTTTGTAATTTGCCTGAAGGAGCCTTGATGCTCTGAAAACTTGCTAATATAACTTTTCTAGTTAGCCTATAAAGGTATCATGCCTAAATACTTTTGGCATTCTTGGGACATAATTCTCATAAAGGTGCAATTGAAATACTAAGTGTACATCGCTGACTTACCTGCTCGGATGTGGAGTGGAATACTCTCCACCATAACATGGGGCAATGTGACCACTGTGTTCACAACAGGGACATTTTCTGCAGCTGAACTCCTTAAAAGAAAAAGATAAAATTTAAGAAAACAGGAAAAAATGACTACAGTATACAGATTGCTCACACTCAAAATTCTTCTAGAATAAATGGTTTCATATTAAACTGGCCATAAGGGGGCATCTGATTGTGATCTGCACTGGGTATAAGAACGTATGTGAGAGATCACTGTATGAGAAGAAAGCTGTGGCATTTACTAGCGCGATTATATAAATATATATGGGAAATGAAGGGAATTTTGTTACTTACCGTAAATTCCTTTTCTTCTAGCTCCTATTGGGAGACCCAGACGATTGGGTGTATAGCACTGCCTCCGGAGGCCACACAAAGCATTACACTAAAAAGTGTAAGGCCCCTCCCCTTCTGGCTATACACCCCCAGTGGGATCACTGGCTCACCAGTTTTAGTGCAAAAGCAAGAAGGAGGAAAGCCAATAACTGGTTTAAACAAATTCACTCCGAAGTAACGTCGGAGAACTGAAAACCGTTCAACATGAACAACATGTGTACCCGAAAAACAACCAAAAATCCCGAAGGACAACAGGGCGGGTGCTGGGTCTCCCAATAGGAGCTAGAAGAAAAGGAATTTACGGTAAGTAAAAAAATTCCCTTCTTCTTCGGCGCTCCATTGGGAGACCCAGACGATTGGGACGTCCAAAAGCTGTCCCTGGGTGGGTAAAGAAATACCTCATGTTAGAGCTGCAAAGACAGCCCTCCCCTACGGGGAGGCAACTGCCGCCTGCAGGACTCTTCTACCTAGGCTGGCGTCCGCCGAAGCATAGGTATGCACCTGATAATGTTTGGTGAAAGTGTGCAGACTCGACCAGGTAGCTGCCTGGCACACCTGTTGAGCCGTAGCCTGGTGTCGTAATGCCCAGGACGCACCCACGGCTCTGGCAGAATGGGCCTTCAGCCCTGATGGAACCGGAAGCCCAGCAGAACGGTAGGCTTCAAGAATTGGTTCTTTGATCCATCGAGCCAGGGTGGCTTTTGAAGCCTGCGACCCTTTGCGCTTACCAGCGACAAGGACAAAGAGTGCATCCGAGCGGCGCAGGGGCGCCGTGCGGGAAATGTAGATTCTCAGTGCTCTCACCAGATCCAACAAATGTAGATCCTTTTCATACCGATGAACTGCATGCGGATAAAAGGAAGGCAAGGAGATATCCTGATTAAGGTGAAAAGAGGATACCACCTTAGGGAGAAACTCCTGAATGGGGCGCAGCACTACCTTGTCCTGGTGGAACACCAGGAAAGGAGCTTTGGATGACAGCGCTGCTAGTTCAGACACTCTCCGAAGAGACGTGACCGCTACCAGAAATGCCACTTTCTGTGAGAGTCGAGAAAGTGACACATCCCTCAGGGGCTCGAAAGGCGGCTTCTGGAGAGCAACAAGGACCTTGTTTAGATCCCACGGATCTAACGGCCTCCTGTACGGAGGGACGATATGACACACCCCCTGCAGGAACGTGCGCACCTTAGAAAGTCGCGCTAGACGCTTCTGAAAAAACACGGATAGTGCCGAGACTTGCCCTTTAAGGGAGCCGAGCGACAAGCCCTTTTCCAACCCAGATTGCAGGAAGGAAAGAAAGACAGGTAACGCGAATGGCCAGGGGGATACTCCTTGTGCAGAGCACCAGGATAAGAATATCTTCCACGTTCTGTGGTAGATCTTAGCAGACGTGGGCTTCCTAGCCTGTCTCATGGTGGCAACGACCCCTTGGGATAATCCTGAAGACGCTAGGATCCAGGACTCAATGGCCACACAGTCAGGTTCAGGGCCGCAGAATTCCGATGGAAAAACGGCCCTTGGGACAGTAAGTCTGGTCGGTCTGGTAGTGCCCACGGTTGGCCGACCGTGAGATGCCACAGATCCGGGTACCACGACCTCCTCGGCCAGTCTGGGGCGACGAGTATGACGCGGCCGCAATCGGATCTGATCTTGCGTAACACTCTGGGCAAGAGTGCCAGAGGTGGAAACACATAAGGGAGCCGGAACTGCGACCAATCTTGCACTAAGGCGTCTGCCGCTAGAGCTCTTTGATCGCGAGACCGCGCTATGAAGGTCGGGACCTTGTTGTTGTGCCGAGACGCCATTAGGTCGACGTCCGGCACCCCCCAGCGGCGGCAGATTTCCTGAAACACGTCCGGGTGAAGGGACCATTCCCCTGCGTCCATGCCCTGGCGACTGAGGAAGTCTGCTTCCCAGTTTTCTACGCCCGGGATGTGAACTGCGGATATGGTGGATGCTCTTTCCTCCACCCACATCAGAATCCGCCTGACTTCCTGGAAGGCTTGCCGACTGCGTGTCCCTCCTTGGTGGTTGATGTATGCCACCGCTGTGGAGTTGTCCGACTGAATTCGGATCTGCTTTCCTTCCAGCCACTGCTGGAAGGCTAATAGGGCAAGATACACTGCCCTGATTTCTAGAACATTGATCTGAAGGGTGGACTCCTGCTGAGTCCACGTCCCTTGAGCCCTGTGGTGGAGAAAAACTGCTCCCCACCCTGACAGACTCGCGTCTGTCGTGACCACTGCCCAGGATGGGGGCAGGAATGATCTTCCCTGTGATAATGAGGTGGGAAGAAGCCACCATTGCAGAGAGTCCTTGGTCATCTGAGAAAGGGAGACTGTCCTGTCTAGGGAAGTTGTCTTCCCGTCCCATTGGCGGAGAATGTCCCATTGAAGTGGGCGCAGATGAAACTGCGCGAACGGGACTGCCTCTATTGCTGCCACCATCTTCCCTAGGAAGTGCATGAGGCGCCTTAAGGGGTGCAACTGACCCTGAAGGAGAGACTGCACCCCTGTCTGTAGTGACCGCTGCTTGTCCAGCGGAAGCTTCACTATCGCTGAGAGAGTATGAAACTCCATGCCAAGATACGTTAGTGATTGAGTCGGTGCCAGGTTTGACTTTGAAAAGTTGATGATCCACCCGAAAGTCTGGAGAGTCTCCAGCGCAACATTCAGGCTGTGTTGGCATGCCTCTTGAGAGGGTGCTTTGACAAGTAGATCGTCTAAGTAAGGAATCACCGAATGTCCCTGAGAATGCAAGACTGCTACCACTGCCGCCATGACCTTGGTGAAAACCCGTGGGGCTGTCGCCAGACCAAATGGCAGAGCTACGAACTGGAGATGGTCGTCTCCTATCACGAAACGTAAAAAACGTTGGTGCTCTGTAGCAATCGGCACGTGGAGATAAGCATCTTTGATGTCTATTGATGCAAGGAAATCTCCTTGAGACATTGAGGCAATGACGGAGCGGAGGGATTCCATCCGGAACCGCCTGGCGTTCACATGCTTGTTGAGCAGCTTTAGGTCCAGAACAGGACGGAACGAGCCGTCCTTTTTTGGAACCACGAAGAGATTGGAGTAAAAACCTTGTCCTTGTTCCTGCAGAGGAACAGGGATCACCACTCCTTCTGCTCTTAGTGAGCACACCGCCTGCAGAAGGGCATTTGCTCGGTCGGGATGTGGGGAGGTTCTGAAGAACCGAGGCGGAGGATGAGAACTGAATTCTATCCTGTACCCGTGAGACAAAATGTCTGCTACCCACCGGTCTTTGACCTGTGGCAGCCAAATGTCGCAAAAGCGGGAGAGCCTGCCACCGACCGAGGATGCGGAGGGATGAGGCCGAAAGTCATGAGGCAGCCGCCTTGGAAGCGGTTCCTCCGGTTGCTTTCTTGGGGCGTGAATGAGCCAGCCAGGAATCTGAGCTCCTTTGCTCCTTCTGAGTCCCTTTGGACGAGGAGAATTGGGTCTTGCTGGAGCCTCGAAAGGACCGAAACCTCGACTGCCACTTCCTCTGTTGAGGTTTGCTCGATCTGGGCTGGGGTAAGGAGGAGTCCTTACCTTTGGACTGTTTAATGATCTCAGCCAATTGCTCCCCAAACAGTCTGTCTCCAGATAGTGGCAAGCTGGTTAAACATTTCTTGGAAGCAGAATCTGCTTTCCATTCCTTTAACCACAAGGCTCTGCGCAAAACCACAGATTTGGCAGACGCCATTGAGGTACGGCTCGTAGAGTCCAGGACAGCGTTGATAGCGTAAGTCGCAAACGCAGACATTTGCGAGGTTAGGGACGCTACTCGCGGCACTGCTGGACGTATGATAGAGTCCACCTGTGCCAGGCCAGCTGAAATAGCTTGGAGTGCCCACACGGCCGCGAATGCTGGAGCAAACGACGCGCCGATAGCTTCATAGACAGACTTTAACCAAAGGTCCATCTGTCTGTCATTGGCATCTTTAAGTGAAGCCCCATCTTCCACTGCAACTATGGATCTAGCCGCAAGCCTGGAGATTGGGGGGTCCACCTTTGGACACTGGGTCCAGCGTTTGACCACGTCAGGGGGAAAGGGATAACGTGTATCCTTAAGACGTTTGGAGAAACGCTTATCTGGATAAGCATGATGTTTCTGGACTGATTCTCTGAAGTCAGAGTGGTCCAGAAAAGTACTCAATTTACGCTTAGGATACCGGAAATGGAACTTCTCCTGCTGTGCAGCTGCCTCCTCTGCTGAAGGGGCTGGGGGAGAAATATCCAACAGTCTATTGATGGCCGCTATAAGGTCATTTACCATAGCGTCACCATCAGGGGTATCTAGATTGAGAGCGGTGTCAGGATTAGATTCCTGATCACCCATCTCTGTCTCCTCATACAGAGCCTCGTCTCGCTGAGACCCTGACCAGTGTGATGACGGCGAGGGTCTTTCCCAGCGAGCCCGCTTAGGCTGCCTGGGACTGTCATCCGAGTCAGAGTCTTCAGCCTGTGATGCCTGGGATCCCCTTGAAGTACGGATTAGTTCCAACTGAGGGGGACCGGGGAGCATAGACACAGCAGTGTCCATGGTCTGAGAAACTGGCCTGGACTGCAAGGTTTCCAGGATTTTTGTCATAGTCACAGACATCTTATCAGCAAAAACTGCAAATTCTGTCCCCGTCACCGGGGCAGGGTTCACAGGCGTCTCTGCCTGGGCCACTACTACCATAGACTCTGGCTGCCGAAGTGGCACAGGGATTGAACATTGCACACAATGGGGGTCATTGGAACCTGCCGGTAGATTAGCCCCACATGCGGCACAAGCAGTGCATACCGCCTGTGCCTTGGCACCCTTGCGTTTTGCGGATGACATGTTGTTGTCTCCTCAGAGCAATGTAGGGTATAAGCCAAGAAGCGAATGTACAGTGCAATATAAATATATATGGTACAGGGAAAAAATGCACCAAAAAACACTGTGGCACTAGTGGGGCCAGCACTTATGTGCAGCTTACCGCCCGCATAAACGCGGGTGTGTGGTCGCCAGAGTCCCTTGTCTGAGTCCCCCAGAGCCTGTGTCCGTTCTCCAGCCAGACTGCATGCAGGAATGGCTGCCGGCGTCCTGTGGAGAGGGGCGGGCCCTGGGCGTGTTGAGACCAAGAGCGGGAAACTTGCGTCCCCACTGTGCCCAGTGAGAGGGCTGGAGTATGTAAATAAGACTCCAGCCCTCGGCGCTGGCTATAGAACAGCGTCTCTCCCTTTCCCTGATTGACAGGGTGGGGGCGGGAACGAAGCAGAGCTAGGCCGCAAAAGCCGGGGACTAGATTTATGAGCGCTGCCGCCGTAAAAGCGCGGGCAGCGCGAGTCCCCGGCGCACTACAAGTCCCAGCGGCGCCGCCGCTCCCGGAGCGGCCGGCGCGGTAGTTCCCAAGACATAAAATCACTCAGCTAAGCTGCAGTGACTAACCCGAGCGCGCAGCGCTAGTGCCCCCGGCGCACTAGCACACCCAGCAAGCCTGGAGTGTGCGTGGCCTGTCTGTGCGGGGACACAGAGTACCTGAACGTTGCAGGGCCTTGTCCCTGACTGTACTCAGCTCCTCCAGCAGGGTCTCTGGGTCTGTGGATGGAGCTCGGCCTCAGGGTTTAGGGGCCGGTAAGATCCCACTTCCACAGAGCCCCTCAGGGGGATGGGGAAGGAAAGCAGCATGTGGGCTCCAGCCTCCGTACCCGCAATGGGTACCTCAACCTTACAAACCGCAAGTGGGGTGAGAAGGGAGCATGCTGGGGGCCCTATATGGGCCCTCTTTTCTTCCATCCGATAGAGTCAGCAGCTACTGCTGACTAAACAGTGGAGCTATGCGTGGATGTCTGACCTCCTTCGCACAAAGCAGAAAACTGGTGAGCCAGTGATCCCACTGGGGGTGTATAGCCAGAAGGGGAGGGGCCTTACACTTTTTAGTGTAATGCTTTGTGTGGCCTCCGGAGGCAGTGCTATACACCCAATCGTCTGGGTCTCCCAATGGAGCGCCGAAGAAATACAAGTAATAAACCTGTGTTCACATCTACGTTCTTTCCATTTATAATTTAGACCATTATATTATGCAATAGACCCCACCCCCCCCAACTAAGGGCTTATTGACATGGCTGTGTAGAGACACTAACGGCTTCATGGGTAAATATGGATGCTGTTGGTTTGAGTTAAGACTTTGGGAATTGCAACCACAAAATATGGCTGTCGTATGATCATGTGTTTTGTTAGGTGCTACCAAGGCATCAGTCATTTTAATAGATAATATGGATACAATTCACAAAAGAGGAGCATGAGTCTTTGACTCCGGTGAGAACAGAGCCTAAATTATGAATTAAATGGCCAACACAGTGTTAATGCACATGCCTATAGCTTTAAATAAAGCATATCTTTGCTATACAGCCAATGGATACTATGCAAGAGCGGTCTAAATATACAGCAATATTGTCATACTGTGTCATGGGTTTCTTATGACCTACTCTTACCTCTTCCAAGAAATGATATAGCTGCCAGTGGCCACGCCGGTTTGAGGGTCGGCTGTGGGAGGACAATGAAGGCAGAAGCATTCGCTGGCACTCTCTCCGGTCTGTAACACAACTGGTGTAGACACAAGACAAGTCATTCTAGTGATTGCGTATTCTCTTATCATATGTGTAAAGTATAAACGTGCTATCAATAACAAGAAAGCAGACATTTAATGTGATCAGTGTTTTTCCTCTTTTGGGTTGAATTCGGGGAGGTATGGCAGCACTCATAATGGGTTCAATCTCCTCCAATGTACAATGTTGTCCATGGTGCTGTTTGGCGAGCGGATTATGGTTGGTCTCTGCAGTGGGTAATATTGTTAGAGTATCTCAGAGACCCTAGTTTGTTTCCACTGAAAACTTTCACTACATTCCATTGAAATCAATGGACCATCTAATAACTGCAATAGACAGACTATATCCTCCAAAAGAAAATATGTTCTGTACTGCCTTTCTTCGGTCTGGCTAATAGAGAGAACCAATGTTTATGACCTGAAACACCCTGAAAAGGAACCCAACCAGGATCTCTTAATACAGACATTACATACCACTCTCCACATGTGACTCGAGCTGATCCACAGGGGTGACGAATGACGAGAGCTGCAGTTGGCTGGATATGATGGTGAGCGCCCATGGAGAGGCACTTAGAATATCCGTCATTAACAAAAATGGGATGTCTGTGTAGACATGGTCCAGGTGTTGGAACTGTCAGGACACAAAACTACTATGAGACCAGCGCACATAATGGGTTTATATCACTGCTGTAAGCTTGACTTTCAAAAAACAAAAATGTTTTTAGGACAGGGCTACTGGGCGACCTGAGCCTGTGAAACATAAGATCGCCACATGTCAAATAATCATGTAAATTCACTGCAACCTGCAAACAGCCACATCAACAATTCAATAATTGTCAAGAATCCAACACTGCTGGATTTTCTTACTGTACTTTCACACTTGCGTTGTGCGGCATCCATCACAATGCGTTGTGTGACGCACCAAGGCAATTCGGGATGAGCTGGGTAGAGTCCCGGGACGGTTGCATCTAATGGATGCAGCAATTCCGGGCAGCTGCTGGCTGATATTTTTAGGCTGGGGGTCCCCATAACATGGGACTCCCCAATCCTACGAATACCAGCCTTCAGCCGTGTGGCTTTATCTTGACTGGTATCAAAATTGGGGGAAGTGGGAAAAAAAAAATTGCACGCCGTTTTTTTTAATTCTTTATTTATTGTACTGCCCGATATAGACCCGCCCACCGGCGGCTGTGATTGGTTGCAGTGAGACAGCTGTCACTCAGCGTGGGGGCGCGTCTGACTGCAACCAATCATAGGCGCTGGTGGGCGGGGGAAGCAGTGAATACGAGATGGAATAATGAGTGTCTGGCATTTTCAATAGCAGGAGAAGCCGTCAGAGCAGTGTGACAGCCGTACAGAGCCGCGCCGGTGAGTATGAGAGAGACAGACCGACATCGACAGAGAGAGAGACCAGGAGTGCTTTTAAGCGATTTAGACCGGTCTGCTGTACATGCTGCGCATGCACAGTAGAATGTGACGGAATCCAGCACCATAAACATTCATTGTGCCCCTTAACGGATCCCAACGGAATCTTGCCGAGTGCGTTTTTTTTTTTACACAAACAAAAAACGTTACATTGCGCGTTCCTTCCGCCCGACGGTCACTGACAAAATGACTGATGCGCCGCGGGGCAGATGCAACGCAAAACCATCTGTTGCAATCCGCCCTTAACAGAAGCCTATGAGGAATAAACTGATTCCTGCAACAGTTACCGTAACTCCTCAAGGCGGCGGATTGCAATGGATGCCGCACAACGCAAGTGTGAAAGTTCCCTTATTCACCATCATATGTCAAGACTGAAGCAGCAGGAGGTTGTGATCTCATGTATTGCTACAATGCAGCCCTTGCTGAAAAACAGAACAATAGGCAATGATGACAAACGAAAGATTACATCCAAATTTTACATGTAATGATTTAAAATCAACACTGAATGTTAGGGTACCTTCACACTTAGCGATGCAGCAGCGATCCGACCTGGTCAGGATCGCTGCTGCATCGCTACATGGTCGCTGGTGAGCTGTCAAACAGGCAGATCTCACCAGCGACCAGTGAACAGCCCCCAGCCAGCAGCGACGTGCAAGCGACGCTGCGCTTGCACGGAGCCGCCGTCTGGAAGCTGCGGAGACTGGTAACTAAGGTAAACATCGGGTATGGTTACCCGATGTTTACATTAGTTACCAGTGTGAGCAGGGAGCAGGGAGCCGCGCACACTGAGCGCTGGCTCCTTGCTCTCCTAGCTACAGTACACATCGGGTTAATTAACCCGATGTGTAATGCAGCTACATGTGCAGAGAGCAGGGAGCCGCGCACACTGCTTAGCACTGGCTCCTTGCTCTCCTAGCTGCTGTACACATCGGGTTAATTAACCCGATGTGTACAGCAGCTACATGTGCAGAGAGCCGGAGCCGGCAGCACAGGCAGCGTGAGAGCTGCAGAGGCTGGTAACTAAGGTAAATATCGGGTAACCACCTTGGTTACCCGATGTTTATCTTGGATACAGCTTACCTCAGCTGCCAGACGCCGGCTCCTGCTCCCTGCTCGCTTCATTTGTCGCTCTCTTGCTGTCACACACAGCGATCTGTGTGTCACAGCAGGAGAGCGGCTTTGAAGAAAACGAACCAGGGCTGTGTGTAACGAGCAGCGATCTCGCAGCAGGGGCCAGATCGCTGCTCAGTGTCACACACAGCGAGATCGCTAATGAGGTCACTGCTGCGTCACAAAAAGCGTGACTCAGCAGCGATCTCGGCAGTGAGCTCGCTGTGTGTGAAGCACCCCTAAAGTATCTGTACAAACACCTTGATTGCTTCATTATCTATGGATATTAAGTTACATCAGGCAGAGTCATCAAGTCAGTAAACAATTTGTCTACTGTGAATATAAAAAAAAAAAATAATAGGTCTTAACACCTGTGACGACACAGAGTCAATATGGAATATCTGGCCACTTGTGTGGGGGTGAACTATTTTTAATTATGCTCGACTTATTGTTCCTTTGTTCAGTGAGTCAAGCAAAGGGTAAGTCCAGTCTGGATTTTTTTTTATTTTATTTATTTTTTTTTAAATCCTTTTGGACCCGCTGAACCCAAATATTTGAGGGGTTCGCCCATCTCTAGTGGTAACGTGTGTATATTACAGATGATACAGACCTTTATAGAGACAAATTTCACCGCAACATCAAAAGGATACACCGTCTCAATCGTTACAGTCTCATCCTGTATGGGAAACAAAGGCAATATGACAGCCATCCAGAATTTTTACAACCTAAATGGGACTATACTGTCAATTATCTTTTACTAGAGTACAGATTATAATGGAAGTCAATGGGAAATTTGAGCATTTTTAAACTCTAAACTATTTAAACTTAAAATTTTAAATAGTTGATTGAGTAACGTGCAGTGGCAAGCATGTTCCTCATCACTACTATTTATCATACTACATGGTGAGTGACAATCTATTTTTTGTGTTACATAAATAAATAACACTATATCTGTATTCTGCATTTTTATCAGTTTTGCCCCTCTTCAGACTCGCTCACTAATTTGTAATTGACACTGAGCTGGTTATTGAACTCAAGATGCTATGATGTTTCCTATGCACTACTAGACACAGTAAAAGGGACCCTGCTATTTTTCCTTTTGGTGGCACATATATAGAATAAGCACAAGCAGCATGAAGGACTCTATATAGTAGTACTGATCAGTGTAGCTGTGAATAGAGCGCTGATGTGATATTAATTGCTAGAGAAACTTTAGCACAGATATGTTTCCCTACATCTACACTCCCTGCTCTGCCTGCATACACTTGTAATATTATATTTATGCAAAATTTGTTGAAAGCATAGTTCATATTCAGTACTTCAGCATGGTGATCATATAATCCTATATGCATGACGATTCTAAATACCTCTACAGATTCCCAATAGAGAAGGCAGAGACATTATATTACTATCCTTGCCTTTCTGATTACAGTATGCAAAGTGCTCTGTGAGTGCTGTGCAAACATGTGACTAATTGCCAAAGGCAGGGCAACTGCAGCAGCATTAGAGCCCACATCGATGTATAAAGCTCATAGAGAAGGCTTTTCTCAAATACCTTTTGTAGTCAATTCTGCCTCTGAGCAGCGCTATTGCGGTCCGATCATCCCCATCACGTGACCCCAGGGCTCCATGACCTTTGAGATCCGGTAATGTCATGTCAACTTCCAGTTGGCCCGACATCAACGAGGCGGGTCCCAGTCTGAGTGACTGGGCTGTTGGCGGAGTTTCACCACTCGTCACAGCCCAGCATCACATCCGAGCGCTCCTTCGCTGCAGAGCACCGCAAGCAGGAGTGATGCTGGGCTGTGACGAGCAGTGAAACATTGCCCACAGCTCACTCATGGAGACTGGGGCCGCCTCGGTGATGTCGGGTCAACTGGAAGTTGACGGGACATCACCGGATCGCATAGGTCACAAAGCCCCAGTGGTCACGGGATCTGGATAAGCAGACCGCAATAGCGCCGCTCAGAGGCAGAATGTACTACACAAGGTATTAAGCCTTCTCTATGAGCTTTACATCAATGTGTGGCCACTAAACTGAGTAGTGGACCACCTCTTTAAGAAAGTAACAGTGAGGTTTCGTCTTTTTTGAAGAATGTCTGTGTGTTGAATTATTGTGCACACAGTGTAGAGAAGAGACATTTACTTTACATTACAGGAACTTACCCGGTGACATCTGCAGACAATCTCTTTGCCATCAACAGAGGCATCTATCAGGTATGACACATAAACCAGAAATACTCGTGATCCAATAGTGCTGCAGCGGATGTACAAGGGCAAATCCAGCTACATAATGAGAGCACAACACTTATTACCGTACATGGGAATTTATACAAAATACAGTAGTAGTTAAGTTACCAAGCTGGAATATTACATTGCGTTCAGTTCTATCAGTATAACGCAATATTGAGAGCTGTATATGTGTTGAATACAAAGCAGAAAATATATGATAGAAATTATAAATATTAAGACCACTGGAAACCGATATCAATTGATCATATAGAGCACAGTGCCTCCTAGTGGTGAAAGCAGAAACGTAGCACAATACGACATATGTTAGGCCCCTTTCACACTGCGTTCTTCCCCACGTTCAGTGGTTCTGTCGGGGCTGATGTTTGAACCCCTTCCCACTCCACAAAACAGGATTCAGGTGTATGCGCAGAGGGAGCCATTGACTAGACTGGTTCAGATGGAGTCATCACGTGCCCTGTGGTGTGTCATTTTTGGTCGTATACAAGTATTGGAGGCAGACACCCAGGTGTAGTATAGTCTGTTATACTTACCTGTTAATCTCCAATAGACATACACGGCACAAATGGTGCACTACAGAGCACATGGTGACTCTATCTGCATCATTACAGTCAATGGCCAGGGCGGTGCATACGCCTGAATCCTGTTTTGCTGGTGGGGTTCTGAAATAAGCCCTGATGAGACCACTGAATGTGGGGAAGAACACAGTGTGAAAGGGGCCCAAGTGATAACAGTCATATCCATGTGTGGTGTGTGCGGATTTTACCAGTACAGTCAGTAATATACATTATCTGGATCCAAGCTTTGTTGTATTAATACACATCAGAGCCAAGTTACAATAAAGCTGCACTATATATATATGTATTCTGTAGGGATTGATGATAGTTACTAAGCCTTTTATAAAAACATTGAACTGTACACAGTAACCATGTGCCCACAATCCCTGTATAAATACGTGTGCTGTATTGCATCAGTATATAGCAGAGACGGATCCATATTTGCCTTCCTGTTACAGAGCGGCATGTTCAGTAGACCATTATGTCCGCGGCACACAATGGCTCGGCACTCATTAGTAAGGTCAGGCCGCCACCTTTTCTCCGGGTTGCAGGTTTCCTATGGGGATGTCAGTGAGCAGAGCCGGACTTGAGTCATTGCACATTTCTGTTCCCTGGAGCGTGACCAGAGTCTTCTGGGTGAGATTGGCGTCCTGCCCTGTGAGAGACATTGTATTCCTGGGTTACTGCACAAAACAGACTGCGCTGAGGGGTCAGATAAGGTGACAGAGCGGCAGTAATGGAGCTGCATTGCCACGACTCAATCATTATTTAAAGGGAGTGTATCATCAGAAAATTAAAGCAGGTTTTTGTGTTTTGTGTTGTGTGTGTTTTTAAATAACATTTTTGCAGTTTGTTTGTTATTTTTAAAATCTTGCAATTTTTATACTTGTCTCTTGGGATTTGTTAGAGTCATACCTCTTGTTCCTTCAGGACGAGTTTTCAGCAGACCCCTCCTCATCAAAGGCAGGATTACAATGACAGGAAACACCTATATACCAATCTGATAATTCAGGATCCTCCAATCACACAATAGGCGATGTCACAACTCGCTCCTCCCATCACAATGACCTCTGCACATTAGACACTTTAAAGGGAAGGTGTCGCGGTTTTTTATTTTTGTATTAAAAATAGTGATTATGAAATCAAGTATTTCTAATACAAAATGAAAATCGCAGCTTATTTAGTTTTTATGTAATTCTTATTTTACTGGAGGCACTGGGGGCTGCCATGCTGGATTTGCCGTGTGTGTAACGACAGTAACTCCTTCCTTTATGGCAGCCCCTGTGCATAGACTCTGATAGTCGGGCTCCGACCCCATGAAGTACGTTACAGTGGGCGTCTGCTGTGACCTGGACGCGCCCCCTGGGCTGTCCAGAACACAACAGAGGGAGGAGACCAGCGCCATCATTGTGGAGCTCACAGCGTGTGCTGTTTGCTCCACTTTACCCCTGTCACCCGCCGGGATGTGTGAGTACGGGCCGCCTCCCCTCCCCTCCCCCGTTACCGTCTCCGATGACATCCCATCCCTCCGTTCTCCCCAGCCCCTGCCCTGCCTCAGCTACTGCCGCCGCCCCTCCCCCCCGCCGTTACCGTCTCCAAAGACACCCCCCTCCCTCCGTTCTCCCAAGTCCCCACTCTGCCCGCTGCCGCAGCTCCCCCAGCTCTGCCCGCCGCTGCTGTGTGTGTGTGTGTGTGTGTGTGTCACAAGGTCCCCATCAGGGGTAATTATGTGTGTGTGTCTGCACTTGCGATGCTGTGCAGTGAGCTTCCAGGACCTGCGAGAGGATCACATGGGAAGCATGTGATATCTCCGGATGTTGTGAGTGTGTGTGCGCGTGCGATTGTACAGGTATGTGCGATATCGTGAGTGTGTATGAGCGTATGCGATCGGATGTGTGAGTGTATGCGATCGGATGTGTGAGTGTAAGCGATCGGATGTGTGAAATGTCGGTCGGACGCAGGGGAGGATGGCATGCAGCACAGCTGCCTGGAGCGCCTACCGGAGGTCACAGGGAGGAATGATGTGAAAGGTGTGTGTGTGTGTGTGTGTGTGTGTGTGGCACAAGGTCCCCATCAGGGGTGATTGTGTGTGTGTGTGTGTGGCACAAGGTCCCCATCAGGTATGATTGTGTGTGTGTGGCACAAGGTCCCCATCAGGGGTGATTGTGTGTGTGTGTGTACGCGCGCACCACTGCATGTGAGTACCTGTGTGTGTACCGGTGATACTGTCTGCAGGGTTGTGTATCTAATCCAATCGTGTAATACTGTCTGCTGAGCTATGCATCTAATCCTATCCTGTGTGATACTGTCTGCTGAGCCGTGTATCTAATCCTATCGTGTAATACTGTCTGCTCAGCTGTGTATCTAATCCTATCCTGTGTGATGTCTGCAAAGCTGTGTATCTAATCCTCTGCTGTGTGATATGGTCTGCACGGCTGTGTGTCTAATCCTCTCCTGTCTGATACTGTCTGCTGAGCTGTGTATCTAATCCTGTCGTGTGATACTGTCTGCTGAGCTGTGTATCTAATCCTCTCCTGTCTGATACTGTCTGCTGAGCCGTGTATCTAATCCTCTCCTGTGTGATACTGTCTGTACAGCTGTGTATCTAATCCTATCCTGTGTGATACCGTCTGCTGAGCTGTGTAACTAATGCTATCCTGTCTGATACTGTCTGCTGAGCCGTGTATCTAATCCTCTCCTGTGTGATACTGTCTGTACAGCTGTGTAACTAATGCTATCCTGTGTGATACTGGCTGCTGAGCTGTGTATCTAATCCTCTCCTGTCTGATACTGTCTGCTGAGCGGTGTATCTAATCCTCTCCTGTCTGATACTGTCTTCTGAGCCGTGTATCTAATCCTCTCCTGTGTGATACTGTCAGCACAGCTGTGTATTTAATCCTATCCTGTGATACTGTCTGCTGAGCTGTGTATCTAATCCTATCCTGTGTGATACTGTCTGCTGAGACGTGTATCTAATCCTGTCCTGTGTGATACTGTCTGCTGAGCCCTGTATTTAATCCTGTCCTGTGTGATACTGTCTGCTGAGCCGTGTATCTAATCCTGTCCTGTGTGATGCTGTCTGCTGAGCGGTGTATCTAATCCTCTCCTGTCTGATACTGTCTTCTGAGCCGTGTATCTAATCCTCTCCTGTGTGATACTGTCAGCACAGCTGTGTATTTAATCCTATCCTGTGATACTGTCTGCTGAGCTGTGTATCTAATCCTATCCTGTGTGATACTGTCTGCTGAGACGTTTATCTAATCCTGTCCTGTGTGATACTGTCTGCTGAGCCATGTATCTAATCCTATCCTGTGTGATACTGTCTGCTGAGCTGTGTATCTAATCCTATCCTGTGTGATTCTGTCTGCAGAGCCGTGTATCTAATCCTATCCTGTGTGAAACTGTCTGCTGAGCAGTGTATCTAATCCTCTCCTGTCTGATACTGTCTGCTGAGCCATGTATCTAATCCTATCCTGTGTGATACTGTCTGCTGAGCCGTGTATCCAATCCTATCATGTCATACTGTCTGCTGAGCTGTGTATCTAATCATGTTCGGTGTGATACTGTCTTCTTAGCCGTGTATCTATTACTCCTGTGTGATACTATCTGCTGAGCCGTGTATCTAATCCTCTCCTGTGTGATACTGTCTGCACAGCTGTGTATCTAATCCTATCCTGTGATACTGTCTGCTGAGCCGTGTATCTAATCCTGTCCTGTGTGATGCTGTCTGCTGAGCCGTGTATCTAATCCTCTCCTGTGTGATACTGTCTGCTGAGCTGTGTATCTAATCCTATCCTTTG
The DNA here is from genome assembly GCF_048569485.1 of Anomaloglossus baeobatrachus. NCBI lineage: Eukaryota > Metazoa > Chordata > Amphibia > Anura > Aromobatidae > Anomaloglossus > Anomaloglossus baeobatrachus. Next base: position 154,323,085 of record NC_134353.1, read on the forward strand.
TGATTCTGTCTGCTAAGCCGTGTATCTAATCCTGTCCTGTGTGATACTGTCTGCTGAGCCCTGTATTTAATCCTGTCCTGTGTGATACTGTCTGCTGAGCCGTGTATCTAATCCTGTCCTGTGTGATGCTGTCTGCTGAGCCGTGTATCTAATCCTATCCTCTGATACTGTCTGCTGAGCTGTGTATCTAATCCTCTCCTGTGTGATACTGTCTGCACAGCTGTGTATCTAATCCTATCCTGTGTGATACTGTCTGCAGAGCCGTGTATCTAATCCTATCCTGTGTGATACTCCTGCTGTCCTTGGTGACACTTTAGACATTTCTGGTCACCAGGAAAATGGCTGTGCATTGTGTCCCTACCTGTCATTTTCTGTTATCTGTTCTAAACACTCAGATTGGGAGTGGGGAGGCGTGCCATCACACACAGGAGAGCAGACTCCGCCCACTTTACGGCAGGCTGTAATCTGAGCTTTTTATACAGTGGAAATTCAGTAGGAGTTCAGAAGCTGCTCCCCCTAGTGTTTAACAGTGGAAAATATCAAACTTTATTTTTTTTTTTTATATATTTTGCACAATTAAAAAAAAAAAAAAAAAAACAAAAAAACAAAACAAAACAAAAACATTTAAACAAAACATTTAAACATTACTTTACATTTTTTTCAGTTATTTTTTTTTTTTTTGACGATACCTTCCCTTTAACCCCTTCACGACCATGGACGGATCTTTCCGTCATGGATCGTGTCCCGGTAAGCCCCGCCCCCTGCCGCGGGCAGGCGGCGTGGATCGGCACACATATCAGCTGTTTTCAACAGCTGACATGTGTGCCTACATGTTCCGAGTGGAATCGCATTCCACCCGGAACATTAACCCCTTAGATCTCTCTACCAAAGTCTGGCAGCGAGATCTATATGCGCGCGGCCATGTTTTTTACTTACCGCCGCCCCCTCCGGACGTCACGTGAGTGATCACGTGACGTTCGGTGGTTGCCATCGCAGCACAGGGTCATGTGATGACGCCTGCTGCTACGAAGTTTCACTTTCGTTTTTCCTCGGCACGGAGCAGAGGAAAAAAGAAAGTGACTATTTCTGCTGTTTACAGCGGTATAGCTGTGATCAGCAGATAGCGATCAGCAATCGGATTGCTGATCGCTATAGCCCCCTAGGGGGACTAGTAAAATAAAATAAAAAAAGTAAAAAAAAAGTTTTAAAAAATAAAAAAAAACAAAACAAAAACCTAAAAAGTTCAAATCACCCCCCTTTCCCCCCATTGAAAATTAAAGGGTTAAAAAATAAATAAAATATACACATATTTGGTATCGCCGCGTTCAGAAATGCCCGATCAAAATATAAAATCAATTAATCTGATTGGAATTTTTTTGCCACTACGCCGTTTACCAAATGCCAAAATTACGTTTTTTTGGTCGCCGCAAGTTTTACGCAAAATGCAATAACAGGCGATCAAAACGTAGCATCTGCGCAAAAATGCTACCATTAGAAACATCAGCTCGAGACGCAAAAAATAAGCCGTCACTGAGCCATAGATCCCAAAAAATGAGAACTCTACGTGTTTCGGAAAATGGCGCAAAACGTACGCCACTTTTATTGGACAACCTTGTGAATTTTTATTAACCCCTTAGATACAAGTAAATCTATACATGTTTGGTGTCTACAAACTCGCACCGACCTCAGGCATCATACCCACACATCAGTTTTACCATATAGTGAACACCGTGAATAAAACATCCCAAAAACTATTGTGCCATCACACTTTTTTTGCAATTTTTCCACACTTGGAATTTTTTTGCTGCTTTCCAGTACACCATATGGTAAAACTTATGGTTTCATTTAAAAGTACAACTTGTCCCGCAAAAAACAAGCCCTCAAATGGCAAGATTGATGGAAAAATAAAAAAGTTACGGCTCTCGGAAGAAGGGGAGCAAAAAACAAAAACGGAAAGTGCCCCGGGGCTGAAGGGGTTAATACAACATACAGGGGTGGGCTCCAAACACTGTGGCTAATGTACATGTATTTCCTGAAGCAGCAGGACTCGAAAAACACCGAGTTACCATTGTGAAAACGGCAAGATTTCTATTTTAATATAGATTGTGATATGTAAAAAAAAAAATAAAAAAAAATAATTGCCATTTAAAAAAGAAAAAACAAAAAACCCCAAAACATATAACACAAAAACCTTGTTTTAAGAAGAAAGAGAATTTTGTTTACTTACCGTAAATTCTTTTTCTTATAGTTCCGTATTGGGAGACCCAGACATTGGTGTATAGCTTCTGCCTCCGGAGGACACACAAAGTACTACACTAAAAAGTGTAGCTCCTCCCTCTGAGCTTATACACCCCCTGGAGAACCAGATCTAGCCAGTTTAGTGCACAAGCTGAAGGAGAATAGCCACCCACAAGTAAAAACAGAGCAAGAACCGGAACAACCGGAGTCTCTGTCTACGACAACAGCCGGTGATAACACGCGGAACAAGAACTGCCAACAGGCAACAGGGAGGGAGCTGGGTCTCCCAATACGGAACTATAAGAAAAAGAATTTACGGTAAGTAAACAAAATTCTCTTTTTCTTTATCGTTCCTATGGGAGACCCAGACATTGGGACGTCTCAAAGCAGTCCATGGGTGGGAATAAACAGAAAAACTGAGAAGTAGGCGGAGCCTAACTTCACAAGTGGGCGACAGCCGCCTGAAGCATGCGTCTGCCCAAGCTCGCATCTGCCGAAGCATGAGCATGCACTTGGTAGTGCTTTGAAAAGGTATGCAGGCTAGTCCAAGTGGCAGCCTGACAGACTTGCTGAGCCATAGCCTGGTGCCTGAAAGCCCAAGAGGCACCGACAGCTCTGGTCGAGTGTGCCTTGATCCCCGGCAGGGGAGGCACCAGAGAACACAGATAGGCCTTCGAAATGATGGACCTGATCCAACGGGCTAAGGTCGGCTTAGAAGCAGAGAGGCCCTTACGCCGACCTGTGGTTAGCACAAAAAGAGAGGTGCACCGCCTAAGAGCAGCGGTGCGAGACACATAGATCCGGAGCGCCCGCACCAGATCCAGAGTATGCAACGCTTTTTCAAAGCGATGAACAGGAGCCGGACAAAAGGACGGTAGGGTAATGTCCTGGTTAAGGTGGAAAGGAGAGACCACCTTAGGAAGAAAGTCTGGAGTCGGACGGAGAACTACCTTGTCTTGATGAAAAACCAAAAAAGGTGACTCCGAAGAGAGCGCAGCCAAATCAGAGACTCTTCTGAGGGAAGTTATGGCCACTAGAAAGACCACTTTCTGTGAAAGACGAAACAAAGAAACCTCCCTAAGAGGCTCAAAGGGGGGTTTCTGCAAAACCGTGAGAACCAAATTGAGGTCCCAGGGATCCAAGGGTCGCCGGTAAGGCGGAATGATGTGAGACGCGCCTTGCAAGAAGGTGCGGATCTGAGCCAGCCGGGCGAGACGCCGCTGGAACAGCACTGACAGAGCTGAGAATTGTCCCTTGAGAGAGTTGAGGGACAGTCCCAGCTGCAGACCGGACTGTAGAAAGGAAAGAAGGGTCGGCAAGGAAAAAGGCCAAGGAGGATGGCCGGAAGAGCGACACCAGGACAGGAAAATCTTCCAAGTCCTGTGATAGATCTTGGCAGAGGAAGACTTACGGGCCCGAGTCATAGTGGAGATGACTTCAGGAGGAATACCAGAAGCCGTCAAGATCCAGGACTCAAGAGCCACGCCGTCAATCTGAGAGCCGCAGAATTCTGGCGGAAAAACGGACCTTGTGAGAGAAGGTCTGGACGGTCCGGAAGATGCCACGGCACCTCTACGGACAGAAGGAGCAGGTCTGGGTACCAAGCTCGCCTGGGCCAGTCCGGAGCAATGAGAATGACTCGACGGCCCTCCAGTCTGATCTTGCGCAGAACTCTGGGCAAGAGCGCTAGAGGGGGAAACACGTAGGACAGACGAAACTGGGACCAGTCTTGAACCAGAGCGTCCGCGGCGAATGCCTGAGGATCGTGGGAGCGAGCCACGTAAACCGGAACCTTGTTGTTGTGACGGGATGCCATTAGGTCCACGTCCGGAGTGCCCCACTTGCGGCAGATTGACTGAAACACTGCCGGATGCAGGGACCACTCGCCGCCGTCCACGGTTTGACGGCTGAGATAATCTGCCTCCCAGTTTTCCACGCCTGGGATGTGGACTGCGGATATGGTGGACTTGGAGTCCTCCGCCCATTGAAGGATGCGTTGGACCTCCAACATTGCCAGGCGGCTGCGTGTCCCGCCTTGGTGATTGATGTAGGCAACTGCTGTCGCGTTGTCTGACTGGACTCTGATGTGCTTGCCCGCCAACAGGTGGTGAAAGGCTAGGAGAGCTAGAAGCACAGCTCAGGTTTCCAGCACATTGATTGAAAGGGCTGACTCGGACGGAGTCCAAGTGCCCTGCGCTCGGTGGTGGAGATATACCGCTCCCCAGCTGGACAGACTGGCATCCGTGGTGAGAATCACCCAGGACGGGGTCAGGAAGGAGCGCCCCTGAGACAGAGAGAGGGGCCGAAGCCACCACTGAAGAGAGCTCCTGGTCTGTTGCGACAGAGCCACTAACCTGTGCAAGGAGGAAGGCCGCTTGTCCCAACAGCGGAGAATGTCCAGCTGCAGTGAACGCAGATGGAACTGGGCAAAGGGAACAGCCTCCATTGACGCCACCATCTGACCCAGCACCTGCATCAGGTGCCTGATGGAATAACGGCGGGGCCTCAGCAGAGCGCGGACCGCCAGTTGGAGGGACTGCTGTTTGACTGAGGGCAACTTCACAAGTGCCGGCAGAGTCTCGAACTGCATCCCTAGGTACGCGAGACTCTGGGTCGGAGTCAGAGTGGATTTGGGCAGATTGACAATCCACCCGAATTGGGCTAGAGTGGCAAGAGTGAGCGAGACACTCCGCTGACAGTCTGCGCTGGATGAAGCCTTGACTAGAAGGTCGTCCAGGTAAGGAATCACTGACAACCCCTGTAGGTGCAGAACCGCAACCACTGCTGCCATGACCTTGGTGAATACTCGAGGGGCCGTGGCTAACCCGAAGGGGAGAGCCACAAATTGGAAATGTTCCTCTCCGATTGCAAAACGTAGCCAACGCTGGTGAGAAACTGCAATTGGCACATGCAGATAGGCATCTCTGATGTCGATGGATGCCAGGAAATCTCCTTGGGTCATTGAGGCAATAACTGATCGCAGAGACTCCATGCGAAAATGCCGCACCTGAACATGCTTGTTGAGAAGCTTGAGATCCAGGATGGGCCGGAAGGAACCGTCCTTTTTGGGGACTAGGAAGAAATTTGAGTAGAAACGTCTGAACTGTTCCCGGGCGGGAACCGGTACAATTACTCCGTTGGCCTGCAGGGATGCCACGGCCTGAGAGAAGGCGGCGGCCTTGGAGCAGGGGGAAGTTGACAGAAAAAATCTGTTTGGCGGTCTGGAAGAGAATTCTATCCTGTAGCCGTGGGAGATGATATCCCGCACCCACTGATCGGAGACGTGTTGAATCCACACGTCGCCAAAGTGGGAGAGCCTGCCACCGACTAAGGACGTTGCTGGCGCAAACAGATAGTCAAGAGGAGGCTGCCTTAATGGCAGCAGCACTTGCAGTCTTCTGTGGACGCGCTTTTGTGCGCCAGCTGGATTTTTGGTCCTTGGCAATGTTAGTGGACGAGGCCGAGGGCTTATAGGACGACCAGTTGGAGGAACGAAAGGAACGAAACCTTGACTGATTCCTACCCTGGACAGGTTTCCTGGTTTTGGTTTGTGGCATGGAAGTACTCTTCCCGCCAGTAGCTTCCTTAATAATTTCGCTTCCTTAATTTCATCCAGGTGTTCACCGAACAGCCAGGACCCAGCAAAAGGGAGCCCCGCAAGGTACTTCTTAGAAGAAGAATCTGCCTTCCACTCTCGAACCCACAAGGTCCTGCGGATGGTGAGGGAATAAGCCGAAGCCACCGCAGTGCGGTGAGAAGCCTCCAGCATGGCAGACATGGCATAGGATGAAAAAGCCGAAGCTTGGGAAGTTAAGGCAACCATCTCAGGCATAGATTCCTTAGTGAGGGAATGCATCTCCTCCAGAGAAGCAGAGATGGCTTTGAGAGCCCACACTGCTGCAAAAGTCGGGGAGAACGAGGCCCCTGCCGCCTCAAATACAGATTTGGCCAGAAGGTCAACCTGGCGGTCTGTGGAATCCTTAAGCGAGGTGCCATCAGCCACTGATACAACGGTCCGGGCTGAGAGTCTAGACACCGGGGGGTCTACCTTTGGTGAATGAGCCCACTCCTTGACCACCTCAGGTGGAAAGGGAAAACGGTCATCAGAACCACGCTTTGGGAAGCGTTTGTCAGGGCAGGCCCTGGGCTTGGTCACAGCGGCCTGAAAACTGGAGTGGTTAAAGAACACACTCTTCGTCCTCTTAGGCGAGGTAAACTGGTGCTTTTCTGCCAGAGAGGGTTGTTCCTCTGATACTGGCGGATTGAGATCCAGTACAGAATTAATGGACGCAATCAAATCACTAACATCCGAGTCACTGTCGGACAGACCAATGGGGCACATGGAGGTAGTCTCCGAGCCCCCAGTAAAAGGCATCCTCCTCATCCTGCGAGTCAGCTTCTGAAACCGAGCCGCGGGACGAAGGAGAGGGAGCCCTGCGTCTCTTATTAGAAGGACGGGGCCTGGGACCAGATGATGAATCCTCTGGAAGCTCCGGTCCTGAGAGAGACCTAGCAGCAGAGGCACCCTGCGACGGGGGCTGATGCATGCTCAGCAGTCCTGGACAGATGTCCCATGGAGTCAGCAAAAGACTGGGAGATAGACCTGGTTAAGGATTCTACCCAAGCCAGGGGGTCAGCCACAGGAGCCGGAGCAGCCTGAGAGACCACTGGGGGTGCGATTTCAGGCTGAGGCATCGTCAGGTTAGAGCAGGCATCACAATGTGGATAGGTGCTCGGTTCCGGCAGCAGGAGCTTACATGCAGTGCATACTGAAAACAGCTTTGGAGCCTTGCTCCTCGTGTGAGACATGCTGCTGGAGTGAGGGCTCTGCCAGAATGACCCCCAGAGAGTATATACAGAAGGTCCACAACCAGAGGTTGTGGCTTACCAGACCGCTTGTTGTGTGCCCTCCAGATCCCGAAGTCCGGACTCCCAAGCACCTCAGCAGGGATGTTGCAGACCAGTGGTGATCGCAGGGAAAAACGCTGAGAAAATGGCCACCGGAGTGAAGAGAGGGGGCGGGACTCACTCTGAGAGCGGGATCTGGAGGGCCAAAGAGATTCACAGGGGAGGAGACATGTACTCAGTGAGGAGTGTCTCTCCCCTTTGTAGAACGGCCGCTGGGCGGAGCCTCGCTGTCCCTCTGCATGAATGACATCCGAGGGCAGTGAAACCGAAAGTAGGCCTCCGGCGAAGCCGGGGCCTAAATTTGAGCGGTGCGGCCGGTGCGCAGGCACCATCGGCGCGGTTCTCAGGCGACAGCCAGAGAACCCGCCGGAAATGTCATAAAAATCACTCAGCACACTCTCCCACAACAATAAAGTACAAGGGACCCCCATATATAAACGTCTCAGGTACTTAGCTTGCTGAGACGCAGGGTAGCCAGTCCCTGGGGATGAGTGCTCTGGTCCAGCAGAATCCTGAAGGGCTGCGGATGGAGACCGGTCTCATGCCAAGCATGGAGAACCGTGCTGGCTCCCACTTCAAGCCAGAGCCCCGGAGTGATGGTGAAGGAGCACGGCATGTAAGGCTCCAGCCTTGTAAATCAACCTTAACAGCACCGCCGACACAGTGGGGTGAGAAGGGACATGCCGGGGGTCCAGGCTTGGACCCGCTTTTCTTCAAACTCTTTCCAAAAAATGAAAAATCAGATGAGAATGCATGTGTGGATGTGACCTCCTGAACACAAAGCGATAAACTGGCTAGATCTGGTTCTCCAGGGGGTGTATAAGCTCAGAGGGAGGAGCTACACTTTTGAGTGTAGTACTTTGTGTGTCCTCCGGAGGCAGAAGCTATACACCAATGTCTGGGTCTCCCATAGGAACGATAAAGAAAGGTCATTTTCTGACGATAGCTTCCCATCAAAATAGGTGCTACCATTAATAAAAAGGGTGAGCATTAGCACGTGCTGGTTGTAATACATGCAACCAGATATAAACCTCAGGGAAAGATCATACTTAACCCAGTTTACACACTGCAAATATGTTTTGGTTTTTTTTTTGGTTTGTTTTTGGGGTTTTTATTTTTTTTAAACCCAAACCAGGATTAGATCAAGAAACAGGTTCAAGCACTTTGTTGGTTTTGTTTATGAATAAAAAAAATAAAATAAAATACACAAAAACGTGAATCTACACTGTACAAACATGGCTTTAGCTCAAAAGAGCACATAAAAAAAAAATCCCTGTACATAGAAACAACAAAGACTGATTGTGGAGTGTACAGGTTAGTATTCCACTTGTAGTACTTTTTTCATTGCTTTTTCTGTATATTATCTTTTATGATAAAGACATGGGGAAGTTTCTGACGTATGTGATTGGATTCCTGCAAACAGCATTGAGACGTATGGAACAAACGCAACAAATCCGCTGAGTGTGAACAGAACTATTAAAAAAAATTTAAGCTGAATACCTGGCTTAAGTCCCGCCGTGAGCTTCACGTCTCTGATGAGCGTGTCCTCCTGAGACTGTATAGTAATCATCAAGCAGTACATCTCATTGTTTAGCGCTGGCGGCTCGTGGCGCAGTTGCACTGAAACCTTAGGTACTCTGGAAATAATCCTGAAAAGCAAAAATATACCAATCTTCATTCCTTACTAGAAAGTCCGATCAATACAGGATATTCTACATCACTTCTCTCTTACATGGTGCTGGCCTGGATTATGATGCCATCCCAGTGCACTTCAGCATCAGGTAGCTTTGGTCTCCGTTTAAAGGAGCGAGAGGCCTGGACGGCCTCCTGAGCGGAGGCTGCATCTCCCCCGCCTCCCCTCCATTTCAGAATGACACAGCGGCCGGACTCACTGCCCAGGACTAGATCTACTGAGGTTATCTGAAAAGTGGAAAAGATATTCATTCCCTTAACAGGTCTCATTTTGAAATGTATTTTATTTTTTTACTTCTGGAGGCAATTGTATCGGACTACAGGGGGTAAATACAAGTCACAATTGTCACATTTATTATTGATAAATCACATAAAAACCAATAAAATAAACTTGTGTTTGTGGGCGTAATGTGAAAAAATGTGGAAAAGTTCAAGGGGTATGAATATTTTTTCAAGGCACTGGCGATTGCAGACCAGACTTCAGAAGTGTTTTTGTTATACATTTTGAAATGGGTTGTACCTAGTATACAAGTTATCCCCATCAGTACGATAGGGGATAACTAGTGATGGGCAGGCACCGCCATGCTCGGGTGCAGAGTATTTGTAATGAGCAGTCGAATGGGCTTGACTTGTGTACCAAGTATAATGGAGGCCTATGGGGAACTAAAGCATTTTTCCACATTTTCTGGAGAAGAAGGGAATTTTGTTACTTACCGTAAATTCCTTTTCTTCTAGCTCTTATTGGGAGACCCAGACGATTGGGGTATAGCTACTGCCCTCTGGAGGCCACACAAAGCACTACATTAAAAGTGCAAGGCCCCTCCCCCTCTGGCTATACCCCCCCGTGGTATCACGGGTTCTCCAGTTTTAGTGCCAAAGCAAGAAGGAGGAAGCCAATAACTGGTTTAAACAAATTAACTCCGAATAACATCGGAGAACTGACAAACCGTTCAACATGAACAACATGTGTACCCGCAAACAACAAAAAACATCCCGAAGGACAACAGGGCGGGTGCTGGGTCTCCCAATAAGAGCTAGAAGAAAAGGAATTTACGGTAAGTAACAAAATTCCCTTCTTCTTCAGCGCTCTATTGGGAGACCCAGACGATTGGGACGTCCAAAAGCTGTCCCTGGGTGGGTAAATAAATACCTCATGTTAGAGCTGCAAAACAGCCCTCCCCTACGGGGGTGTCACTGCCGCCTGCAGGACTCTTCTACCTAAGCTGGCATCCGCCGAAGCATAGGTATGCACCTGATAATGCTTGGTGAAAGTGTGCAGACTGGACCAGGTAGCTGCCTGGCACACCTGTTGAGCCGAAGCCTGGTGACGTAATGCCCAGGACGCACCCACGGCTCTGGTTGAGTGGGCTTTTAGCCCTGAAGGAACCGGAAGCCCCGCAGAACGGTAGGCCTCTAGAATTGGTTCTTTGATCCATCGAGCCAGGGTGGCTTTAGAAGCCTGCAACCCCTTGCGCGGACCAGCGACAAGGACGAAAAGTGCATCGGCACGGCGTATGGGCGCCGTGCGGGAAATGTAGATTCTGAGTGCTCTCACCAGATCTAGCAAACGTAAGGCCTTTTCATACCGGTGAACCGGATGAGGGCAAAAAGAAGGCAAGGAAATATCCTGATTAAGATGAAAAGAGGATACGACCTTAGGGAGAAACTCCGGAATGGGGCGCAGCACAACCTTGTCCTGGTGGAACACCAGGAAGGGAGCCTTAGATGACAGAGCTGCCAGCTCAGACACTCGCCGAAGCGATGTGATTGCAACAAGAAACGCCACTTTCTGCGACAGCCGAGAAAAGGAAACTTCCTTCAGAGGCTCGAAGGGCGGTTTCTGGAGAGCAACTAGTACCCTGTTCAGATCCCATGGATCTAACGGTCGCTTGTACGGGGGCACAATATGACAGACCCCCTGCAGGAACGTGCGCACCTTAGGAAGACGTGCTAGACGCTTCTGAAAAAACACGGATAGTGCCGAAACTTGCCCTTTAAGGGAGCTGAGCGACAAGCCCTTTTCTAACCCCGATTGCAGGAAGGAAAGAAACTTGGGCAATGCAAATGGCCAGGGAGACACTCCCTGAGCAGAGCACCAGGACAAGAAAATCTTCCACGTTCTGTGGTAGATCTTAGCCGAATTCGACTTTCTAGCTTGTCTCATTGTGGCAATGACTCCCTGAGATAATCCAGCAGATGCTAGGATCCAGGACTCAATGGCCACACAGTCAGGTTCAGGGCCGCAGAATTCTGATGGAAAAACGGCCCTTGGGACAGTAAGTCTGGTCGGTCTGGCAGTGACCACGGTCGACCGATCGTGAGATGCCACAGATCCGGATACCACGACCTCCTCGGCCAGTCTGGAGCGACGAGTATGACGCGGCTGCACTCGGATCTGATCTTGCGTAGCACTCTGGGCAAGAGCGCCAGAGGCGGAAACACGTATGGGAGCTGAAACTGCGACCAATCTTGAACCAAGGCGTCTGCCGCCAGAGCTCTTTGATCGCGCGACCTCGCCATGAATGCCGGGACCTTGTTGTTGTGCCGGGATGCCATTAGGTCGACGTCCGGCACTCCCCAGCGGCGACAGATTTCCTGAAACACGTCCGGGTGAAGGGACCATTCCCCTGCGTCCATGCCCTGGCGACTGAGGAAGTCTGCTTCCCAGTTTTCTACGCCTGGGATGTGAACCGCGGATATGGTGGATGCTCTGTCCTCCACCCACATTAGAATGCGCCGGACTTCTTGGAAGGCTTGCCGACTGCGCGTCCCTCCTTGGTGGTTGATGTATGCCACCGCTGTGGAGTTGTCCGATTGGATTCGGATCTGCTTTCCTTCCAGCCACTGTTGGAAGGCCAGTAGAGCAAGATACACTGCTCTGATCTCCAGAACATTGATCTGAAGGGTGGACTCCTGCGGAGTCCACGTCCCCTGAGCCCTGTGGTGGAGAAATACTGCTCCCCACCCTGACAGACTCGCATCTGTCGTGACTACTGCCCAGGATGGAGGCAGGAAGGATCTTCCCTGAGACAATGAAGTGGGAAGGAGCCACCATTGTAGAGAGTCTTTGGCCGTCTGGGAAAGCGAGACTTTCCTGTCCAGGGACGTTGACTTCCCGTCCCATTGGCGGAGAATGTCCCATTGAAGTGGGCGCAGATGAAACTGCGCAAAGGGAACTGCTTCCATGGCTGCCACCATCTTCCCTAGGAAATGCATGAGGCGCCGCAAGGGATGCAACTGGCCCTGCAGGAGAGATTGCACCCCTGTCTGTAGTGACCGCTGCTTGTCCAGCGGAAGCTTCACTATCGCTGCTAGAGTATGAAACTCCATGCCAAGATACGTTAGTGACTGAGTCGGTGATAGGATCGACTTTGGAAAGTTGATGATCCATCCGAAAGACTGTAGAGTCTCCAGCGTAGCATTCAGGCTGAGTTGGCATGCCTCCTGAGAGGGAGCTTTGACCAATAAGTCGTCTAGGTAAGGAATCACCGAGTGTCCCTGAGAGTGCAAGACTGCTACCACCGCCGCCATGATCTTGGTGAAGACCCGTGGGGCTGTCGCCAGACCAAATGGAAGAGCTACGAACTGAAAATGGTCGTCTCCTATCACAAATCGTAGAAAACGTTGATGTTCTGCAGCAATTGGCACGTGGAGATAAGCATCTTTGATGTCTATTGAGGCAAGGAAGTCTCCTCTGGACATTGAGGCAATGACAGAGCGGAGGGTTTCCATCCGGAACCTCCTGGCGTGCACATGTTTGTTGAGCCGTTTTAGGTCCAGAACAGGACGGAACGAGCCGTCCTTTTTTGGAACCACAAAGAGATTGGAGTAAAACCCTTGCCCTTGTTCCTGAGGAGGGACTGGGATAACCACTCCTTCCGCTTTTAGGGAATCCACCGCCTGCAGCAGAGCATCTGCTCGGTCTGGACGTGGGGAGGTTCTGAAGAACCGAGCTGGAGGACGAGAATTGAACTCGATTCTGTACCCGCGAGACAAAATGTCCGTCACCCACCGGTCTTTGACCTGTGACATCCAAATGCCGGAAAAGCGGGAGAGCCTGCCCCCGACCGGCGATGCGGAGGGGGGGGGCTGGAAGTCATGAGGTAGTCGCTTTGGAAGCGGTACCTCCATTTGCTTTCTTGGGGCGTGCGTGAGTCCGCCACGAATCTGAGTTTCTTTGCGTCCTCTGAGTCCCTTTGGACGAGGTAAATGGTGTCTTGCCCGAACCTCGAAAGGACTGAAACCTCTGCTGCCACTTTTTCTGCTGAGGTTTGGGTGTTCTGGGTTGTGGTAAAGAGGAGTCTTTACCCTTGGACTGCTTAATGATGTCAGCCAATGGCTCGCCAAACAGTCTCTCTCTAGACAAAGGCAAACTGGTTAAACATTTTTTGGAACCAGCATCTGCTTTCCAGTCCTTTAACCACAAGGCTCTGCGCAAAACTACCGAATTGGCGGACGCCATTGAGGTGCGACTGGTAGATTCTAGGACCGCATTGATAGCGTAAGACGCAAACGCCGACATCTGCGTGGTAAGGTGCGCCACTTGCGGCACTGCTGGATGCACGATAGCATCCACTTTTGCTAAGCCAGCTGAAATAGCCTGGAGTGCCCATACGGCTGCGAATGCCGGAGCAAACGACGCGCCGATAGCTTCATAGACAGATTTTAACCAAAGGTCCATCTGTCTGTCATTGGCATCTTTAAGTGAAGCGCCATCCTCCACTGCAACTATGGATCTAGCTGCAAGTTTGGAAATCGGGGGGTCTACCTTTGGACACTGTGTCCAGCGCTTGACCACCTCAGGGGGGAAAGGGAAACGCGTATCTTTAGATCGTTTAGAGAAACGCCTTTCTGGGTGAGCGTCGTGCTTCTGGATTGATTCTCTGAAGTCAGAGTGATCTAACAAAGCACTCAATTTACGCTTAGGATAAAGGAAACGAAACTTTTCCTGCTCCGCAGCCGCCTCTTCTGCTGAAGGGGCTGGGGGAGAAATATCCAACAGCCTATTTATGGCTGAGATAAGGTCGTCTACCATGGCATCCCCATCCGGGGTATCCAGGTTGAGAGGGGTTCCAGGAGTGGATTCCTGATCACTCTCATCAGACACATCACAGGGAGACTGATTGCGCTGAGACCCTGAGCAGTGTGAAGACGTCGAGGGTCTTTCCCAGCGAGCTCGCTTAGGGTGGCTGGGGCCATCATCTGAGTCATAATCCTCGGCCTGTGAAGCCGGGGACCCCCCTGTGGGCTGGATACATTCCAAGTAAGGGGGACCTGAGGACAGAGGCCTCGCCGTGCCCAGAGACTGAGCCCCATGCATAGATTGCAAGGTCTCAAGGATTTTTGCCATAGATACAGACATATTATCTGCAAAAACTGCAAAGTCCGTCCCTGTCACCGGGGCAGAACTTACAAGCGTCTCAGCCTGGGTCGCTACCTCTCCTGACTCCGGCTGGCGAAGCAGCACCGGGTCGGAGCATTGCACACAATGGGGGTCATCAGAGCCTGCTGGTAGATTAGCCCCACATGCAGCACACGCAGTATACACAGCCCTTTTTGCCTTGGCTGCCTTGCGTTTTGAGGATGACATGTTGCTGCTTCCACAGAGCGATCTGGGATATGCAGCCAGAAGCGCACCTCACAGTGCAAGAAATACAATATCTATATATATATGTACCCAGTACACTGACACACAGTGAGGCACTAGAGGGACCAGCACAGAAAAATCGCTTACCGCCCGCTTAAAAAGCGGGTGTGTGGTCCCAGATAGCCCCTAGTCCAGGTCTCCCAGAGCCTTGCGTCCTTCCTCCAGCCAGGCATGCATGTAATGGCTGCCGGCGTCTCAGAGAGGAAGGGGGGCGGGCCCTGGGCGTTCCTGGCCAAGAGCGGGAAGCCTGCTTCCCTCTGTGCATAGTGTGAGGGCTGGAGCATGTAAATCAGGCTCCAGCCCTCGTCGCTGCTTGCGAACAGCGTCTCTCCCCTACCCTGAATGACAGGGTGGGGGCGGGAACGAAACGGAGCAGCCGGCGTCCTAGGCCCAAAAAGCCTGGGACTAAAGTTATAACCGCCGCCGCCGTAAAAGCGCGGACGGCGGATCCCCGGCGCACCACAAGTCACAGCAGCGCCGCCCGGTCCAGAGGGGGTCGGCGCTGCGTTCCCAAACAAACAATCCCCCAGTAATCTGTAGGGACACCAACTCCACGTTGCGGTCCCCGGCGCACTACAACACCCAGCCAGCCCGGAGTGTGTCTGTGCCTGCCGGGGACACAGAGTACCTGTAAGATGCAGGGCCCTGTCCCTGATCGTACTCCTGCTCCGAATCCATCAGGTTCTAATGGGTCTGTGGATGGAGCCCGGCATCAGAGCTGAGAGGCCGGCAGGATCCCACTTCCACAGAGCCCTACAAGGGGATGTGGAAGGAAAACAGCATGTCAGGCTCCAGCCCTGTACCAGCAATAGGTACCTCAACCTTACAACACCATCCAGGGGTGAGAAGGGAGCATGCTGGGGACACTATATGTGTCCTCTTTTCTTCCATCCGAAATAGTCAGCAGCTACTGCTGACTAAAATCTGTGGAGCTATGCATGGAATGTCTGACCTCCTTCGCACACAAAGCTAAAACTGGAGAACCCGTGATACCACGGGGGGGTATAGCCAGAGGGGGAGGGGCCTTGCACTTTTAATGTAGTGCTTTGTGTGGCCTCCAGAGGGCAGTAGCTATACCCCAATCGTCTGGGTCTCCCAATAGAGCGCTGAAGAAATTCTCATTCTCCATCATTATACTCTGTACACGACTTAAGCCCATCTGAGCATCCAACTGTTCATTACGAGCACCCGAGCATGGCAGTGCTCGCTCATCTCTAGGGAGAATGTATCGATCGCTGAGAGTCTGACCACTGGGACCCCCACCAATCCCAAGAAGACCCCTGACTGAATGGATTAGAGGTCGAGTATTCGTGACGCTACTCCACTCATTCTCTGAGATACTACCAAAATAGCAGAACACTGTACTCTATAGCCAATAGAAAATACATGGAGCCAAGTGTGACTACTCGACCTCCACTTCATTCAGATGGAGCTCTGCAGAGTCCCATCCTCAGCAATGTTGATGGTGTCAGCGTTAGAACACCAAGTGATCAATAATTTATCCCTTACCTATCAAAAGAGCATAGCATATACTAGGTGCTGCCTCTGTATGCCTGTTTTTACACATTGACACACATACATTAGTCTGTGTATATAAGTTTTATGCAAAAATGTTGGATACTAGTGGTCTTTTATAGAATTACTAAATATACAACAATTTTGTGGTGTCAACCATAGCAGAAATATGCTCCTGTCTACAGGGGTCATTCATCAAGATTTGCTTTAAATTTACCAGTCTTAATCCAGAGGGCGCTCGCCTAATGAAGTTGGCACAGCTCTTAGATGTCGGAATCAGAAATGTGCTCCGGCCATTGGTCATGTGTACATTTCTCACATGTAATAATAGTGAAGTTGTTGGGGCACTTTCTGCCAAGCTTTATGTAGCTAAGCTCCACCAACTTTTCAAAAAGTTGACAATCAGCAGAATTCACTAAATTTAGTTACTATTATATGCTGTAAAAATCAATCAATTTATTTTTATAGAAAACTAAATAATTACATACACACATATATATATATATATATATATATACACATATACACACACACACACACACACACACACACACACACACACACACACACACACACACATACATACATATACACATTTTTATTTTTTTGTTAAACACAACAAAACTCTTTGGCTCTCACTCACCTCAATCTTCTTACCAACATCTTCAGTTTTAGCAACAAACTTGAATGTGAACTTTCTGGTCTTTCCAGGCACCAGACACATGGTTCCCTGTGCGGACTGCTCCAATATATCACTGGATTTGTACTGTTCTTCCACTACACAGTGCTGATTATATTCCTTGTCAAGAAAACAACATAAATATAGCATGCAAATAATAGCAGTCTTATATGCTCACCTACTATATACGGTAAATGGATTACCAGTAAGTACCGTATTTTTCGGACTATAAGACGCACCGGACTATAAGACGCACCCTTGTTTTAGAGGAGGAAAAAAATAAAAAAAAAAAAAAAAAGAGAATTTTGTTTACTTACCGTAAATTCTTTTTCTTATAGTTCCGTATTGGGAGACGCAGACCATGGGTGTTTAGCTTCTGCCTCCGGAGGACACACAAAGTACTACACTTAAAAGTGTAGCTCCTCCCTCTGAGCTTATACACCCCCTGGTGAGCCAGTCCCAGCCAGTTTAGTGCAAAAGCTGAAGGAGAATAGCCACCCACAAGTAGAACAGAGCAAGAGCCGGAACAACCGGAGACTCTGTCTTGACAACAGCCGGTGATAACACACGGAACAAGAAAATTGCCAACGGGCAACAGGGAGGGAGCTGGGTCTCCCAATACGGAACTATAAGAAAAAGAATTTACGGTAAGTAAACAAAATTCTCTTTTTCTTTATCGTTCCTTTGGGAGACCCAGACCATGGGACGTTCCAAAGCAGTCCCTGGGTGGGAAATAAACAGAAAAACTAAGAAGTAGGCAGAACCTAACTTCACAAGTGGGCGACAGCCGCCTGAAGGATGCGTCTGCCCAAGCTCGCATCTGCCGAAGCATGAGCATGCACTTGGTAGTGCTTCGAGAAGGTATGCAGGCTAGTCCAAGTGGCAGCCTGACAGACTTGTTGAGCCGTAGCCTGGTGCCTAAAAGCCCAAGAGGCACCGACAGCTCTGGTCGAGTGTGCTTTGATCCCCGGCGGGGGAGGCACCTGAGAACACAGATAGGCGTCCGAAATGGTCGATCTAATCCAGCGGGCCAAGGTCGGCTTAGAAGCAGGGAGACCCTTGCGCCGTCCTGTGGTCAGCACAAAAAGAGAGGTGCACCGCCTAAGCGCAGCGGTGCGAGACACATAAATCCGGAGAGCAAGCACCAGATCTAGAGTATGCAGCGCTTTTTCAAAGCGATGAACAGGGGCTGGACAGAAGGAAGGTAAGGAAATGTCCTGGTTAAGGTGGAAGGGCGAGACCACCTTAGGAAGAAAGTCCGGAGTCGGACGTAGAACCACCTTGTCCTGGTGAAAAACTAAAAAAGGTGACTCCGAGGAGAGCGCAGCCAAATCAGAGACTCTCCTGAGAGAAGTTATGGCAACTAGAAAAACCACTTTCTGAGAAAGACGATACAAAGAAACCTCCCTAAGAGGCTCAAAAGGGGGTTTCTGCAATACCGTGAGGACCAAGTTAAGGTCCCAGGGATCCAAGGGCCGCCGATAAGGCGGAATGATGTGAGACGCGCCTTGCATGAAGGTGCGGACCTGACCTAGCCGAGCGAGACGCCGCTGGAACAGTACTGACAGAGCTGAGACTTGTCCCTTGAGAGAGTTGAGGGACAGTCCTAGCTGCAGACCGGACTGTAGAAAAGACAGAAGGGTCGGCAAAGAGAATGGCCAAGGAGGATGGCCGGAAGAGCGACACCAGGACAGGAAAATTTTCCAAGTCCTGTGTTAGATCTTGGCGGAGGAAGACTTACGGGCCCGAGTCATAGTGGAGATGACCTCAGGAGGAATACCAGAAGTCGTCAAAATCCAGGACTCAAGAGCCACGCCGTCAATTTGAGGGCCGCTGAATTCGGGCGGAAAAACGGACCTTGCGAGAGTAGGTCTGGACGGTCCGGAAGATGCCACGGCATCTCTACGAACAGTTGGAGCAGGTCCGGATACCAAGCTCGCCTAGGCCAGTCCGGTGCAATGAGGATGACTCGATGGCCCTCCATTCTGATCTTGCGCAGGACTCTGGGCAAGAGAGCTAGAGGGGGAAACACGTAGGACAGACGAAACTGGGACCAGTCTTGAACCAGAGCGTCCGCGGCGAATGCCTGAGGATCGTGGGAGCGAGCCACATAAACAGGAACCTTGTTGTTGTGACGGGATGCCATTAGGTCCACGTCCGGAGTGCCCCATTTGCGGCAGATTGACTGAAACACTGCCGGGTGCAGGGACCACTCGCCACCGTCCACGCATTGACGGCTGAGATAATCTGCCTCCCAGTTTTCCACGCCTGGGATGTGGACTGCGGATATGGTGGACTTGGAGTCCTCCGCCCATTGAAGGATGCGTTGTACCGCCATCATTGCCAGGCGGCTGCGTATCCCGCCTTGGTGATTGATGTAGGCAACCGCTGTTGCGTTGTCTGACTGGACTCGAATGTGCCTGCCCGCCAACAGGTGGTGAAAAGCTAGGAGAGCTAGAAACACGGCTCTGGTTTCCAGCACATGGATTGAAAGGGCTGACTCGGCCGGAGTCCAAGTGCCCTGTGCTCTGTGGTGGAGATATACCGCTCCCCAGCCGGATAGACTGGCATCCGTGGTGAGAATCACCCAGGACGGGCCAGGAAGGAGCGCCCTTGTGACAGGGAAAGGGGCCGAAGCCACCACTGAAGAGAGCTCCTGGTCCGTGGCGACAGAGCCACTAACCTCTGTAAGGAGGAAGGCCGCTTGTCCCAACAGCGGAGAATGTCCAGCTGCAGAGGGCGCAGATGGAACTGGGCAAAGGGAACAGCCTCCATGGACGCCACCATTTGACCCAGCACCTGCATCAGACGCCTGAGGGTATAACGGCGGGGCCTCAGCAGAGAGCGCACCGCCAGCTGGAGAGACTGCTGTTTGATTAAGGGCAACTTCACAAGTGCCGGCAAAATCTCGAACTGCATCCCTAGGTACGTGAGACTCTGGGTCGGAGTCAGAGTGGATTTGGGAAGATTGACAAGCCACCCGAATTGGGCTAGAGTGGCGAGAGTGAGCGAGACACTCCGCTGACAGTCTGCGCTGGATGGAGCCTTGACCAGAAAGGTAAGGAAGCACTGCCAACCCCTGGAGGTGCAGGACCGCAATCACTGCCGCCATGACCTTGGTGAATAC